>NC_138130.1:12578711-12688711 GCF_964188305.1 Podarcis bocagei
TGCTACACCAGATTTTCAAAAGGATTTTAATTAATAACTCTGTCTTGCCAAGCTTCTTTACAATGGAGCTTAGTTAGCTTATGGACTATAATTCTAAAAAGGAACTATTGATATGTTAATTGCATATGATTATGAATGGCTATTTGTGGCATTGGATCTCAGTGCTATACCAATTAGGCTCTTTATGTGTGATCTCCATTGTAGTGCAGCTATGGCGCTTTTCAACATTCTTTTCTTTCTCCAGTTTCCCCTCCCTCTCAAGATTGCACTAAGTGCTCCATCCATATGGCTGCAAGAACTGGTCCTTTGGGGGCATTATGGATATCGTAGGGGCTACTAAGCGCCTTCTCCCTCCTTTAAATCCGAGAGCTAGAGCAATTATTACCTAATTGGTTCAGGTTATTCAGTGTTGCCTCTGGGCCAAAAAGAAGGGAAGGTGTTGGCATCCAATCCCACAGCAAGAGGCAAGTGGAGCCATAGATTTATCAATTGCACATCAGAATCAGAAGAATCTTTATTTGCATCAGCCACTAGCCATAGCAATAAAATGAAATCTACCAAAGATAGAGGTAAAAACTTAACATTTGGGGGGTTTATATCAATAATCAAATAATAGATCTTATTCTAATTGCCCCCGCTAAAAACCTGGCAGTTTTTGCTGTCAACTGATCATCTTGATCTGCTAAAAGAAAGGAGAGTTGCACATCTTTGCACCACAAAGTTGTGTCGTCTGTGCTGTGCCCTGCCCTGCTATAAAGAGGCCGCTGAATGGCTACTGGAACAGCAGCCCGGCAGTTTAATAGAAAAACTATTTTTTCCATTAAGCCTTTGGGCTCAACTACTGCCCCTCCGCTGAAATGAAGCCTTAACATGCCCTCCAACTGTACCTATGACGGAGTGAGCTCCCGTTGCTCTGTCCCAGCTCCTGCCAACCTGGCAGTTTGAAAGCATACTAGTGCAAGTAGATAAATAGGTACCACTGCAGCGGGAAGGTAAATGGCGTTTCCGTGCGCTCTGGCTTCCATCACGGTGTTCCGTTGCACCAGAAGCGGTTTCGTCATGCTGGCCACATGACCCGGAAAGCTGTCTGTGGACAAAAGCGGGCTCCCTCGGCCTGAAAGCGAGATGAGTGCCACAACCCCATAGTCGACTTTGACTGGACTTAACCGTCCATAGGTCCTTTACCTTTTCATGATGTAGGGGCTCACAATATTAGCACTCCAAGAGGGTCCTGCTTCTCCCATAGTCCCTTACCTGCCCCCCCATACTTTATTAAAGTTGGCACCCCCGATGACAGACATAGCATTCATCAAGGCACAATTTTTAATTCCACACCTTTTGCACGCACGCACGCACGCACGCACGCGCACACACACACACACACACACACACACACACTTGGTTAACAGTTATTTCTGGATCTTTTTGGTAGGGCAATATGATTTTAAGTTCTTTAGAGTATCACTTCAATGTAGGGTCAGCCTTTTGACTAAAAGGCATCTGAGGCAAGAATTGACTCCCTCCCCCCATCTGTTCAACTTTTGAATGATTTTATCCCACTTGTACCCCCGTTATACTTGTAGCACAAATTGTATGCATGATTTGACAAATTTGCATGCATGGCTCTGATCACAATGACTTCCCATTTGCTGATCAGGCTCTGGTGATGTATGTTATCCTGCAAATACATTTTTTCAAGCGCACACATGCACATAAATACACACACAGAGAAATACACAGATGTGACACTCACCAGGTCAGCCTTACCAACCACCTGCCCCTGGCCTCAATCAACCCCTGCTTAAAAATGAGCTTGCAATGAGTAAGTCACTCTTTTCATTAATTACATGCTTGGAAGTGTACTTCTTTAAAAATGGCTTTCTTACATCACAAACCATGTGCTATCTGATTAACAGTCTGAGGATTCTGTTTGTGGCAAGTCCCAGCCAAATTGTAATGGAGTGGTACCTCGGGTTACAGATGCTTCAGGTTACAGACGCTTCAGGTCACAAATGCCTCAGGTTACAGACTCCGCTAACCCAGAAATAGTACCTCAGGTTAAGAACTTTTTTCAGGATGAGAGCAGAAATCGCACAACGGCAGCGCAGCGGCAGCAGGAGGCCCCATTAGCTAAAGTGGTGCTTCAGGTTAAGAACAGTTTCAGGTTAAGAACGGACCTCCGGAATGAATTAAGTTCTTAACCCGAGGTACCACTGTAGACATTCTCAGTTACCCTCCGCTCTTCTTCAATTTTTAAACATTTATTTATGAAAGGACATCCACTTCAGTAACATACAAGGATAAAGAAATAAAGAAAGACAATACAACTGAAAATGAAACATTAAGCACACAAAACAAAACTGGGTCATTACATTCACAAACCCTGAAAAAAATATTGGGCGTGCAGGTTGCAACATTTTCCCCCAGTTTTTTTTTTTGCAGTAACTACTTTTATTGCAGTAACTACTTTTATTTGCTAGGATCTAAGTGGCTAGTTCCCAAAGCCAATTCTAAATAATTTGGAATATTTGTGGAAGAAAAGCACCTAATTGCATATTTTTCTGGCATTATGTCTCACTGAACTCAGTGGCATTTACTTCTGAGTAGACAAGCATTCAAGGGGAGCGTGCTAATCATTTGCTTAATTATCATTGAAATAAAGGGGTCTTAAAAGTGCTTAATTCTGGTTGGGCTATAACCCCTCCACCCCAGTCTCTGTCTACAACACATCCACAGAGAGGCACTGTGGTCCAGCACATAGCAAACTGAAGTTTGATTTAGGTTCACACCCCACCTCTGCCACAGATTTTGAAACTGTGGCCAAGAGCAAGTCAATCAGATATAACACGAAACCATTGTTTAGTGTCACAGGAACGAGCCTAAGCAAGCCTCTCCTCCACAAATGAAGAGAAGCAACAGCTTGCTTTCCCACTTTGGGAACTAAATTTCCCATTGCCATCCAAACTCCGAGAACTGTGGTTTGTTCCAGCTATGTCTAATTCAAACAAATTGGAATCAAACCATGGTTTTGCATCTTGCTTTGTTAACTGGCCATAATCAGGACCAAAAAAAACAACAACAATTCTGTAAGGGTGGAAGGAAAGAAAGGATATACAACGTAACACTCAATATATAAAGAACAGCACTCTCCTAAAAGATTAAAGTTGTTACCAGTTGATGACAGTTTTTTAAAAAATAGAAATAAAATTATGGAATAAGGACGAAGTGGCTGATGTAGCAGATGCCACAGGAACACCCCTTTGTTTATTGCAGTTTATTCTGGTCCCTGACTGCTGAAAAAATGGGTCCTTCCTTGATGGAGAGAAGCCTCTGTAGATGAATTTAGGGTTTGCCTTAAGATCCTTGCTTGATCTAAGCCATCCCAAGATCCTTTAATCCATCTTTTCTCATTCTTGTCACCCGGAGCTCAAGGGATGGTGAGAAGAGGCAGGATTTTAAAATACCAATACGAAACAGAAACAAAAATTCTCTCTCTCTCTTTTTAAGTACAAAACCTGACTATAGGGGGGAAATTAGATGAATAACTGCTGTAGGGAGTTCGTGCTGATATCATTCTCTGCATTTTTGTGCTTTAATTGGAAATTCTAAAAAGAAAAGTGGTTTTTTAAAAAAAATATTGGCTCTCTCTCTCGTGTTTGCGCAAGCACGCTCATTTCAATACAGGCAGGCGAAATGGGGGAAAGCTTCTAGGCAGCCCAGCCTGAGATACCTAGAAAAGAAAGGAGGGTTTTAGAAAACAAAAATAAGGGCTGGGGTTTGCCAAGATCAGAATCCCACATTGTCCATAAAGTGGCCATTATGAGGAACACAACCTATTGTCCAGTGTTCTCCCCCCTCCAAAAAACACCCCATCACCCCTCTCTCCCCCTCCTTCAAATGTTCCCTTTTCATAATTATCTAAAGCACGGATGAATCTTGAAAAGACAATTGTAAACTTCCTTGTGTTGCTTCATGGGCTTTAAGTACCCACAAAAAAAGGACTCCTTATGCTTTAATTTCTCTTTATTTTTCTGACTGTAAAGACCCATGGGGTAAATGCCAGTCCCACAATCCTGCAGTTATACGGTTACTGTCAGCTTGTTCAAATGAAGCTTCCTGTTCATTAGGCGTCCTTTCATCTAACAACAATGTCCTAGCTTTGCTGGGATTCTTAGTCAACGCCCATCTCTTCAATAGCCCATGAATAGTATTAAATAGTGTTTATGCTAGCTATTGTTGCCTTTTGTGTGGTTTGTCTAATTCACAGAGAAAAGTCTGCTTTTGTGGCCTAAGACAGGCTACGTCATGGCACACCATGTGCTTTTCTGATGGGATCCATTCCCGCTGAGTGATAACATTAGAGGCCCGAGCTCTTTTGCAACACAATCCGCCATTCTTTATACAGTCAATGCACTCACAGGCAGACTAGTTTACTCTTTATATTAAGAGGTTTAGGGAGATAAAGGCGGATGTAAATACCTGCTCATGCAACAAATAAGAAAAGGGGAGGGTTTGACTGATTTGCAAAGTGTTTAGGAAAAACTCCCACGCTCTGTATATGAATGGACGGAGGAGGGGAATGGAGATCCGACATGGAAGAAGAGAGAGGGGAAAATATCCCCACCTCATTGAAAATATATTAGAGAAACCAGTTCAGGTAAATGATAGCAAACACCATTCGCCCCCCCCCCCCGCCGCCCCCTGCTTCCTTTTGTACAAATAAGGTTGCATTATTGTGGCCAGGTATTGTTCAAGATGACACTTAATACCAGAGTCACTGCTGCTTCCTTTCTTCGCTGAAAATGCTCACAAAAGAGAGAGGATATTGTGTGGACACTTACATTATCCTCTCGTTCGGGAGCCTTTGGAGGACAGGTAGAATGCCAGTGTCTTTAAAGGCCTTTTGATGTAAGTAGATCATTAAGGGCTCAGTGTGTAACCTGATCTGGAGCTGCCCCTGGCTTTTGTTGCTCCCGGTTGTTCTTTTACCAACCATGCAGTGTCTGTTCTGCTCTATTCTGCTCTGTTCTGCCTTTCTCACCTTGAAACTCCACCACAAACACGCAGAGAGATCTTGCAGGTCATTTATGGTTTGGATAACATAGAGGGTCATTCCCAGATACGTATTAAGCATATGCCGCATTAACAAATTGCATGCAGCAGTCCAGCATAGCATCGGCAAAGAGAGAGAGAGAGAAAGAGGAAAGAATTCTCAATAAAAAACACCGTAGCGTTCTCAGCTTTTGAAACCTGTGGCATGGGATTCTAGATAAGGTAGTTCTGCAGAACCTTTCGGGCAGGGGCGTGGATTTGGTGGTCGTACCAGCACTTCAATCCAACCCACATGCGAGGCAGTGATTTGGATCGGAGTTCTTTTACAAAAGGAACAATGCAACATACAACGAGCATCTTAACCCTGCAGCTCCTCTACATTCAACTCTAGATCATTATTTATTGGTATCTATTTAATCTCTATTGTGTTTGCATCTCAAAACCAATGGATGCAACCACTTTGCTCTCCAAAACACATGCACATGTATAAACTACAATCTGCCAGATATCAGATGCTCAGGGTGTTTTCCCAGCCAGAACTCACTTCCGTCACCTCTCAGGTGGGTGCCATTATAAGAGAACAAGGTAGGCATTCGTGGTGAGTTCCGGCACCTCTTTTTCTAGAAAAGTTGCACTTCAGATGCTATTCATTGGAATAAATAGGGCAATTTAATAATGAATATATACTGGTGGGCCAGCTATGGGCTATCTAAGAACTCCTGCACTCAAATAAAAGTTTGCAAAAACATGCATTGCAGTCAATTCAGGAGTCCAATTGAATTCAGCAGGTGTGAATTCACACTTACTTCCAGGTAAGTGTGTTTGGATTGCATCCTAAATGTCCCCAAACTTTCCCCAGCCAAACTTGTTCCCATATAATAGCATCTCCTTGCCTACTTTGCAATTCTTTGTGACTAAGATTAGTCTATAATTTTTGAAACGGAAGCCATGGTAAACTTGGATGAATCTGGAAGAAGACAATTTTCAGCCTAGCATTTAAAGGCTTGCTTAGGAAGGGAATAAGTGGATGCCCAAACCTTTCAATATGTACTCATTGCCCAAAAGATACTCTAGCACTGTTCTTCTGACAAAACCGATGCGTCTAAGACCAGTATGAGCTTTGCAAATAGTCAGTTGCCTGCCTGCCTGCCCTGCATCACCTACAGGCAGCCAAGCCAAAAATGGGAGAGGAGGTTACTGTTTTATATATATATATATATATTCAGGCCATTGTTATCCCATAAATGACTAACGTGGGTGTGTATGGATTGTAAAATTGATTTGGGGCTAGTAACTTTGTTTGACTTCTTTGAAGCCTGTTTGAAGGGCCCAAACAAGTTGTTAAGCTAAACATGCAGCTTAAAAAAAACAAAACAGCTCATCTTCTGCTATGTGCAATAGAATTTGGCTATGTTCAGTGGTGAGAAAACATAGGACACTGATGTCAGGAGGACACGTGGAAGTTCTACTAGACATATTTGGCAGCTGTGCATGTTTCATGTAATGTCTAGCTTGGCCCTAAGGAGGATGGAGAATGAACTAGACTTGTCGAAAGAGTTCATTGATTTATAGGAGCTGGCCAAGCTGTACATTATAGTTTGGAGAAATAGCACTTCCCCTTAGAAACTAATTTTTCAAAGTATTGTTCATGTTTTAAGCTTTCCCCACAGGCAATGATTGTTTCAGAAACGTTTCCTGTGCTCAGCATTTAGTCTAAAGTGTGATCATTTGATAAGATTTTGCAGATACCTACACTTTTTCCTCCTCCCATTAATACATTTTCCCTTTATGTTTATACTCTTGAATTGATTTCCAATCTCCAACATTTAAACAATAAAGACAACTTCAGTTTCCAGCACTGCAAATAAGGGAGACAATGTATGCAACCTTCTCATTGATTGACTCTTCTGTTTTTATAGATTCATCCTCCTGGAAAAAAAAATCATTAAATACGAGACAAACCGATTTGTTGCCATTGATTACATGACATGCTGCTCTGACATACTCAGTTTTTAATATCTGAGTTATTAATTATGTCGTTAATGTAATTTGCAGACTGAAAGATAAATCATTCAGGAGCTGACTAGGGAGTATTAGATACGTTGCATATATAAACATTTCTTTAAGTAGGAAAGGAACTGCTACCAAAGATAATACATGAAAAGGCCACTAAATCAGCTTATTAAAGAAGCCAAACAGGATGACATCTTCTGCATGTTTATCACATAATCTTAATATCTGGATACTTCTTACTTATAAGCTTATAATGTTGCCTTATATCAAGTAGACCATTGGTCCATCTTTCCCAGTTGTCCAACTGACAGCAGTTTTCCAGGTCATCCAATTCTGTTTGTTAAGATCCATGTATTTATAGATAGGGATAAGGGAACCCTAACCATTAGGTCCAGTCGTGACCAACTCTGGGGTTGACTGACTCTGGCGCGCTCATCTCGCTCTATAGGCCGAGGGAGCCGGTGTTTGTCCACAGACAGCTTCCGGGTCATGTGGTCAGCATGACTAAGCCACTTCTGGTGAACCAGAGCAGCACATGGAAACGCCATTTACCTTCCCGCCGGAGCGGTACCATTTATCTACTTGCACATGACGTGCTTTCGAACTGCTAGGTTGGCAGGAGCAGGGACCGAGCAACAGGAGCTCACCCCGTCGCGGGGATTCGAATCGCCGACCTTCTGATCGGCAAGTCCTAGGCTCTGTGGTTTAACCCACAGTGCCACCCGTGTCCCTCGTATTTATAGATACCAGGAACCAAACCTCGACTCTTGTACTCTGTGACTGACCTGCAAGTCCTCTTCAAGAGAAGAAAAACCTGCAAGTCTTCACTTCCATCTTAACTTTCAGGGATTGGGGACTGAAGAAATGTAATCTTGCAACAGCCATTCCATCAGCTTGCAGCACAACCACTCCATTGGCGCTGCTGCTAAGTTAGTTCCATCAGGCTCTTCCTTCTTCCAGTCGTTGCCTGGCAGCAGTATTCCATCTGGCTACAAAAGAGAGCTAAGCGAAGCATGCTGCTCTCTATTACCTCTGCTGAAAGACGACAAAAAAATTATAGCAGGTGAGAAAAAGTGGGTGTTTATTGATGCTGCATAAAATGTTCCCATAAATCTGTGAGTAGTTATATGCTCGGCACCAGCAGAACCAATATTATTGTTCTCTTGGACGGAGACTTGTCAATTATGCATTCTTGCTTGACATTTGACAGGTGACCTTAAAAGGTAAAGTCCCTCCTTTTCAAAGAGGCAAGGCAGTAGGGAGGGTGGAGAGCTGGGCTGCATTTGTGAAGGGAGCGACATACGTTTAAATGTCAAGGTGGCCCTACAAAATAAATGGGCATGCTTCTTGTATAGTGTCAGAGACTAGATGGGAAATGAACATTTTTTTAAAATAATATTTTATTAAGTTTTATCCATAGCAAAGTTCAGAAAAATACAAAAACAGAAAAATACAAAATTACAAAATACAAAGATACAAACATTTAACACAAAAAGAAAAAGAAAAAACACATATAAAAGATAACAAAACTCCCTCTTTTTTGATTTCTCATCTTTAGTTAACTTATTTTCCTGACTTCCTCACGCCTCCCTTTTTTGTATCCCTTTTAAGAGCTGGTTCAGCAAATTCATATCCTATTAGTTTATCTATTATCAATCCCATCTTACATTTTACCTTGTTGCTAGAGCCCCTTCAATTCATTTCAATGTCATCAGCATTCAAAAATTTTACAATATTTCTGTAAATAAGTTTTAAATTTCCTTCAATCTTCTTCCACCGATTCTTCTCCCTGGTCTCGGATTCTGCCAGTCATTTCCGCCATTTCCATATAGTCTATTAGTTGCATCTGCCATTCTTCCAGAGTGGGTAAGTCTTGTGTCTTCCAATGCTTTGCAATGAGAATTCTTGCTGCTGCTGTAGCATACATAAAGAAAGTTCTATCCTTCTTTAACACCGATTGGCCAACTATGCCCAGGAGAAAGGCCTCTGGTTTCTTCAGGAAAGTATATTTAAATACCTTTTTCATTTCATTTTAGATCATCTCCCAGAAAGCCTTAATCCTTGGGCACGTCCACCAAAGGTGAAAGACTGTACCTTCAATTTCTTTACATTTCCAACATTTGTTATCGGGCAAATGATATATTATTGCAAGCTTGACTGGAGTCATGTACCACCTGTACATCATTTTCATAATATTCTCTCTTAGGGCATTACATGCCGTAAATTTAATCCCGGTGGTCCACAACTTCTCCCAGTCAGCAAACATAATATTATATCTTGTGCCCATTTTATCATTGCAGATTTTACCGTTTCTTCCTCAGTATTCCATTTCAACAGCAGATTGTACATTCTTGATAGTATCTTAGCATTGGGTTCTAACAGTTCTGTTTCTAATTTTGATTTTTCCACCTGGAAACCATTTTTTTAATCCAAATTATAAACCTCTCTTATTTGAAAATAATGTAACCAGTCTTTTCCCCAGTATTTTGGCCATTTGGCCTAGATGGGAAACGAACATTTGAACTGTTAACTGAGAATTCCTTTAAAAGTGGACCTAAGGCTGTAGCATATGCAGAAACTTAATTAAATAGCAAACCTCCTTAGGAAGCTGTTCCCTACAGGAACTCACGATAATCCTCTCCTTTTTTAAAGGTTGCATCAAGCATTTCATCACTGAAACGGCCAGTTCTGTTCTTTTACTTGTAGGATCATTGCATACTAAAGCTAAGATAATGTTTCAACTGTACAACTGGGATATGTATTGCACAAGATGTTTGCGGAGAGCCAGTTAGAGGGGCAGCTGCCCCATGGGCTGTGTTTGCTGATGGACTCTAACACTTGAGACGGAAGGTGGGAGAACTGAATCTTTGACTGATTCTCAGTGTAACATACATTAGCTTGAAAGAAAAAAGAGAGAGACTCTAGCTTAGCCTTCTCAGTGATATGCTTGGCTGCATGCATAGCATACATTTTAAGCGCATCCTCAAGACATTTGCTCAAGCAGGGGTACTAACTTGAATAAAATACTGGGGTGCATAATTGATCACATGATGTGGTACATGCACACCATTTGAATGGCAATGCCCATCAATGGGGGGAGCCCCATGTGCTCAAGACATTTTGCTACGTAAGGCAAAGGAGGCGATGGTGTGCCCCAGGCCCACAAACAAAAGCCAACTGGACTAGCAGCTAAATCTTCATCCCTGGCAGTTGGATAACATTTTCCACCACATCAGAGGGAAGCAGGCTAGTTTGGAAGGTATAGACCTTGGCGTTCAGTCCTCCAATAGTGAGAGGTGGCCAAGCATCTGCTGCCTGACGTGGTCGGTCTCTGGTTTTTGGTAGGACCATAAGTCTCTGAGCATTGCTTCAAAGGTAGTGGTTTCCCCAGCCACTCAGGGCGCCTACCAACAGAATATTAAAAGCACAATAAAAGATCAAACATTAAAAACTTCCCTAAACAGGGCTGCCTTCCAATATCTTCTAAAAGTCAGATAGTTTATTTCCTTGACATCTGATGGGAGGACATTCCATGGGGCAGGCGCCACTACTGAGAAGGCCCTCTGCCTGTTTCCCTGTAGCTTCACTTCCCACAGTGAGGGAACCACCAGAAGGCCCTCAGCTGAACGATAGGGGTGGAGACGCTCCTTCAGGTACACTGGGTTGAGGCTGTTTAGGGCTTTAAAGGTCAGCCCCAACTTTGAATTGTGCTTGGAAATGTACTGGGAGCCAATGTAGGTCTTTCAGGACTGGTGTTATGTGGTCTCGGTGGCCACTCCCAGTCACCAGCCTAGCTGCCGCGTTCTGGATTAGTTGTAGTTTCTGGGTTACCTTCAAAGGTAGTCCCACGTAGAGCGCATTGCAGTAGTCCAAGCGGGAGATAACCAAAGCAAGCACCATTCTGGTGTGCTAAGAGAGGATGAAGCCAAAATCCCCACACAGTGCTTGCCCCTTCCACGGTGGTCATCCCCAATTGGAACCGAGTCAGAGGCCAGAGTGAGTGATCACAAGTTACATTAATAACATCGTTAGCTGCATCATTCAAACTGCAGAAACTATCACCCTTTATCCATCAAATCAATGAATTTTAAACCACTAGGAAGAAAGAAGCCAATTTAAAGCACTGATTTAAATCCAGTTTCCTATTTCGACTCCGGCTATTTCTCATGCAAACGTGCCAGCTAATTGGATGATGTAACAGAATCTGTTTGTACAGTCACAGAATTTGATATTACTGATAAGCCAATTCTGCTTCCTCTTTCTACTGCTTCCAGTATCAATTTAACGAAGAATCAACTCCAAAATTAGCACTGGAGCACCAGCTTACTGACATAAAATGTTTTTTTATTGTCTCATACAAGTTTCCCGCCAGCAGTCTCTGGAACGCAAACTTCATAGCTCTGTGCTATTCCCTGGACAATGCAAGCGAACAACAGAGTAAATTATACTGTCAATAATTATTTTAGACAGATCCTGCTGAAGATGGTCACATCTTTTTCTGCCTGCCTCCTGCTGACATTCTGATTCACTTGGGCATGGAAGTATCTACTGTAACTGTGGATCAATGATAGATTTAATTACTGCCACTTCTTAATATAGTAGAAATGTTTCTCAGGAGAGTTGAGTTCAAAGCCAGTTTGCAAGTGAAAAAGGGATGGACCTCAGACTCGGGAACATTTGTCAGTCTGCAAATGATCATCTCCCTTGAAGATCAGGACTAAAATAGCTTCATAGAAATTTAGGAAGGAAATATCTATTTCCTCCTTTGCCCCCAACCTCCAGAAAGGGGATGTCACTGCTCCCAAAAGGCACTTCGCCTGCCTGCCTGCTGGGTCACACCAGCGTGGCACCAAAAGACACGCATCCCGAATTTCATCTGAGGAATGTTGGAGCCCCAGACTCTCTCCTGAGTGAACATCTCGCAACATCCCATTGGGGAGATTCAGGACTAACCATCCTTTGGGAAGGAGGGTATTCGCTCCTCTTTTTGATGCCACCTTGAGTTTCTAACGCCAAACAGCACGTTAGATACTTGAGGAAATTTTTTTCTTTTGCTTACATGAGATCTCCTAGTTCTTGTTTTCGGAAAAAAGAATTTTAACCAACCATCTCGACTGCCAAGTCAACCATCTTGATTTGGCAACCTCAGTATTTATAAATGCAGTGGTTTTTTTTGTGGGAGTACGCACACCCCTAAACATTTTGTGGATCTAAGTTTGGCCTCGTTTCAATATGAGTAGGGAAATGAGAGTACCCCTAAACATTTTTTTTAAAAGAAAGAAAAAAGCACCGTATAAATGCAGCTTTTAATTAGAAGGTGCCAGTCTGCATTTATTCAGATTCTCCAGCTGTGTTTTCAGGGGACACTATCCTTCCAGAAATTTTAATGCTGGATGGTGGCGGCTGTATACATTTGATGAATTGTTTGGACTTTCCTTTTTTTGAGATCTGTATTCCAAGATGTATAAAAGCACAGTCACCCTGATCGTACCTTACCAGAGCATAAAGGAAAGTAGTTCCCTGAAACAAGGGGGAAATTGCAGTTGAAAAGATAGTTTTAACACCAGTCTTTTACTACTTGTCATTGCACGCTAACTGACTACCACGACTACCTGTTGATTTATTTTTTAAATCCCTGTTTGTTCAGTAAGAGCCTCTTTTCTCCTGTTTCATAGTCCTTGTTTAAAAAAAAATCACAGAGTGGTTAGCAATAAAGAACTGTTGACGTTGCTAATGTTTATTACGGATAAGAAAAATGTGTCAGTTTCATGCAAATTACATTTAATTACTGTTGTAGGGTAATAATTATTTTTCAATAATAGAGCCCCTAAATCTTTAAAAGGCCTAAATGCTGTATATCTCATTATGTTCTAGCGTACAAAAAAAGAGAGAAAGAGAGAGCCTTTCATTAATTCATTAATGATTAGTTGGAAAAGCAATGTGACAGTTTATTATACATGCTACAGAGTACTATTAGCCTACTGATATACACAGTTTAATTTAGAACTTTAATATTAGAGTTTTAGTTCTTCAAGCATGGAAATTGAATAGAAAACAAGTAGGGAGATAATACTCACTTCATATTCCGCCCCCTTCCACTGCTGCATTTCCACCTAGCAGAGCATCTTCCTGTTCCTTCATCCCTGGTCCCCAGTCCAAAATGCATATTTTCTGCACTACAGTTGTAACCCACATTTGAAACACCATTGATTTCAAGGCAAGAAACTGAAGCATGAGCCTAAATCTTCTTCGAAATCAGTGGAATTTAAAAGCGCCTTGCTCTGTGGTGTTGTTTTTTACTTGAAGGGAGGCATTTTAAGAAATCTAGGCAATGGATATAATATATTTATGCTCCACTGGCCACAAATGATCTTGGTAATGTTTTAAAACTGTATGTATGCAAGCTACTGTTCCAGCAAACTTAGTGGACTGTGGCCCACCCTGCCAACTGTGACCAGTTGTCTCCCATGCCAAACGTTGCAGAGGAAACATTGATTAGGATGGGGCAGTTCTGGACAAATCACAGCTGTGTTTGCAATACGACTTACCATTGAAATTTAGATTGGGAAACTCTTGGGGCATCTGTAAAGCATCTACATTGTTTATATAAGCCATAATTTAACAACTCAGCCTGTTGACTTTTGTAAAATTATCTACCTCTATGAAACCATGTAATAATGTTAGCTGTTGTAAATTATTGGTCTTACTTGACAATAAAGAGTGCAGATAACATAACATTTTAAGTGTGATGGAAGTGGTTTGAACAGGTGTTTTTCCACAGCAGTAAGCATATGCAGAGTCATTTATTTTCCAGAACACATAAAATGTTACATCGGTCCTCATCCTAAAACATAATAAACAACAACAAGCAATATTATGACACCAGTATTATTAGCTAAGATTAGTTTACCAAATGCTTTAACAGTTATTAAGTGTGGTCATGACTAGCATGGTAATCTGAGGTTCATAGTAATCAGCAAATATTATTAGTGGTAAGGAAATTCCATTGATGGTAAAGATTTCTGTAATTTGGAGAGTCTAACTGCTACTGGTGGGGTGCCATTAGTAAAGCTTCTTCAACATAAACATTGTTAGACTGATCATGTTTGGATGCCTGATTATCATCTTCCAAAGCAACTACTCTATTCCGAACTTAAAAATGCAAAGCATAATGCTGGTGGGTCAACAAAAGAGGTTTAACGACTCTCTCAAGGCAAATCTTTAAAAATGTAGTATAAACACTGACAACTAGGAAACACTAGCCTGCGAGTGGTCCAATTGGAGAACAGCCTTTAGCAAAGGTGTCATGAACTTTGAAGACGCTCTAACTCAGGACGAAAACAAGAAACATGCTAAAAGGAAGGCATGCTTGGTAAACCCTCACCGTGATCAACTCCCACCAGGAAACCTATATCCCCACCGTGGAAGGACGTGTGGATCCAGAATTGGCCTCCACAGTCACTTATGGACTCACTGTTAAGACCGTGTTCATGGAAGACAATCTTACTTGGCTACTAGTGATCACCAAAGAAGAAAAAAAGCTATTAGTGAAACTCCCATTGTAGAAGAGTGTTTATTACCAACCTTGTAAGATAAAGGTAAAGGGACCCCTGACCATTAGGTCCAGTCGTGGCTGACTCTGGGGTTGCGGCGCTCATCTCGCTTTATTGGCTGAGGGAGCCGACGTACAGCTTCCGGGTCATGTGGTCAGCATGACTAAGCCGCTTCTGGGGAACCAGAGCAGCACACGGAAATGCCGTTTACCTTCCCGCCGGAGCGGTACCTATTTATTTACTTGCACTTTGATGTACTTTCGAACTGCTAGGTTGGCAGGAGCAGGGACCGAGCAACAGGAGCTCACCCCGTCACAGGGATTCAAACCGCCGACCTTCTGATCGGCAAGTCCTAGGCTCTGTGGTTTAACCCACAGCACCAGTTGTTTCCTGACTATTATAGTATTTTCTTGACTCACATTGAATGTTCTCCCCAATATTTCTGAGTCCCAGATTCTGGTGACATGCATCTCCCATGTCCACAATCTTGTGGGAGACTGGGCTTGGATACAAAAATGCATGTTTCAATGAAATCCCTTCTATCTCTTACTGTAAGATGCTATCCCAAATCCAACCATGCTTCTCTTGTTTGCCTTATGACAACCTTTTCCTTTAGCCTGCCTTTGCTCTCAGTTTTCAGCATTGGGGGTGACCTAGTCCCTTTGTAAATATTGCCACTCTAGGGAACTGAGGAATAGCAAAGTGGTCACAATAAGTGGCCGAAAATTCAGGAGAAAGTTTGGTGCCATTTGAAGTTCCCGAAATGACCCTTAATGCCATCCATAGCATTAAAGAAATAGCTGCAAAAGCTCTCTAACAAACAAACCAATTTCTGTGATCTCTGTTGATTTTTCACTTAGTAGACTAGACTCCTTTATGGGGTTTTTTTAAAAAAAATAAAAAATAAAACCTCTGTGCCCCCCCTTCGTCATGTAAAGCGGCGTTCATTGAAGCTTGGCCAATAGATGGTATCATTGCTACCCAGAGTCTATGCTATGGGAGGCCTATGGAAGCATATCTGCTCAAGGCATTCATGCAAATTATTACTTACTGCCCTATATGCTCATAAATTAATAGCTTCTCTGTGGATGAAAAACAGAAATTAGACAACCATTAAGGTTGAACAATGTATAAAGAATATTAAATATTAACTATGAACTGCAAACGATATTGCGAGAGATGGGGAGAGATATGCAGGTAGAATCACAAGCCAGAATTGCAACAAATAAGTAAATAAAAATAATATAATATAATAGTAATATAATAACCAAACATGCTTTCCGCTAGATGTTTTGCCTTGGCATTCAGATGAATGCTTGTTTCCACTGCAATGAAAAGAAAGTAGGAATATTTACTACTGTAACTACATTTGCATGAGAGTATATTTCTACCAAGAGCAAAAATCTAATTTGATGGAGACTCTCATCTGCTCTGCCTGCCTCTGCATGGAGGTCGGCAGGATTTTGTTGGGTGGTCTAGAAGTTGCATAATTGACTAGCGTTCCGAAGTCTGGGTCCAGGGAGTCTCCGTGACTAACAGACGCATTGCTTCCTATTGAGTCTTCCAACGAAGAGGTCTTCAGGTCTCTGCTTTGCTTTGCTTTCCCTGGGCTTTATAAAGCCACCACAAAAGTGCAATAAAACTGTTTGAATTCCGCACTGCCGGGCATAGCACATTTTTCCATAAAGTCACAACCGATGAGTGCACTAAAGCACAATGCTACACCTCTGCAACTTAGGGTGATTAAAAACATTGTGATTGAACTTGGGATGTGTATTTCATTCATTTAATTTTTTTGTTGCCCTTCCCTAAGGCTTTTGGTTTTTTTAAGTGTGTTCACTGAAAAATGTACAGTGTGAATGCACCGAACCAGTGTCTGAAAACTTGTGCATCATACAAATCCAGTTGTCAGATATTTAGGATTGGTTGCAGCTCTCTTGAGTGTAAGGTAACGTAAAGGTAAAGGACCCCTGGACAGGTATGTCCAGTTAAAGGTGACTATGGAGTTGCAGCGCTCATCTCGCTTTCAGGCTGAGGGAACTGGCGTTTGTCCACAAACAGCTTTCTGGGTCATGTGGCCAGGATGACTGAACTGCTTCTGGTGCAACGGGACACCGTGACGGAAGCCAGAGCACACAGAAACGCCGTTTACATTCCTGCGGTAGCCGTACCTATTTATCTACTTGCACTGGCATGCTTTTGAACTGCTAGGTTGGCAGGAGCTGAGACAGAGCAATGGGAACTCACCACATCATGGGGATTTGAACCGCCAACCTTCTGATCAGCAAGCCCAAGAGGCTCAGGGGTTTAGACCGCAGCACCACCAGCATCCCATACTCTTGAGTGCAGACCTTTGGAACAGATTCACACCAAACATCTAAAGCACATCCAATGCACATCTAAAGCACATGACTTTCCTCAAAGAATCTTGGGAACTGTAGTTTCCCCCTCACAGAGCTTTCATTCCAAGCATTCTCAACAAACTACAGTTCCCAGGATTCTTTAGGGGAAGTTATGTGTTTTAATTGTGCATCGGTTGTGCTTTAAATGTTCGGTGTGGACTTGCAGCTCCAGCTTAGTCGCTTTGTAAGATGGTACACGGTGTTAGCTTTTGAGCCCCACAGAAGTATACTCCTGACTGAGTCTATGGTTTGTCTCTAGCTCACGCTGAAGAAAAGCAGTACCTGGCACCTTGATCCTGCCTGAGTAAACAGTTTGGTTTTTATATGACAAGTGAAAACACAGTTACAAATTAATGGAAGAAAAGCCCCAATTGTCCATTTGTGTTGCATTGCAAACTGCTGAGTAAAAGCCGCCCAGCACGGCTTAATCATCCTGTTTCCCTTTCCTTTTTCAGTCATTACATTCATTATTGGTCACAAAAGACTGCTCACAAAACAGCGAGTGGTTTTAATTTAATGCATCCCTTCCAAAACCTGCAGGGAAATTAGAGGCGGGAGCAACCTGGAGAGGGATGGCAGAGTGGTGGGGAAAATAAACAGGCCTTGGCACATCTGAAGCTTTACATGCTAATCAACAAATATTTCCCAAATAGATCAGCGCTGACCCCTAAACATGCTGGGAGGGCTTAACTCATTAGTTTGCAAATTGAGTCAAATTGACACAGGGAGTTTCCTTGCAGTTGCCTTGAAATCTCTGATCAAGGCTGGTAAAGTGACCTCTCAAGCTGACAGGACAGCAATTGCCAAGTCATCTAACGACAACAGAAGCCAATAAAACAAGGACATTCAGGGTGATCCCTGGAGACAGAAAGAGAGAGCAAGTGGCTGGCTGGCTGGGGTCCTAGATTTGTAAATAAAATAAAATAAATTCCCAGTCTCAACTTAAACCTAGGCATTAGTGGTTTATGCAGGGTAATTAACAAAGAGAAAAGTAATCAAAAATCTAATCAGGACATGCTGTAATATCTGGGGGAGGGATTGCAGAAATTAGATATGTTCAGGAAGTGTCTAGGCGAGAGCGGGGAAGCGTTGTGATAGGCTGTAACTTTGATTAAATGTCCCCCACTACACCGCCTGCCTCCCCAGCACAACAAACTCTGCATTGCAGTCAGGACCACATGTGTGCATAGCCTGGTAAAAGGATCTTGCTGATCAGCTGTTTGGCGGAGAAGAAGGCGGAGCCCTGAATCCAGCTCTCTCCCCCAAATTACTGATGGGTAGGATTCCAGGTTTGTTTACTCAGTTGCGTGTTTCTGCAGCCCCTACTCCTAAGATATGGCTGGGACTCAATTGTGCAGCGCATGCTTGCACACCTAGAATTAGGCACACAGAAGTCATGTGGATTTGGATGGTTTGAACATTGGGGTGGGCTATGGTGATATTTCAGGCACATCCTCTGTTGTCTGAATGAGTGTTTGGGAACAGCCAGTTCCTAACCTACAACTTCTACTATATAACACAAGTCCTGAAAGACCTACATTGGCTCCCAGTATGTTTCTGAGCACAATTCAAAGTTGGTGCTGACCTTTCAAAGCCCTAAACGGCTTCAGCCCAGGATACTTGAAGGAACATCTCCACCCCCATCGTTCAGCCCTCATACACTGAGGTCTAGCTCCAAGGGCCTTCTGGCGGTTCCCTCACTGTGAGAAGTGAGGTTACAGGGAACCAGGCAGAAGGCCTTCTTGGTAGTGGTGCCTGCCCTGTGGAACACCCCCCCATCAGATGTCAAGGAAATAAACAACTATCTGACTTTTAGAAGACATCTGAAGGCAGCCCTGTTTAGGGAAGCTTTTATGTTTGCTGTTTTATCGTGTTTTTAATATTCTGTTGGGAGCTGCCCAGAGTGACTGGGGAAACCTTCCCCCTTCCCAATTCTTACGGGAAGAAAAGGTGTCTGAGCACCCTGTAACTTTGGGTGGCAATGCAACTGTCTAGTCTTACCGCCAGGCCCGAATACTTCTGCAAACAGAAGTCCAGACTCCGTTATGAAAAAAAGAGAGGCAAATTGAGGAAAGAAGAGTGAAGCCAACGTGTAGCGTCTTAAGCCATAGGTGTTCTGGCAAGCGAGTCGTGGAGCCACTCGGAGTGTCCTCATTTCTGCATGAAGAAGACAAATGTCTGAAGGGGGAGGAAGTTTTGGTACGTACTGGTTTTCATGTGTTTGGGAACCAATCCACTTCCTTTATTATACAGGGAACTTCCCTCCAAGGGCTGATTCGCACACCCATCTTTATCATGTGGCAACTGCAAAACCCAGTGGTGATCTGCATGTGTGAAGGAGCCACCCCAGGTCTATCACCACTGAGAAAATATTCATATCCCACAATGTAATCTCAAACACATGACTTTTTTATCAAGTCATTGTAGACACAGCAGCAGCCCTGTCCTCAAGAGTTATGTCCTTGTACGAGAGCCGCAGGCAGCACATGTCTTGAAGAAGTCATTGCTGCTATCTGTGATTATTTGAACGGGGCAGGGTGCTTTCAGCCTTGGCAGGTCCATATATTCAGCACCCATTTGTTTGTGTTGTTCTTGGGGATTGTGGGGGAGAAATCAAGTTCTACCTAACTTGAACTTTCAAAACACCAACCGAAACATGGCTATCTTTGGACATTCGTGCTACATTGGATTTTGGGTTGCTGCTTTCCAGTCCCTTCAGAAAGTGTACAAACATGTGCCTATTCAGGGGGAAATGGGGTAAAAAGGCATACAGTGGTACCTCGGGTTAAGTACTTAATTTGTTCTGGAGGTCCGTTCTTAACCTGAAACTGTTCTTAACCTGAAGCACCACTTTAGCTAATGGGGCCTCCTGCTGCCGCCGCGCTGCCGGAGCATGATTTCTGTTCTTATCCCGAAGCAAAGTTCTTAACCTGAAGCACTATTTCTGGGTTAGCGGAGTCTGTAACCTGAAGCGTATGTAGCCTGAAGTGTATGCAACCTGAAGCATATGTAACCCGAGGTACCACTGTATTTTCATGAAAATTAAAAACAAAAAGGCTGGATATTATGAGGAACTACTTATGCAAGATTCCATACAAATAACATGTACATTAGGAGATGTTTAAACTATATGAATGTTCATAGGGACTTTGATTTTTTAAAAACAATACTTGCAAACTAATGCAGAAATGTGGAGAACGAGACTTAAGACTGAAAGAAAGAGAAGCTGAGAGAGACCAAAATCGACAGATCCAACCACCTCTAGCTATCTGCAGAGTTAAGGCTGTACTATTTATTTACAGCAAGCTTTTTCTGTGCACACTTGAAGTTAGTTTGACTGGGGTGATTTCCTGGTGTTTGTGTGTACGGGGGGACGGGGGATGACAACTTGTCTGAATGCTATATTATTTTTAATCTTTGTTGGAAGCCACCCAGAGTGGCTGGGGAGACCCAGCCAGATGGGCGGGGTACAAATATATTATTATTATTATTATTATTATTATTATTATTATTATTATTATTTTATATTACCCTATTATATTACCCTATTTCAAGCTGAATAGTAGATTTCCAGGCTTTGACATTCTTTTTCTAAGCACTGGTCTTCTTTGGCTTGCTGACTTCTCACAAAACTTGCCTTTGTTGTACCCTGAAACTTTGGTTTGGCCCAAAAGTTTGGTTCCTACCCCAGAACCATTCCCCCACATCGCCAAAACCTCAGTGAAGAAATAAACCCTCAGAATTATTCACCAAGGAAGCAGAGTGGCATGGAAAATATGCCTGCCCTGATACTAGGAGCTTTCCACTCAAAGGATCAGAGTTCACAATATGGATAGAATAAGTTTAAGCAATTGGAAGGTTGGAGATTCAAGGAGCCTGAGAGCGATGAGGCGGTAGCAGGCATGTTGAGGCAGAGAAACGAACTGGCTGTCAGGAGAAGACACCTCTGCTGAATGAATACGGACCATACCTTTGCCACTAGAAACCACGCCTAGGAGTGCTTTGGTTGCTTATCATTCTGCACACACGTTTCCAGGATGTTTTTCTTCCCCAAAGAACTCCCGAGGGCTCCAGATGTACTCACGCAAAATGAAGAAAGGGAAGCTCAGGGTGGAATAACAGGATTGCTGCAGAACTACCATCAGAGAAGCGCTGCTGCATGGCGTCAAGAATGCACATTTGCATGGCGAGGCCCCGGGCCCCGCAGTTCCCTTAGATAATGAACACACGGACATGAATGTTTAGGTTAATGGGATAAAATAGGCCACAACTTGATTGGTTACAGATGTGAGCAGTTTGGCTTAGGCATTGTGAGTTGAGGTCCTCCAATCCACCACCAAATGATTCACACTTCACACATAATTTTTGTTTAAGGTTTTTGGCATAATTTTGGCCACAACATTTTGGGGACGCGGGTGGCACTGTGGGTAAAACCTCAGTGCCTAGGACTTGCCGATCGCATGGTCGGCGGTTCGAATCCCGGCGGCGGGGTGCGCTCCCGTTGTTCGGTCCCAGCGCCTGCCAACCTAGCAGTTCGAAAGCACCCCCGGGTGCAAGTAGATAAATAGGGACCGCTTACCAGCGGGAAGGTAAACGGCGTTCCGTGTGCTGCGCTGGCTTGCCAGATGCAGTTTGTCACGCTGGCCACGTGACCCGGAAGTGTCTGCGGACAGCGCTGGCTCCCGGCCTATAGAGTGAGATGAGCACACAACCCTAGAGTCTGTCAAGACTGGCCCATACGGGCAGGGGTACCTTTACCTTTACCTGGTCACAACTTTATTAAAATACATAAATGTGAGTGGTTGCTTAGGCATTGGTTATGACTATCTGTCCCCACGCCTAGGGACAGAACTGACTTCCGGATTCCAGCGAAGGCCAGTAAGGGAAAACAATATTGGGGAGAGCATGGAGCCGGGCACCAGACCCTCACCTCTCCCTGCATGCTCCCGGGGGCTTGCGCAGCCCTAAGCCCCATTCAGGGGTACGGACGAAAGAATGGCAAGCCCCTGGATTCCTTTAATTGAATTCCCTTTCCGCAGCAGCATTGGAGGGGCAGGCACCGCCAATCCTTACCCCTCCACCAACCAATTTTTTAACCAATGCCTAACCTCAACCTTATGGGACGCGGGTGGCGCTGTGGGTAAAACCTCAGTGCCTAGGACTTGCTGATCGTAAGGTCGGTGGTTTGAATCCCCGCGGCGGGGTGAGCTCCCGTCGTTCGGTCCCAGCTCCTGCCCACCCAGCAGTTCGAAAGCACCCCTAAGTGCAAGTAGATAAATAGGTACCGCTTTTTAGCGGGAAGGTAAACGGCGTTTCCGTGTGCGGCGCTGGTGTCGGCTCGCCAGAGCAGCTTCGTCACGCTGGCCATGTGACCTGGAAGTGTCTGCGGACAGCACTGGCTCCCAGCCTCTTGAGCGAGATGAGCGCGCAACCCTAGAGTCGTTCACAACTGGCCCGTATGGGCAGGGGTACCTTTACCTTTAACCGCAACCTTATGTTGCGACGTTACGTTGTGACGATTTGCTACGCAGTAGGCAAAAACCAAATGGCACCAGCCAATCAGCCAAATGGACAAAATTCCTACCAGGCCCCTGCCCCCAAAGCAGGCGACCCCATGGCAGGCATAGCATAGCAAGGTCAACCAGAAACCCTAAATTAGGGTGGGTGGGCGAGTGATCCGATGCACACAGCAAAAGTGCCTAGTCATAGCTGGGTGACTTCACTTTATAACCTTTCGTCCAGCCCCCAAAATGGCAACACCAAAATTTGCCCAACAACCCAACCGCCCAATCACTGCGGATGGTCATCCAAACTAACCTGCCCAGCAACAGAGGGGTGGCCTGCCAGACCCCACCGCAACACGTGCTCTCTATTAATGAAAACACGCTTTGGGTGAAACCGGACTATATCCTGACTGCTAGTTTTCTATGTGGTTTGGGTTTTTTTTTTAAAAAAAATATCTGGCTTGGTTTTGCTTTTGAAGTGAGAGAATATTTGAGAAAGTGACCCTCTCAATGTAGCTAGAAATGGTATCATCCTGATGATTCTGGTGAATATATAAACTGGCCCGTGGCCATGCCTTTTGTTTGGGGAAAGTGGGGTTAGATCATGGGTTTTTTTGTTGCCTACTTATTTTTGTATAACTTCACCATCGTAAGAAAACTTCCATCAGGTTCAGCTAAAATATTTTATGCTTTGGGATTGTGTGGTTGGACCACACAGATATCCCTTATCAGTTTCAAAGACTGTGTCTCATGGAAAGACAAAAGAGAATAAATCGCTGATATGCAATGTGTGGGGAGGCATTTTTCAGTGTTTTTATGTATGGCAACTATTTAAAATTCCACAGAACTTTTAAAAAAAGCCAAATTGTGCCCCCTTTAACATCTTTATCTTGTTTCTAATCCTTTAAATCCCTTAATTAAGTTCAGAATAGTTAAAAAATTGTTATCAGCTTCTTTGGGGTCCACATATTTTAATCATAACTCGATGACAAAAATTAGATGATACCATATGTATTCAGCACACAATCAAGAATAATAATAATAGATTACCCAAACAGAAGTTTTGTTTTGATTTATGAGGCTAGAGGATTAGAAAAGAGATCCAAATGAGGCCATGGGGCGAAAAACTCAGACTTCAAACATTTCCTTTAATAATAATTTTTGAAAATCAAAGACAAAAAGTCCCCTAGTTTTCACAAATAAGGTTTAAGAAAATAAATTTGTCGACAATTTCTCCTCAAGAGAAATTCCATCATTTCATCAGGCGTATTGATTTCCTTGAGAAGTCTTTGAAGTTTTTGTAACAGAAGCAACAAATCGGCACTGTATATATTAGGAATACAAAGCTTCCCCAACCTGGTGCCCCCCCCAAGTTTCGGATTGCAATTTGCAGTTTGGTTGGGGAACACTGGTTTTATGGAACAAAATAAACAACATTAAGATAAAATAAAATACACACCTCAAAGGGAACTTTCCTTCCAATTAATTTATTCACTTTCCTGTCTTGTTCTTGGACTTAGGATTGAATATGAACCCTTAAAAACAGAATAATTTCTGTGATGCGAATTGGTGTAGAATTTGATATCTTTATAATTATTGAAGGATTGAATGGCTTCGGACCCGGGTTATTGGATCAGCTTTAGAACTGAGCTACACAATCTTCAGGTTCATAAAATATTGTTGCATTGCCAATGGCAGATGGAATGTTTGAAGGATCACCAGATATAATAAACATCAATACATCCAGCTTAATTTCCACATACAGATAGGTATACTGGACGCCATTCAAATGTCCAAATAGGTATGGGAGTTCTAGAAAGTGCATTCAATTGCAGCAAGAACATTAAGGTCTGCAAACCGTTGTATAATAGATGGCGAGCATATTTTCGGGCTCAAATAATAAGTTTCTTAGTGAACGTAAGGGCCCATAAAATTGCCATCAATGATATTGCTCTTCTGGTGGGTTTCACAGATCATGGGAACCGATAAATTTCTGATAAATTTTGGCTCAGATAAAAAAATCATGCTTTGGGAGGGAGCACCTGCCGAATGGAACCTGTCAGCAATTTCAAAAATAGCTCTAAATAGCTTCGAAAGTCCCTTCCAGCATACCCTCCAACATTTCTCCAATGAAAATAGGGACATCCTATTCTGTTATTTTATTTATACTCCACCCATCTGACTAGGTTGCCCCAGGCACTGTGGGCGGCTTCCAACATATATAAAAACATAATAAAACATTAAACATTAAAAGAAACTTCCATAAACAGGGCTGCCTTCAGTTGTCTTCTAAAGGTTGTATAGTTACTTATCTCCTTGGTTTGGGGGGTGGCATAACTCCATACCCTCCAACATTTCTCTGATGAAAATAGGGACATCCTAAGGAAAAGTGGGACATTCTGGGGTCAAATAAGAAACTGGAAGAGTTTCTGTAAATCCAGGACTGTCCCTGGAAAATAGGGACACTTGGAGGCTCTGTGGCAGTAGCCTGACTGGCAGAAATCAAGATTTTCGGGCAACATTTAGCAAATGGATTTTTCTCTATTTTTGAAGTGCTGTGAGGGGAGAAGCTTTACCTGTGGAACATTTGCTTCTGAATGACTGCATAACGAGACAGTAGCCTTGACTTGTAGGAAGCTTGTACTAAACCCACTGCACATGCCAATTACATAGACCTTGCAACCAGTGGCGTAGC
This sequence comes from Podarcis bocagei, assembly GCF_964188305.1. NCBI lineage: Eukaryota > Metazoa > Chordata > Lepidosauria > Squamata > Lacertidae > Podarcis > Podarcis bocagei. The sequence continues at coordinate 12,603,931 of NC_138130.1, forward strand.
GTGGGGAGTGCAGGGGGGGCCGGCCGCACCGGGCGCAACATCTGGGGGTTAGGGGGCGCAAATCCACGGGTTAGGGGGCGCAAATTACTTGCCTTGCCCCGGGTGCTGACAACCCATGCTACGCCACTGCTTGCAACACAATCCTATGCATGGCTAGTCAGAAGGAAACCCCACAGTTGAACTTACTCCCAGGTAGATGTGCATCTCTTGCAATCACCTGGGAGTAAGTTCCCTGCCTGGGTCTGCACTATTCAATCCTGTTGGTTTCAGCATTGTTCTTTAGGGTTGGGGCAAACATTTGATGAGCGAGCTTGACGAAGAAAAGTCAGACTATTTCTGCAGACCTTTCTGAGGACAAACATCTCTCCCTCCTGCCCATGCCACCTGTTTAAGCATTTCTGGTGGTTGTTTGTCGAAAGGGAAATGAGCCTCGTGGCACTCACTTCTCAAGCATTAAGGGAGGCAAAAAGTATAAGACCAGCATTTGTGATATGGTGTCAATAGGTTTCCCCCACCCGCCGCCTCAAACAGCAGCGGGAGGAAAGAGAGGATGCAAATCACATTAAAATGTAATGTTTATCAATGGCCGTGATAAAAAGAGCAAACTTTTCCTGCCCGTTCCCAGGTACCACGCACTGACAATCTGAATACATTGGTAATGTGAGGGTCTGATTAGTCCTGCAAGGCTGCCTACAGGTTAGCAGGCCTCATTTCAAATCTCTGACAGCAATATGTGCCATTCCATGCTTCGCCCAGATTCTCTGTGTTCAACACAAACTAGGGTCATTCTATATATGGAAATGACTGTCTTCAGGGCAAAAAAATTAAAAAAGGTGAGATTGCCGCTTTAACCTCACTGGCCTCGGAAAATATGTTTTAGTCTGATACATTATACTAGTAGGAATTATTTATCAAGAAGATACAAGCTTGATATTTCAGAAATAATGAGATGTTCTGGCTTTGCAGCTGAAATTTTATGGTCGAGAGAGCATGGGCTATGAATCCAGAGGAATGAAGTAAACTTGCAGCGAAATGATATATACAGTGGACAGCCAAAGCAAAATGGCTGTGCCAAAGGCAAGGTGGAAGTTGCAACACATGAGAAAGCTTGGTCAGTGGCTCGGTGGATCGTGGTGGTTCTGAAGGTCCAGCCAAGCAATAAAAAAAAATGTTTGCTTTGGAATCTGCTTTAACGTCACAGTCATAATGAGAGGAAACTTGGAGGAAGAGAAGGACTGCTGAAATGGCTTTACTTTTAGCCCTGGAATTATGAGAGGGAAAATTCTAAATCCACCAAATTCTTCAACTGAGAGATCTATGATTTTATGATTGGACTGTATCAAGCATTTGCAAATCTTCTGCCACAGATATTGGATGTTTTGTTGCTGTTAAAGCACAAAGGGATGTTGATGTTGATTCAACAACCATTCTCCTATAGTGCTTTAATACCAAAGCAAACTTCATAGCAAGCTCAAAATAAAAAAATTCCTTCCAGTAGCACCTTAAAGACCAACTAAGTTAGTTCTTGGTATGAGCTTTCGTGTGCATGCACACTTCTTCAGATACACTGAAACAGACGTTGCCAGATCCTTCTATATAGTGAGAAGGTGGGGAGGGGTATTACTCAGAGGGGTGGTGGGAATGGGAGATTGGCAGATAGCTGAGATGAGCCTGTTGACGACTCTTAACGACTGCAATAGGTCTTACAGGAAAAGGCAAGGGGTGAGAAGGTGAGAAATGGCTTAGTCATGTATAATGAGATAAGAATCCAATGTCTTTGTTCAAACCAGGTCTCTCCATGGTTTTGAGTTTGGTAATGAGTTGCAATTCAGCAGCTTCTCTTTCCAGTCTATTTCTGAAATTCCTTTGTAGTAAAACAGCTACTTTGAGATCTTGTATAGAATGTCCTGGGAGATTGAAGTGTTCTCCTACTGGTTTCTCTGTTTTGTGATTCTTGATGTCAGATTTATGTCCGTTTATTCTTTGGCGTAAGGTTTGGCCTGTTTGTCCAATATAGAGAGCTGAAGCAAGCTGTTATGCTATAAAAAAATATAAGGTAAAGGACCCCTGGACGGTTAAGTCCAGTCAAAGGCAACTATGGGGTTGCAGCGCTCATCACACTTTCAAGCTGAGGGAGCTGGCATTGTCCACAGACTAAACCACTTCTGACGCAATGGAACACCATGATGGAAGCCAGAGTGCTCGGAAACACCGTTTACCTTCCTGCTGCAGTGGTACCTATTTATCTACTTGCACTGGCATGCTTTTGAACTGCTAGTTTGGCAGGAGCTGGGACAGAGCAATAGGAGCTCACTCCGTCTTGGAGATTTGAACTGCCAACCTTCCAATCTGCAAGCCCAAGAGGCTCAGTGGTTTAGACCACACTATACTGGGCATAGGTCACTTGAGAGTGGAGAGCTGATTAGGGGAGTGGTTTTTGAGGAAACACCATCTCAAAAATGCTTGTGAGCTCCACATAGCTCTTGTGCTCTAGTGTCTATAGGCTGGATCACACAACTGTTTTGCCTGTGCACGGCTTATTTCTATTTTCATGTAAGTCTTTCCATGATAGGCTCAGATAATGAATTGAGAATTCTTGGAGAACAGGTGAGGCCCCTGCAGACTGGAGGCAGGCAAATATTGTCCCCATCTTCAAAAAGGGTGGAAAAGACAACCCAGGTAACTTCCAACTTCCAACCTTTGATACCAAGAAAGGTCCTAGAGCAGATAATTAAATAGTCTGTGAGCACTTAGAAAAGGATGCTGTGATTACTAAGACCCATTATGGGTTTTTCATAAAAAAGTCACTTCAGACAAATCTCATTTCACTTTTTGACAGAGTTACAATTTTGGTGGATCAGGGGAATGGTGTGGGCATAGTGTATCTTGAAGACTTTTTGACAAAGTCCCCCATGATATTCATGCAAGGAAACGGATGACAGAATTGAGGGGATGCTCATCAAATTTGCAGATGACACCACCCTGGGAAGGATAGCTAATGCCACAGAAGACAGAATTGGGATTCAGGATGACTTTAACAGATGGGAGAACTGGGCCCAAACCAACAAAATGGATGTCAATAGAGGAAAATATCAGGTTCCGCAAATAGGCAGGAAGAACCAGTTGTACAAGTTTAAGATGGGGAACACCTGGCTTGCCAGCAGTCCATGTGAAAAGGATCTAGGGTCTTAGTAGACCACAAGCTTAACATGAGTCAACAGCAGCAGCAAAAAAATGAATGGCATTTGAAGCTGCATGAGCTGAAGTATAGTGTGCCAATTAAGGGAAGACTCTATTCTGCCGTGATCTGATTGCACTTGGAGTATTGTGTCCAATTCTGGGTACCACAGTTTAAGGAGGATATTGACAAGCTGGAACATGTGCAGAGGAGGGTGACCAAGATAATCAAGGGTCTGTAAAACAGGCTTTATGAGGGAGTTGGGTGTGTTTAGCCTGGAAAAGAAGAGAATGAGAGAAGATAGGATAGGCATCTTCCAATAGCTAAAGAGCTGTCACACAGAGGACGGAGCAAGCTTGTTTCCTCCAGCATCCGAACCAGTGGCTTCAATTGATGAGAAATGAGATTCTGACTAAGCATCAGGAAGAAGTTTCTCATGGTAAGAGCTGTTCGACAGTGGAATGGACTCTCTCGGGAGATGGTGAACTCTCCTTCTTCGGAGGTTGGGTGGCCATCTGTCATGGATGCTTTCGCTGAGATTCCTGTATTGCAGAGAGTTGAACTTTGCGGTCCCTTCCAGCTACCCAATTCTATGATGCTATGATTCTATGGCATGGGGAAAGTAGGAACCATTTGGTTTACCACTTCATACAGAAAAATGCATTGGGCTGGCTCTGAAAGCAGTCCTTGTCAATATTCCTTTACATTTCTCATTCCCGACTTGGTGTTCAGGTGAGGCAGAAGGCAACACATCTCCAAAGGAAATGATATTCACATTTGACGGGGGGTTGGGTGTCCCTTCAGAGCTGTGTCATTACTTACCCTAGATCTGTGTCATGGCAGTATGCAATTTCCACCCCACTGATGCCGCCCTCAACATCCCAGCCTCCTTCCTTTCCTTATTAATGTTTTGAAGATTAGAGCCTTTGCAATACTTCCTCAGAGGGGGGAAAGTGCATTTGTGAGATGCTGATTTGTGTGCAACCAAGTTTCTGGTTTCTGAAATGTGTCCTTTACTTCACAGGCTTTTGAGTTTCCATCAAGCACTCGTTTTAAGAGAAGATGCGATGAAGGGGTGCGGGGAGGAGGCATGAATGATAATATAAAAAACCCTCCCCGCCAAACAAAAACAGTATTTTCAGAATCCCACTCTCCAGCTTTCAGACTGTTACCATCAACCCTCTTATTCATTTTGATTTATTTCCATCCAGACTAACGCTTTTCTATGCTTTTATTGTTCTTGGAGAATAGGCCTTCTATTGGCGAAACATAATGTCTCTGCGACCACTACTATGCTCAATGCAGATCTTCATTAATCTGCAACCACAGTACAGGGCTTTTAGCAACAAGCACTTTTGATGGGAATTGAATTTGATACTGCATTATGGTCGTAGGGGCGCCTCACAATAGGCTGTGTTCTTTTCTGTGTCTGTGCACAATCAGAGAGACCCAATTAAATAATTTGGTGCAATAATGGAGAACAAAAGCGGACGAGGGCTTAAAGTGAGGGCTGCAGCATTTGTAGTCTCCTCGTTTTGTATCATGTTAATTAATTTGCCTTCGAAATCACACACACACCAAAAGAAAGAACAAAATGTGAAACTGCCTAGCTCATCTGCAACATGGAGGCACTTTAAATGCAGATACCATACCAAATCAAGCACCGAACAAAAGGACACTCTCAGCATTTCCAGTGAATGAAAATAAATTGGGGGTGGGGAGAGAGAAAAGGGCAGAAAAAAAGAAATATAGTTGCCGGTGATGCTAATGTGGTCATTGGGAAACACGGTTGAAGGCAAGGGAGTGTGTGATTTGTTGACTGCGGCAGCATCTCAAAATGAATAATGTGATGCCGCACCTTAATTGGGGGTACGTTTCAAATCCATACTACGCATTCCTATTTATTTCACAGAGACTTCCGTGGAATAAGTGACTTCTGGTGTTTAATTTTGGAAATCACTAACATGCCACCATACCTTTTTCCAGGGTTTTTTTTCAGAGGGAACTTGCTTGAACTCAGTTCCAGCACCTCTCAGGTGGCCGCCATTGCCATTCTAAGAGAACGAGGGAGGTGTTCGTGGTGAGTTCTGGCATCTTTTTTCCTAGAAAAATAGCACTGCTTATTTTCTTATAACGTGGGTGGCACTGTGGGTTAAACCACAGAGCCTAGGGCTTGCTGATCAGAAGGTTGGCGGTTCGAATCCCCGCGACGGGGTGAGCTCCTGTTGTTTGGTCCCAGCTCCTGCCAACCTAGCAGTTCGAAAGCACTTCAAAGTGCAAGTAGATAAATAGGTACCACTCTGGTGGGAAGGTAAACGGCATTTCCGTGTGCTGCTCTGGTTCACCAGAAGCGGCTTAGTCATGCTGGCCACATGACCCGGAAGCTGTACGCTGGCTCCCTCGGCCTATAAAACGAGATGAGCGCCGCAACCCCAGAGTCGGTCATGACGGGACCTAATGGTCAGGAGCCCCTTTACCTTTTACCTATTTTCTTATAAACTTAAAAACAGGCAGCTGCTAGTAACCAACAGTAATGACTAAGGCCTTCTCTTTCTCCAACAAACTAAGGGTTTCTCCCACTTTTATCATTATTCTAACCCCATAAGATAAGTTGACCTGAGAGAGAGAGAAATTGGTCCAAAGTCACCCTGTGAACTTTGCAGCTGAGCAGGAATACAAACTCAAGTCTCCCCAATCAAATTCTCTAGTTCTATATGTCCTAGAGACAGTGGCGGAGCTTCATGCTCCGGCACCGGGGGGGGGGGAGTGGGGGGGCAGGGCTAGCGCACATCCCGGGGCGTGGTGCCCAGTGCAGGCAGGGGGGCAGCCGCGATGGAACCCCACTGGGATGGCACTGCTGGGGGCGGTGCGCTCCCCCCGCACTCCTCTTCCTCCGCCAGTGCCTACAGACAAAAGAGATCCTGCAGCATCTTAAAGCTGAACAAATGTATTATGGGATAGCTTTAGTGCACGATGATCTGCTTCATTAGATGCATTCACTTCATGCATCCAGTGAGGTAAACTGTAGTTTATGTCCTAACACAGTTGTTCCTCTTTAAGATGTTTTTGGTTTTTGCCTCCCCAGAAGCTGTTTACCCCACAAATGGTGAAGAACGTACCATTCTTCCATATGAGTTTCTGAAGAACAAATCTGGAAACTATCAAATCTGTTTTACCTGCAACAATAATTCACAGGGTGAAAAACCACCAGGGTTTACTTTGTCCAGGAGGCCCTCAATGAATCTTATCGCCCAGAACCAATTTCTAATACAATTCCGTGCCCAGAATGTGTGGAATAATATTGCATCCAATGAACTGGCCTGTAGCTCACAATCGCTTATATATATATTGTTATATAATAATAGCATCACCTTGCTATATTTCCTATGGAAGTGTAGTTTATCAATATCCAAATAAATAAAAGCAATACGTTCAAATAATGAAGGTTTTTAGGTTTTAAAGTGCAACAAGACCCCATCTTTTGGTTGGGTTTCAACTACTGTACATCAAGTTAATTTAGCCAGTACAGTAATTAAGTTAAAAAACAAAAGCTTACAGACAAAACACTATTTCCATTTTAACTTGAGGGGTGGGGAGGAGGGAATTCTCTTTGGCAATATATCCTACTTAAAAACATGTAATTGTCTGACATTCCTTGCTATTCATAATTAGCCATTTGTGATGATCTTTTTTCCATTCTGTCATGGTTGCTTTATTAATATGCTGTGAAATAAGATTCATAACCTTTAGGTAAATTGTTCCTCCATAATGCAGCTAAAATAGTACTTTGTGGGTAACAATAACCAGAAACTTATTTATTATCTTTGGTCATTAACACCCGTGACTCTATGTAGGCAAAAGAATATACCTGGGTTTCATGTTTTTAAAACATGGAAAATGTTAACAGTTTGTGTGTGATTCTGTGCAGCAATGAGAACCTTCTCTTAGGTTTTTAGAGTTCTTTCCAATTTATCTCAAGGACCTGGGGAAGATTCCTTGTGTGGTTCCTTATATCCTTGCCTGCTCACTGAGGTTTTTGGAGAAGTCACTGTTAGTGGTCCCCTATGGCTTGCATAAATGGCTCATATCTATCAGAGCATGTTCATGAATGCTAAAGTCCCCCAGTACCAGCAGCCTACACAACTTCAAGGCTACCTTCAAGACCACTTCTGTTAGCTCAGAGACACTGCTAGGTAGCAAAGTGGTTGGTAAACCTGCAGAATCCTCAGCCTGCTCCACTTGTCCAATACAAGGCACAAATACAAGGCACAAACACTCAGGCAGACAGAAAACCTGGAGAGAGAGAGACTGACTTCCTAGAGACTACAACTACCCTTTCTCACAAGTTCAAGAAGGGCACTGACAAACTGGAACGTGTCCAGAGGAGGGCAACCAAAATGGTCAAAGGCCTGGAAACGATGCCTTATGAGGAACGGCTAAGGGAGCTGGGCATGTTTAGCATGGAGAAGAGGGGGTTAAGGGGTGATATGATAGCCATGTTCAAATATATAAAAGGATGCCATATAGAGGAGGGAGAAAGGTTGTTTTCTGCTGCTCCAGAGAAGCGGACACGGAGCAATGGATCCAAACTACAAGAAAGAAGATTCCACCTAAACATTAGGAAGAACTTCCTGACAGTAAGAGCTGTTTGACAGTGGAATTTGCTGCCAAGGAGTGTGGTGGAGTCTCCTTCTTTGGAGGTCTTTAAGCAGAGGCTTGACAACCATATGTCAGGAGTGCTCTGATGGTGTTTCCTGCTTGGCAGGGGGTTGGACTCGATGGCCCTTGTGGTCTCTTCCAACTCGATGATCCTATGATTCTATGATTCAAGTCAGTTCTGATGGTGTACTGAGTACTCGGTAGGCCATAAATGAGTGAAATGACGCAGATGCAGGGCCATCTTACCCATAGGTGCAGGGCACTCCGGCGCCAGGCTCTCAGGGGCACTAGGCCGGGAGTCCGGGGCCCGAGAATTGAGTCTGGGGAAGAGCCTGCCCATTGGTCAGAGCGCTGCGGTGGGCTCTTCGGCTGTGGGCAGCTCTGTGCCACGGGATTGGGGGTGACCGAGCCAGCGAGACGCTGAGGCAGCCAGCTGGCTCCGCGCTCCTGCGCGCTTGGGACTGGGCAACCTGGAGGGGGGGGGCACCGGATGGATCTTTGTACCCCAGCGCTGCATATGCTTGAGACAGCCCTGTGCGGATGGCACTGTGGTCTAAATCACTGAGCCTCTTGGGCTTGCCGATCAGAAGGTCGGCAGTTCGAATCCCCGCAATGGAGTGAGCTACTGTTGCTCTGTCCCAGCTCCTGCCAACCTAGCAGTTTGAAAGCATGCCAGTGCAAGTAGATAAATAGGTACTGCTGCGGCGGGAATGTAAACAGTGTTTCCGTGCGCTCTGGTTTCTGTCACGGTGTCCCGTTGTTTAGTCATGCTGGCCACATGACCCAGAAAGCTGTCTGTGGATGAATGCCAGCTCCCTCAGCCTGAAAGTGAGATGAGCGCCACAACCCCATACAGTGGTGCCCCGCAAGACGAATGCCTCGCAAGACGAAAAACTCGCTAGACAAAAGAGTTTTCCGTTTTTTGAGTCGTTCCGCAAGACGAATTTCCCTATGGGTTTGCTTCGCAAGACGAAATGCCTTGCGAGTTTTTGCGAGTTTGTTTTCTTTTTCTTAAAGCCGCTAATAGCCGCTAAGCCACTAAGCCGTTAATAGCCGCTAAGCCGCTAAACTGCTAATAGCCGTGCTTCGCAAAACGAAAAAACCGCAAGACGAAGAGACTCGCGGAACGGATTAATTTCGTCTTGCAAGGCACCACTGTAGTCGCCTTTGACTGGACTTAACCATTCAGGGGTCCTTTACCTTTACCTTAAATGAGCGAGACCTTGCTCCCACACCCAGATCTCAGTAATACAAGCCAGGTCAGCTTCCCCATCCACAATCAAGTCATGAATGTGTGAGAACTTCCTCAAAACCAACCTGGTATTTAATAACAGCATCTACAGACCTGAGGGCTGACTAGCAGAACAAACACAACACCCTTTTCTCTAATTATAAAAAGATGTGGCACTCCCCCCCCCCCGCCAACAGGAACTTTTTTAAAAAACCTTATAGCTGCAACATGGGGTCCTGTTTGGGGAGGGAAGAAGCAAATCTTGCATGGTTCAGTGTTTACCTCAGATGTGCCAGAAGCAGAGCTGTCAGGCAAGGGCCACAGGTGATTGACTTATTCAGTTAACTGCCACAACATAAAGAAGGTAAGAATGATTTGGTGGCCAAGTCCAAAGGACCCTCTGGTATGGAATTCGGATTCCAACAGCAACCAAGGCCACATCCACCCAAAGAATTCTGGGAGCTGTAGTTTGGAAAGAGGTCTGGGAGTTATCAGGAGACTCTCTATTCCTCTCCAGGGGAACTGCTCTCAAAGTGGTTTAGCAATGAACGCTCTTCACAGGCAGCTCTGTGAAGAGGGTTCGTTGCTAAACAACTTAGAACTCTCAGCAGCCTTAGCAAACTACAGCTCCCAGAATTCTTTGGGGGGGCCATGGCTGCTTAAAATGGTATCATAGTGCTTCAAATGTATGTGGTCCAAACAGATGTCTCTGGATGCTCCAAAGTGGAGAACAAAGGGGGTGTCCATCATTTGATGTTTATCCAGTACTCACAGATAGACTACCTCTTTACAAGGATGCTCAGTTGAGCTACTGTGGTTGATAGCCTAATCTTCTATGAATTTGCCTATAATCCTCCCTTTTTCCTTTCCCCCTTAAAATAAGCTTAGGAGACATCGGTCACATCTTGCTGAATTCCATAAGTAAAGGTAAAGGGACCCCTGACCATTTGGCCCAGTCGTGGCCGACTCTTGGGTTGCGGCGCTCATCTCGCTTTATTGGCCGAGGGAGCCGGCGTACAGCTTCCGGGTCATGTGGCCAGCATGACTGAGCCGCTTCTTGCAAACCAGAGCAGCGCACGGAAATACCGTTTACCTTCCCACCAGAGTGGTACCTATTTATTTACTTGCACTTTGACGTGCTTTCGAACTGCTAGGTTGGCAGGAGCAGGGACCGAGCAACGGGAGCTCACCCCGTCGCGGGGATTCGAAGCGCTGACCTTCTGATCGGCAAGTCCTAGGCTCTGTGGTTTAACCCACAGTGCCACCCGCGTCCCTCCATATGTAATTATGTGTTAATTATTCCCTCTCATTTATCTTTTGTAGAAAGCCGGTATCTGCTCCATGCCCCAGGCCTCCATCCTGCCCTCCCCCCCATCTTCCTCCCTCTTAAGGTTTCAACAATGCATTACTGCACTAGTTGTGTTTGGTTAACTTCAATGATGTGTCCCTTGGCAGCTGCTGCCTTGTCATGCACCGGTAAGGATTGCCAATAGCAACTCAGATAGCCCGCGAAACGGAATGCCATACAGAAATGGCCATACTCCTGAGCCCAGTTGGCAGCAGGCATGATAAGAGCTGTCAGAGTGGTTTGTTTTTTCTTTACCGGTCCTCCGCCACCCTCTGGAAATAAACAAGGTGCAGAGTCTTGCATGTCTGCCTTTCCTACTGTGAGTGCACAAAGGAACCCCCTCGGACACCCCAATCTTTTCATCTTGCTGGTATACAATGCTTGTCTGTATTTAAGAAAGTGTGTGTGTGCGTGTGTGTGTGTGTGTGTGTGTGTGTGTGTGTGAGAGAGAGAGATAGAGAGAGAAGCAGTCCTTGCTTCCCAGCCAGTTAATTCAGCCTCGCACATATTCAGCAGCAGTTAAACTCGGCTGCGATGATGAGAGCATGGCAATTTCCACCTAAACTAGAGGATAATTAGAAATGCCCTGTAGCAGGCAAGTCAGTGCTTCAATTTATTTGCTGTTTATTACCGAGTCTCTGCCCCTTGGGTGTAATGACGATAAAGCAGCACCTGCAGCTTTTGCAGCCTTTGATTTAGTGCCGTAAATGGTGCTCAGAGAGTAGATTAAGCTGGAATGTGATCAAACCTTATTTGCAATCCGATTATACAAACTGCTCCTTGCACTGACCAGATTGAAGTAATTTCCCTATAGAAACGTTACACTCACTTTGGTGTAAAAATGATTAACATTTGCTGACTGAGGGTCAGCCTTTCACTTCCAGTGTAATTCTTTATCAGGCAACAAGCCCGCATCTCTCTCTCTCTCTCTCTCTCTCTCTCTCTCTCTCTCTCTCTCTCTCTCTCTCTCCACCCCCATCCCCAGCTGCTTCTCTCCACCCTGCTCTACTTTCCTCTCTGTCTCTCCTACCCCCCTGCTCCACTTTTGGGTACACATTTGTGTACGAGGTGGTATTTAACCAGTGGGTATCATTCTCAAACTCACTTTCCCCCGCTAGGCCTTGCTGGTGATGAATGATTATAAGAAATAAGTACTCCAGCTTAAGAAGATTAAACCATCCTCCCCCTTTTCCCCTCTCCTCTCCACCCTGCTTGATTGTTCAGCAGTATTGACATGCTTAATGATCTAAAAGAGACGGACTCGAGAATGATGCAATTTCCATATTTTGCTGAAAAGGGCTATTGACGTCTTCATAAACAAGCAGTCTGTATGCACATGGCGCATTAACTTCAACATTTGTTATGATTTATGGACAAGCGCATCAATCACGGAGCTAACTGCGCACGGTGTGCGTGGTGCTTCCCCCCCCTTTAAAAGACCTAAACGGCTGGCCACTGCCTCTTACAAACTGCTCTTTGCTGTTCAATAATCAGCAGCGCATCGTTGCTTAGGGCCTCAGTCACGGTCTTACATTTTGTACCTCACAGCAAATGCAGTTTGAAGAGCACAGTTTCTCAGACAATGAGCCTCTGCTGCAGCCACATATCGTCAGACCAGTGAAAGAAAATGCTTCAGTCTTTGCCTACTTGTACGTCAATCAAAGAAAACCCTCTCCTTTTTTTTTTGCTTGAAGGGCATTTATGAAGCCTGATGCAAATTCCAGCGATGACATGTTTTGCTGCGTAAGAGTTTGAAGCTGTTCCCACCCACCCCCCTTGCAGACACATTGGGGCATAAACTTTTGAAAGCAGACAATCTGTAGATGTGTGTGTGCAATGCAATCATGGGTGCATGGATTTGCATCGGAGGAGAGATACATGCTGCAGTGGAAAGCCAGTCCGCCAAGGCAGATCCCAAGGCTGACTTCTTGAGACTGAAGTTCAGGATTGTGTTTCTTCACAATGTGTTCTGACTTGGAGGCAGAAGAGCAGTCTTGGCCCATTAAAATAATAGTATCTGGTTCAACACTGGTATTTTGACTTCACAATAATTTTTAGCACCTCGGTGAGGAAACCTCCTGTCAATTTCCAACACATTGCAGCAAATGCCTAAAATGTTGAGACAATTGAAAGTGGATGTGGACACCCATTTTGCTTGGGTCAAGTAAAATGTAATAATTTCTAACGTGGCTATTGCAGTAAAGTAGGGATTTTTTCTTGGTGGGTGAGGAGCAAAGGTTTAAATACCCCTGTCCCTCCGCACACAGCAATTTCTTTTTTTAAAAAACCCTTCCCATTCACTCAAATAAAAAGCTTAAACGTGCAAACTGCAGGGAGTGGGGTTTGTGAGAGAGAATACGCATGGATAGACGGATGTGCATGTGAATGGGTGAATGATTTTGTGTGTATTAGTGAGAAAAATGGAACACCCCCCCCCCAGCAAATACGATAAATGCTGTTTTGTTTTCAGTCCAAAACAATATGCAATTGATTATGTCACACACACACACACACACACACACACACACACACACACACACACACACTTGCATTCTATTTCCTCTTCCTTTAAATGAATAGGGTAGTATAATATAATGGCAACTTAATGTATGTAATTGACTACATAAATTACATCTGTTATGTAATTTTGTCACAGTGGACAGCGAGACATATAGCATAGGTTTTGGTGGAAGAGGAACTGCAGCAGAATAGAAAAGGCGCTGCATGCGACAACTGCAAGGTGGAAGGGAAAACGATGCCTTTTTACATTCCTAGTGGTATAAAACTTGGTGTTGTTGCATATAGGCAAAAAAAAAAATCTTTCAACTGTACAGCTCTCAATGCTCTGAACATTCTTGTGTTTTTATATGTACACACCCTGTGTCTCTTACCCTCCTTGGTGCACAAAGATCGCATGTGTTTCCAAACATACCTTCGTCGCTGAAAGAATTGTGGACCAGAGTTTTCCCCCCTGTTCATGAAACACTCAGAGATCATGACTGAGCCTGTTTTTCCCTCTTATCTTAATTTCCCCCTGCTCCTGCCAAAGAAAAATTCATTGCATAACAAGGATAATAATTTTCACCCTTTAAATTATAAAGTAATTAAACTTTTTTGAAAAGTGCTACCTTTGCGTGAGGGGGCAATTAGGCTTCTTCTGTTTTACGAGCTACTCCTCTGTACAGTAGGAATTGGAAGTGCTTACATTTGGAGAGTCATGGGATAACTTTTTTAAGAAAGAAACACAACTTGGCATTTTATCAAGCGGGTAAATAAATAGTCACTTGCTTTGCCACCTGTGGTGAGTAAAATTTGTTTCTAGGCGACCAGGCAGGGAAGGTTTTTGTCCCCTGGAAGAAAGTGTTTTCTTTCTTCCTTTTATATCAAAGATTCACCATAAATGACTAGCAGGCAGTTACATATGGGTCTGTAATGTTTTTGGACTTAGTCTTACTTTCTCTGGGCAGCAAAATGTAGGGATAAAATGCTGAGGTGGTAGAATGGACTGCACCACTTCAGAAAATCCTATTTTCTGAATGCTCCCATGAGTTTAAAAATAATTCTCAGCAGAAAGCCAGCAGAGCAGGTAAAGCATTAGGCTAGAATCTTTCTCTCTGATATGTTAGCTTTCTGTTTTCAGGGTAATTTCCTACCTGGGGCAGCATTCAAAGCTAATATTTCTTTCTTCTAATCTAAAATGGTGTAGAAGTTCATTCCTTACCTCATTTTGCTGTTCTCATAGACCCAGCAAGACTGATTTCTATAGTAGACCAAAGCTCCACTGAACTGAATGGAACTTATTTCTGAGAAAGTTTGTATAGAAATATGCTGCTAGAGAGTTCAGAAGGACTTCAGATGGATAGTCTCAATAATTGTTATAATAGCCCTATAAGGGAGGCCATTCTTATTATGCCCATTTCATAGATGTACGGTTGTGGTCTAGTAGCTAGCCTGATAGTAGTTTTATCTCCATAGGTTGAATTATGGTATAGTTAGATCATATAAAACACAAACCAAGGTGCTATGAAGAAATAATGCGTAAACATAGTTTGTTCTCCATGCTGAATACCAAAACCACAATTTAGGATTAGCCACAATCCAAGATGTAAGTCATAATTTCTGATGTGTGTTTGTGTTAACCATAGTTAAGTGCCACAGCAGCCATGGTTGAGAGCATTTCCCTAACTCTTTAGCTTCTTGACTTGCAATATGCTAAGTAGATCTGGCTGAGGTCTCCTTGGCTGCATGTCTTCTGTGGGCTGGACTTAGCTTGGGTAGTTAAAACATCACTGCACAGTTTGGATCTTAATCAGGACAAGCAGCCAGTATCTGAGACAGGCCGGCCCTGCCATTGGGCAAAATGAGGCAGTGTGTTCTGGATGATGAAGAGCAGCATGAGCTATATGTGCTGTGCAGCCTCCCTTGGACCTCCTAAGCTAGCCTGCCCCATCGAGCAAATTGGAGGACGCTATCCTGTTCCCAAGATTCATCTGCCAGTCTAGTTGGCTTCTGTAGGCGGGAAAGGGAGAGAGAATCTGGTCTTCTGCCTCAGGCGGCAAAATGTATTGAGCTGGCCCATGGTTAGTGCTAAATCTTGCTTCAGCTTAATGCCTGTACCAGGCCATACAGTTGTGTTTCCATTTAGGATACTGAGTAAGATTCATCTGCCAGTCTAGTTGGCTTCTGCATGTGGAAAGGGAAAGAGAATCTGGTCTTCTGCCTCAGGCGGCAAAATGTATTGGGTTGGCCCACGGTTAGTGCTAAAGCTTGCTTCAGCTTAATGCCTGTACCAGGCCATACAGTTGTGTTTCTATTTAGGATACTGAGTGTGTATGGACAGTAGCCATTTATAGATGATAAGCCTTTTATTCTTCCTTGGGAAACCTTCATTTACGGAGACACAATATCCTCTGTAACCTTCATACACACTGTGCTTACTGAACTAAAGCCTCCTTTCTCCTCTCTGAATAGAACCCATTCCTGCCCATGCCTTGTGCAGCTAGGGATTTGAGTGCACCAGCCAATTTCAAAGGCCGTCCTTTCTCTTTAACAATCGGTGCATTAGGCTAAAATATTCACACAAATGCGCTGGCAATTGAAAGGGGCTTGCAGTGTAGTGACAAGGCCCTTCTTTTTCTACCTGGGACTGCAGAATGATGAATGAGCATTAGCAGAATATTCTTCTGGCCTTTAGGTTTACCTTGATCTCCTCACAGAATGCAAATTGACATTATATCCACATTTCTATGGGGTTTTATTACCACGGTCATGATGTGAGGGCTTCTTCCCTCCCCGCCCTCTCTTTCCCTCCCCCCTCCCCCCCACCAACCCCAATATGAATAGTGTAAAAGGGGAAACATATTATTGCAAAGAAGCATTATTGTGCTGAGAATGTATAAACAGCTGAGAAGAATAGAACGACATGCTCATAATGGAGAGTGAAAGCTCTTCATTTTGTCCTGATTGTCTACTCTTCCTTTTTAAACAACCTTCCTTTTTTCCAGCTATCAATACAAAGTTCCTTCCCCCCCTTCTTCTTCTTCTCCTCTCTCCTTTTTTTTTTTTTTGGTAAAATGAAGGGCATTCACACTGCCTGAAAGGAGCTTTTAAAGTTGATCCGTGCCCACACAAAAGCTAGGCAGCGCAAGAGCGCACATCAAGTTGGAGAAGCAAAGTTGGTCAATGTTCATTACTCATTGGCTTGACACGGTGAACCCTGCTCTATCATTTTGTGTGTGTGTGTGTGCAGATAAACTTTCCCCCCTCCGCGATAAACAACTGAAATATTTTTTCTTCGCTGTCAGCTCCCTTTTCTCCCTTTCCCCAGCTTGTTCTCACACTCTTTCCCAGCTCGTAAAAAAGGCAACTGAGCGCAGCTCTTTGGCCTGATAAATGGGTTCTTTTCAATTGGTAGCAGGCTGCAGGAAAAAGAGATAATCCTGGATAATGTGGACACAGTTTTCATTTCATGTCACCCAATTAAACTGCAATTATCCATAGTGCAACAGCAGAAAAACCAGGAAGAATGGCCAGAGAATGAGGAGTTCTCTCTCCCTCTCCCTAGGACTCTTTAGATGGCACACATTATATATATAGATATATAACCTCTTAGTAGCAGGCAGACCCATTGCAACCTGTAGTTCAGAGCGAAGTGCCATCATATGAAGGATGAGGAACAGTGGTTTGTTTCTTGGTAGAGCTGCAAGGCTTTGAGCTTTGACAAATTTTCTGATTTTACTTTGCTGATTTTTGCAGGTGCAGGGGGATGGCAGTTGAAGAAGGAGAAGAGTTTGGATTTGAAATCCCGCTTTATCACTACCCGAAGGAGTCTCAAAGCGGCTAACAATCTCCTTTCCCTTCCTCCCCCACAACAAACACTCTGTGAGGTGAGTGAGGCTGAGAGACTTCAGAGAAGTGTGACTAGCCCAAGGTCACCAAGCAGCTGCATGTGGAGGAGCGGAGACGCGAACTCAGTTCACCAGATTACGAGTCTTAACCACTACACCACACTGAGAAATTTTGCACCCAAATTCAAATACCACTTTCAGCCATGAAAGCTTCCACTTAAAATTCAAATGCGTTGGATGGAGGATCTTCTTTTGAGGTGGGTGAGCTTCAAAGAGGGAAGCTCATGAACGTCAAACAGGGAGTCTTGTGAACTGTGAAAATCAGTCCGTAGAGCACGAGACTCTTAATCTCGGGGTTGTGGTTTGAGCCCCACCTTGAGTGAAAAATGCCTGCATTGCAAGGGGTTGTAGTACAGTAGGATTACAGAAGGAGAGAGGGGGTCAGACTGTGCCAAAGGCCTGGTGGAGCAGCTCCGTCTTGCAGGCCCTATGGAAAGATGTCAAGTCCCGCAGGGCCCTAGTCTCTTGTGACAGAGCGTTCCACCAGATCGGGGCATAGCTGTCAACTTTTTCCTTTTTTAAAAGAAGAAGAAGAAGAGTTTGGATTTGATATCCCGCCTTTCACTCCCCTTCAGGAGTCTCAAAGCGGCTAACATTCTCCTTTCCCTTCCTCCCCCACAACAAACACTCTGTGAGGTGAGTGGGGCTGAGAGACTTCAGAGAAGTGCGACTAGCCCAAGGTCACCCAGCAGCTGCATGTGGAGGAGCGGAGACACGAACCCGGTTTCCCAGATTACGTGACTACCGCTCTTAACCACTACACCACACTGGCTCTCTCAAAGGAAATTCCCTTATTCTGAATAGGATTCCTCGCAAGAAAAGGGAAAAGTTGACAGCTATGGATACGGCCGGAAAAGCCCTGGCTCTGGTCGAGGCCAGCCTAACCTCTCTGTGGCCTGGGATCTCCAAGATGTTTTTATTTGAAGACCGCAAGGTCCTCCGTGGGACATACCAGCAGAGGCAGTCCTGTAGGTACGAGAGTCCTAGGCCGTATAGGGCTTTAAAGGTTAAAGTGTGTGGGTGTGGTATTTGGCACTGAGCCATTGGGGGAAGCTGGGAATGGATGGGGCACCGGCCCTCCACCCTCCAATCCCTTTAGAAAGTGGATCCTCACTGAAAATAGTTACTAGCTGGGGATCTGCGGTAACCATAAAGCTGCCTGTCTAAGCAGGAGTGGCAGCTTGGCCCCGTGACTGTGGATCCCTGGGGTCATGGGTCCCATGCAGCACGCATGCCCTTGGCACCAAAAATTTGTGCATTAGCACCAGCCCTCAGGTCCAAATTGTGATCAAGCATCAATACAATTGTCACACCAGCAGATCACAGAAAACTTTGTTGCCAGAGTCCAAAGCAGTGGCGTAGCGTGGGTTGTCAGCACCCGGGGCAAGGCAAGTAATTTGCGCCCCCTAACCCGTGGATTTGCGCCCCCTAACCCATGGATT
The DNA here is from genome assembly GCF_964188305.1 of Podarcis bocagei. NCBI lineage: Eukaryota > Metazoa > Chordata > Lepidosauria > Squamata > Lacertidae > Podarcis > Podarcis bocagei. The sequence continues at coordinate 12,622,196 of NC_138130.1, forward strand.
TGCGCCCCCTAACCCGTGGATTTGCGCCCCCTAACCCTAACCCCCAGATGTTGCGCCCGGTGCGGCTGGGCCCCCCCTGCACCCCCCACGCTACGCCACTGGTCCAAAGTGATATAAGCAATGTTGCATCCAGTTTGCATTCCGCCCTGGAACTGCTGGTGCCATCTCCAAATGCTTCCTGATTTTGCATGCCTTCCTTTTCTTAAACAGAGCCATTGGTTGCTCAAAACCAGCAAGGTGAGTGATAAAATTACTGAATACCAGACTCACATTTGATATTGAAAATAGTATTGTGTGGTATGCAGGCAACACCCTCTTCTTCATAAAGCTCCCTCCAGATATGTTGTCCAACCAGTTACCTCCTAGGTTATCAGCCAAATAAAAGGGGGGGGGGAATACTAAGCTTTTGTCTAAGAAGCAAAAGGTGGTTCTGAAAAGGTTTCCAGGTGCTTTTCTCTGCAAGGAAGCAGATGGCAGAGTCTGTGTCAGTGGGGCAAGCTTCTTCTGAAGCTCTGACATTTGTTCTCATGTCACCTCTGTAGAGCTCAAACCCATGGCCTTGAGATGAGGTCTCCTGTTCTATCTAGTCTGGTAACGGTCATGTAATACCATGCTTTTGTTGTTGTGTTTGTGTTGTATATTTTGTGTTTTTAGACCATAAACCACCTTGTGATTTTTGGAGAAAGGGTGGTTGGTTGGTTTATTATTAAAGCACTGCGTCCATCCATGATTTCAGTAGGAACAATTCTGTCGCAACCTTCATACCCTATTGGAACTGGAAAATGGTTAAAGCTGCAATCCTATGTGTGCTTACCTGGGAGTAAAGGTAAACGCTTCTGGCATAACGGAACACCATGACGGAAACCAGAGCGCACGGAAACACCACTTACCTTCCTGCCGCAGCTGTACCTATTTATCTACTTGCACTGGCGTGCTTTTGAACTGCTAGGTTGGCAGGAGCTGCGACAGAGCAACTGGAGCTCACCCCGTCACGGGGATTCAAACTGCCAGCCTTCTGATCGGCAAGCCCAAGAGCCTCAGTGGTTTAAGGCCACAGCGCCACCTGGGAGTCAACCCAACTGAGCTCAACGGAACTTATTTCTGAATAGACATGTGCAGTGGTACCTCTGGATATGAACAGGATCCGTTCCGGAGCCCCATTCGCATCCTGAAGTAAACGTAAGACACGATTGTGCGTCTGCGCATGCACGGGTCGTGCTTTGCTGCTTCTGCGCATGCGCGTGATGTCATTTTGAGCATCTGCGCATGCGTGAGTGGCAAAACCTGGAAGTAACGTGCTCCATTACTTCCGGGTCACTGCGGAGCGCAACCCAAAAATACTCAACTTGAAGCTACTTCAACCCGACGTATGACTGCATAAGATTTTGCAATACATTTGGCCAGCTCTAGACTATTATTGGCAGTAGTAATGGATACTAGCCAATCCTTTCAGTGCCCTAGCCTCTGGTTCCCGTTCTCACTGTCAGTAGAGTCTTCTTAAACCTAACCTAACTAGGTTCACTTTCACCTATTTTGGGGACCCACCGCATCCCTCATGCTGATGACACCCTGCCTGTAATTCATTTTCATTGAGATCTTTAGATGCCAATTTCACCTTGCTGGCTCCATTCACAAAGTGTGTTATTGGTGTTCACTCCGATACTCCAGGAGGGACACTGGTGGTGCTGTGGGTTAAACCACAGAGCCTAGGACTTGCTGATCAGAAGGTCGGTGGTTCGAATCCCTGCGACGGGGTGAGTTGCTGTTGTTCGGTCCCAGCTCCTGCCAACCTAGCAGTTTGAAAGCATGTCAAAGTGCAAGTTCATAAATAGGTACCACTCCGATGGGAAGGTAAATGACATTTCTGTGCACTGCTTTGGTTCACCAGAAGCGGCTTAGTCATGCTGGCCACATGACCAAGAAGCTGTATGCCGGTTCCCTCGGTCAATAAAGTGAGATGAGTGCCGCAACCCCAGAGTTGGCCATGAGTGGACCTAATGGTCAGGGGTCTCTTTACCTTTACCTTTTATTGATACCCCAGACAATGTCTCTTCTTTGATTCCCCCTCCCCATTTCCCTGGAAACGAATTGAATTATGCTGTGTGTATTTTAACACTCAAGTGCCACGTTGGACCTTGCTCGAAGCCGCCATTATCAAAATGAGAGTGACGCCACTTGCTTTCACGTTGGCCTGCCTCTGTCCTTTTCCTGATGCAACACCCCTAAATATCAAAGGAGCCTTGCAATAGTTTGCTCTGCCCTCAATGTGTGTTGGTTGTGCTCTGCAGATGGAGTTTCCCTAGGAGATTAATCGTCTGTTGTTGAACAATGCGTTGTAGTTGATACCTTCCTGAACTCTGACATCTGATACGAGACACCTTTTAAACTGTAAAATCACTTGTTAAGCAAGCAAGCAAGTAAATTCTTTATAGGCACTGAATCCTCTGGAATATCTGAAAACAATGCGGGTCGGTAAGAACCCCGGGGGAAAATGGGAGATTGCTGTAATTGCTGCTGCACATGCAGGCAGGTAAAATAACCACAAAACTGGTGGGAAATTATTCCTGACTTCTCGTAACAGCAGACAGAAATAAGAGGGAGAGACACAGCTGGCTGGGAAAGAGAGAGAGATGTACAGTGGTACCTCGGTTTAAGAACAGCACTGTTTAAGAACTATTCAGTATGAGAACTCCGCAAAACCGGAAGTACAGTGGTACCTCGGGTTACAGACGCTTCAGGTTACAGACTCTGCTAACCCAGAAATAGTACCTCCCTTGGGTTAAGAACTTTGTTCCGGGATGAGAACAGAAATCGTGCGGTGGCAGCGGGAGGCCCCATTAGCTAAAGTGGTACCTCAGGTTAAGAACAGTTTCAGGTGAAGAACGGACCTCCAGAAGAAATTAAGTTCTTAACCCGAGGTACCACTGCAATGTTCCGGTTAGCGAACTTTACCTCGGTCTACGAACGGAAGACGAATGGTGGAAGGACACTGGTAGCTGGAGGCCTCATTAGGGAAAGAGCACCTTAGTTTAAGAATGGCTTCAGTTTAAGAATGGACCTCCGGAACAGATTAAGTTCGTAAACTGAGGTACCACTGTACTGGTACAGTGCCCCCTACCTGCCTCATAAAATCAGCTGCCTCTGAAAGGCTGTTGTTTCTGGGTTCATTTTCACCAGGACAAGGCCCTGCTGAGCCTTAGACCATCAGACTGAGTGGTTTCATCCAGTCTCATAGCTTAGGGGTGGGGCTAGCAGGGTTTTTTTTGCCCTGGGTGAAGCCTCCAGAGGGGTACCATTGAGGCTGTGTGTGTACACAAATGTGCATTGGGTGTGTGTGTGCCAAACTGGGTCTTTGACCTGGGTGAAATAAAGCCTAGTTTCGTTCCAGGCAGCCTTCTTTCTCAACAACTTTGGCCAACCCTCCCTACAAAAAGCTCAACAACTCCTGGCAATGACAATGGGTAGATCACAGCCAGACTTTTTATACTGTGAGTTGATTGCAGTCTCTTGGGAGTTGGACGTGCCTATAGTACATCATCATCATCATAATTATTTATACCCCGGCCATCTGAGTGGGTTACTCCGGCCACTCTGGGCAGCTTCCAACGTATATAAAAACATAATAAATCATTAAACCTTGATAAACTTCCCTATACAGGGCTGCTTTCAGATGTCTTCTAAAGGTTGTATAGTTGCTTATCTCCTTGGCTTGGTGGTTGCATAACTCCATACTCTCTGACATTTCCCTGATGAAAATAGGGACATCCTAACGCAAAGTGGGACATTCCAGGATCAAATCAGAAACCTCTCTAAATCCAGGATTGTCCCTGGAGAATATGAACACTTGGAGGGTGTGCCCTGGTTGCATCTGTTCAGAGAACTCCCTGAACCAATTTCCACTGATGGTGGTTCTGCTGGCAACCTAGGAGGTGCGGGGACAAAGGTACCTTTCTGCATGTATGGTGGGAATGTTCACAGGTTTCTAAATTTTGGACTGACCCTTATACATCCCTTGATATGAAGAGGTGGAACTTATGATGAAAGGGGGTGGAACTACTAATGAAAAGAGGGCTGGCACCTGTCACTTTCAGTTGACAAAGGTATGTTTTCTCCTCTTCTCCTGTGAATAGTTTCCTTGCCTCTGTTCTGGAGCTTTTATGAGTTCTCCCAAGGCAGAAAGTCCTGAGATGTTCACCCAGCTGAAGTGGCATCGTGTGCTTTCACTCCCCCCACCCCTGCCCCACTTGTCAGTCTGTTGCCCTTTCCTGACACTAACGCCACGGCTGAGAAACCAGTAGGTATTGTTAGGGCTACTCCATACAGTAGATTGGCAGCAAGGAGAACAGGAGAGTGACAGGCTAAATAATACCCCCCTCATCTTGGATACGGAGAACGTCACCTCTGCCACATCCCCAGCTTTTCATTAGCTCAAATGCAATTGTGCAATGTTTAATTTTTTGGAGTGTTTGCCATTTTCCCCCCAGCAGCAAATGGCTGTTTGGACACAGGGTCCCCATTATATCGCTGTAGTCAAAGAGCAGAAAGATAAAGCCAATTGTGCAAAGTTTCAGCAGATTTGCCAACAGGGATTATACATACTAGAGAACTCTCACCTCCATTGTCAATTTAATTTTCAGTGCGACTGAAACTACCAATGGCAACAACTTTTATTACAGCTTTACCAGGTTATTGGTGTGTTTGTGTGTCTGTATGTGTGGTGGACTCATGTATAACTATTTCATACCAAAAAAACCACCCCATCCTCTCCCTGCTTTTTTAATGAAAATCCTATAGGTTATGGTGAGAGGGTTGGATCAAGGAACCTCATTCTGTCCCATGTCTGTTTTGCTACTTCTCAATCATAGGCCCATTCCATCGTGTTGTGTGCGTTTTTTGTTTTTGTTTTGGAAAGAATATGCAATACGTTCACCTTTAAATGCATTTATTCATACCCTCCAAGATTTCTCCAATGAAAATAGGGACACCGCATTCCATAATGATAATTTTACTGTTTATATCCCACATATCTTACTGGGTTGCACCAGCCACTCTGGGCAGCTTCCAACATATATTAAAACATAATAAGACATTAAACATTTAAAAAAACCTTCCCTATACCGGATTGCCTTCAGACGACTTCCAGGTTGGATAACTCCCTACCCTCCAACATTTCTCTAATGAAAATAGGGACGTCCTAAGGAAAAGCGGGACATTCCAGAATCAAATCAGAAACTGGGACAGCTTCTCTAAATCAGGGAAGTCCCTTGAAAATAGGGACACTTGTAGGGTCTGATTTGTTTTAAAAAGGTAAAGGACCCCTGACAGTTAAGTCCAGTCATGAACAACTCTGGGGTTGCGGCACTCATCTTGCTTTACTGGCCGAGGGAGCTGACGTTTGTCCACAGACAGTTTTTCCGGGTCATTACTAAGCCACTCCTGGTGAACTAGAGCAGTGCACGGAAATATCATTTACCTTCCCACCAGTGTGGTACCTATTTATCTACTTGCACTTTGACGTGCTTTCGAACTGCTAGGTTGGCAGGAGCTGAGTCATCCAGACTCAGCAGACTGAGCAATCTCTCACCCCTAAATGCAGCAAGAGCTAGCTTTCTATATTTTGAAGTTATAACAAAGTGGTCTTTGGACCACTTGGATGGGTTGGCAAGGCAACCCACCTGTTGATAATCTGGCATCACCATGATAGGAGATGCTGGGTGGAAACTCCATGGAATAGGACATGTTCTGCTTTCTTTATTTCTTTATTGACACCTGCCTTTTCTCTTAAAAGCATACAAGTCCAGTGGATGTTGCAATTAATGACATGCGGAGGATATCCTCTGTCCAGAACACAAGTCCACATGTTCTCCTTTCCCATTTTGCTTTGTTCATTCAAAGGCATTTGATTCCAAGAGTTAAGATGTAGAGAATATTTTTCAAGTGTGGGGCAGGTAGAGATGCAGCTGGGTTGGTTGCACAACTAAGTTCCCCATGGGGAACTCAACCGTGCAGCTGATTCCTGTATAAAGCCAAGGATAGAACTGGCAAAAACCCAAGCACCTGGCAACCAGCTTTGGAAGCACTGCACAAGGGACCTTGACAGGTGGTCAGGACAACTGACCTGCCAATCAATTGACATTGTCATAATGATGTTGAATAACAGTAGGTGGGTTCTCACCCACCTGTCAAAGTTGGCCTGCAGTGGTGGGGACAGATCATAATCTGGCCCATGAGGAGATTTCACCCCTCCCATACCCAAGAATCTCCTGATGATCTCCTGATGGTCTCTGCTGGCTCTCCAGAGAGGAGGAGGCGTGTCCTGCCTATCTACTTATTCTGCCCAGCAACATATCAGTGTGTGTGTGAGTGAGAGACAGTCAGCCAGTGTATCGGAGAAAGTGAGAGTGTTAGAGATTCTAGAGATAAGATTGCTGCTAAGTGCAGCTGCAGACTCTCAGTGTAGCATTGATTTGTGCTTAGAATATTCAGCTCTTTATATAGTTTTGTATCATAGTTGTAGTTACAGAATAAAAGGAAGATATTCTACAGAGCTGCTCTCCGAGTGGTTTATACTCTGCAAGACTCTGCAAAACTCTGCTGCTCAACGACTGTATTATTGAGACAGTGAATCCGGTGCTCTCAGCTCTGAGCTGTGAGTCCACAGCACTGTGACCTTTTCCTGTGAGAAGGAGGTCTCTGGCGGTGCTTCCCAGCTCACCTAGCCCAGTCGGGGGTTGAGGTGCATGAGTCCAGTTGGTACACTGGCTCTAGGGCGATGCTGACAGCCCACTGGGCTAAAAATGCACCCCATATCTGCTTTAGGTGTCTGGCTAGTCCATGCTGTTCTCTGTGCTTCCACTAGGTTTCTCTTTTCCCTCTATTTATCTCTGTGGAGTCTTTGGGGTTTTTTAATTCCCCATGACTCCCTACCTGCCTGAGGCATGGCAGCTTATCTCTTTCCCTGCAATTAGGCAGAGGACTATGAGTGCCCCATCCTGCTCCTTTTCTGCCCACAGGTAAGGCTTCCTGCAGACTCTGTTCATCTCTTTGGAAGATGGTTGGCATCCGATTGTATGGAATGGGACATAGTTAAAGGGTCAGGTGCCAGTGGAGAACCAGGGAGTCCCAGCAGGTCTAGCAATTGGCTTCTCTCTTTCTCTGTCTCTCTTGCTTGATAAAACTTCCATGTGAACTGAAAGTTCACAAGCTGCTGAACAGCTTTATCTTTTGGAAAAATCAGCCTGTTGTGAACCCACATCAAGATTGGATAGCTCAAACATTCCTTATCAGTATGATATTCAACACCTGCCTGGTGCCAAACACTTCCAAGAATGAGCTTTCTGTGCTGGAAAGGAAGTGCTGCCTGAGCCAGGATTCCTCCCGGAGTTCCCATGGAGTTTTTGCTGAAGCAATAACTTTGACACATTTGAAGAGAGGCCAGGATACTCTCCTCCTTCCCCTCCTCAGCCCCTCTGTCCTGCCTTCATCCCAGCTGATCTGAACTCTTGTTACCTCATGAGAATGTTTGTGGTTGCTATCATTTTCCTATTAAGTTGTGTGTGTTAGTGACTTCATCAATAAACAGGCTTCTTGTTCTGGGTCTATGAAATGGATGACTTTGCCCTACATTAAATAATAAGTTAACAGTAACTCTGAACTCGAGTACGTTTGGGAGAAATGCTACTTGCTTCATAGCCAAACATCTCTCTCTCTCTCTCTCTCTCTCTCTCTCATATGCGCACACACACTTCAAGGTAGTACACCGTTGGCAGGCGCCAACCTGGCAGTGGGTGTGGTTGGCATTCCAAGCATTTGGAAGAGCTGGTGGTTAGCTCAATAAGTCATTTGTGGTGATTGTGGATATCAGGCCACACCAAACTTCCCGAAAGTGCTCCTTTGCACCAGGCTTTGTACCACACAAAATCAGATACTAGCAGAACCACCAGGCAGTCTCCCTCAAAGTAATAGAAGGCACCCCCAGTTATACATCCTAGGGATACCTCTTAACGCATTCTGACTTCCGCATGGAAGCTTCCCTGTGGTGCTATCTTGTAGTGTCTTCAGATTGCCCTCCAGCTCTACAACAGCAGTGGCAGGTTTGATCTCATAATAACAATTGGGTGGGAAATGGGATGGGCCCATCGACCCTTCCCATGTGCTCTGGCGTCAACAGTTATTCCACACCAGCAGAGGACTGACATACAGAAAGGTGAGATAGAAAGAAGGAAGCTACTACAGCGGCAAGAATGTTAACTTGCCCCAAAATACAGTGGTACCTCTGGATGCAAACGGGATCTGTTCCGGAGCCCCGTTCACATCCTGAAGCGAACGCACCCCGTGTTTGCGCATCTGCACGTGCACGGGTTGTGATTTGCTGCTTCTGCGCATGTGCATGACGTCATTTTGAGTGTCTGCGCATGCGCGAGCGCGTTCCGTTACTTCCGGGTCGCCGCGGAGCGCAATCTGAAAATGCTCAACCTGAAGCTACTTCAACCCGAGGTATGACTGTGGAAAGAAGCAGAAGTCCCAGTAAAGGAAGAATGGATACAAAAACTTATGGAATATGTGGAAACAGCAAAACTTACTGGAAGAATAAGAAATCAAGATAACATTTTTTAAAAAAATATCTGTTGTTTAGTCGTTTAGTTGTGTCCGACTCTTCATGACCCCATGGACCAGAGCATTCCAGGCACTCCTGTCTTCCACTGCCTCCCGCAGTTTGGTCAGACTCATGTTTGTAGCTTTGAGAACACTATCCAACCATCTTGTCCTCTGTCATCCCCTTCTCCTTGTGCCCTCCATCTTTCCCAACATCAGGGGCTTTTCCAGGAAGTCTTCTCTTCTCATGAGGTGGCCAAAGTATTGGAGTCTCAGCTTCAGGATCTGTCCTTCCAGTGAGCACTCAGGGCTGATTTTCTTCAGAATGGATAGGTTTGATCTTCTTGTAGTCCATGGGACTCTCAAGAGTCTCCTCCAGCACCATAATTCAAAAGCATCAATTCTTTGGCGATCAGCCTTCTTTATGGTCCAGCTCTCACTTCCATACATCACTACTGGGAAAACCATGGCTTTAACTATACAGACCTTTGTTGGCAAGGTGATGTCTCTGCTTTTTAAGATGCTGCCATTGCTTTTCTCCCAAGAATGGAAATGGTCTATTGAATATTTACAGATAAATTATAAACATATAAAAACATTGGCAGAATTATTGTAATAACCTGCAGTTTTATAAGAGTATATATTGAATAAATGAGTAAATTAAGTTAATTTGGATATGCAGAAGGTATTAAAAACAAATTTAAGGAACCGCAGAAAGGGGGGGTGGAAGTCAAATTTTGAAATGTCGAAATGTTTGTAACATTAGTGAAATGTATAAAACTAGTGAAATGTATAAACTTGAAAAGTATATATAAATAAAGAAATAAAATGAAAAGAAATAAAAGCCTTTAAGAAGAAGACCGTCTTTCAGACATCAGCTGTAATCACTCCAGTTTCCCTTAGGAAGTGTTCCCTATGAGTTGGCTAGAGATAGAGATGTTCTTCAGTGGTATGAAGAAGAAGAAGAAGAAGAAGAAGAAGAAGAAGAAGAAGAAGAAGAAGAAGGGGAGGAGGAGGAGGAGGAGTTTGGATTTGATATCCCACTTTATCACTACCCTTAGGAGTCTCAAAGCGGCTAACATTCTCCTTTCCCTTCCTCCCCCACAACAAACACTTTGTGAAGTGAGTGAGGCTGAGAGACTTCAAAGAAGTGTGACTGGCCCAAGGTCACCCAGCCGCTGCATGTGGAGGAGCGGAGACGCGAGCCCGGTTCACCAGATAACGAGTCCACTGCTCTTAACCACTACACCACACTGGTGAAGCACAGGACAGATCCATATTATACTTTTAATACTTTTAACATATTATACTTTTAAAATCACGGTTAAAACCGTGTTCATGGAAGACAATCTTAATCAACTACGAGTGATCGCCAAAGAAGAAGACTTTTAATGCACATTTGATGCACATTTGTTATTTATTTTATTTTTATTATTTATTGGATTTAGACACCGCCCTATACCAGGAGGTCTCAGGGTGGTTCACAAACAAAATCATAATATATAAAATCAAATTAAAAATAATAACCCAATTAACCCCCCCTCAAAAAGAGCCACATTCTAAAAGGGTATTGGATGTCAATAAAATCAACCAAAGGCCTGGTTAAAAAGGAGCATTATTGCGCCTGGTGCCTAAAGGTGTATAATGAAGGCACCAGGCGAACTTCCCTGGGGAGAGCATTCCACAGAGGGGGAGCCACTGCAGAGAAGGCCCCGTTCTCATGTTGCCCACCCTCCGGACTTCTCGAGGAAGAGGCACATGAAGGAGGGCACATTTAATGTGACTTCCCTTCAAAGAATCATGAGAAATTTACTTTGTTAAGGTGGCTGGGCATTGAAGCTCAGTGAGGGCTAAACCCCAGGATATTATGGAGAAGCCATGTGTTTTCAGTGTTTGCTAAATGTGCTTTAAATGAATGAGATGGAGAGTCCTACCTCGTCTTTGTTGTATGATGGCGGGAGAAAGGTGATAAGGAACGCTACAATCTCTGTTTTGAAAGAGAAAGAGATATTTCACCCTGTGTAGAAGTGCCTCATTTCAGTAGAAAGTAGCACTCTTTTTTTTGGTACAGTGGTGCCCCACAAGACAAATGCCTCGCAAGACGAAAAACTCGCTAGACGAAATTTCCCTATGCGTTGCTTCGCTAGACGAATTTTGCATTGCTTCGCTAGACGAATTTTGCGTTGCTTCGCTAGACGAATTTCCCTATGGGCTTGCTTCACAAGACGAAAACGTCTTGTGCTTTTTTTTTTTAAGCCGCTTGAAGAGGCGCAGTTGCGACGGACCGTGCTTCGCAAGACGAAAAACATCGCAAGACGAAAAGACTCGCGGAACGAATTATTTTCGTCTTGCGAGGCACCACTGTATCCAAATAGTTCTAGGACCACTCTAAGCATTTTTGCCAATATAAACCCTTCAGTCACACAACTGCCTTCCATTTTGAGCCAATAGTTCATGACAATGCCAGCTAATAATCTGGCATCTATGTTTTTCTAAGTGTGTGGGAACTCTGAGAAAACCTTCCTGCTGCTCCCGAATTCATGAAGTTTCCATGATGCCTGAATATTTCACAGGGGTGTGGTACAATGGTAAACGTATCATGTTTGGAAGCTTGACTATAAGCCCCAATAAGGTCTTCATGTTCATTTCTCTGAGTCAAGCTACTTTGCATAATTTTCAAAGAACATATTGGCTCAGAAGTGCCAGAACCTAATTGAAATGACCGCAATAATTACAATAACTAAGGCATGCATTGTACGACCCCTTAATGCACAGATCTTTAATGCAGGATTTCCAAAGCACTGTACAAAGGAGCAGGAAGTATTATTAATCATATGCGCAAATGGGAAAATTAAGATACAGAGAAGTTAACAAAAGTGCTTGAAGAATTCAAACACACCTTTAAGGTAACTAAAAAGCAGTCAGATTATTTAAAAAATGAAATAAAACAAAATACTGAATGCCTGCAGCTTCCATTAACTTCATGGGGATTAGCATGTATTGAAGAACGAAACTCAAGCTAATTTTATCCTGGCTTTTAAATGCTGAATAAGGTTTTGATATTCATTCAGTTCAGGATAGCAGCAATCATGCCACTGAGCAGGAATTCGGTTTCTAATATGAGATCCAGTAACTAGTAAACAATCCTGAATATAGTTATATATTCTCTCCCTACCTCTTTTCTTTCTTTAAAAGCAAGTTTTTAACCATGGTTTCAGACGTTGGAGCAGGAAGCGCTAAGGAAGTAAGGTCATGTCCTTGCAAACAAGTGCACAGAGCTTACTAGCCACCAAGGCTGAATGTACAGATATAAAAAATGCTGTGAAAATGTTTTTTTTAAATGAACATTTTAAAAAAAACCCAAGGAATTTGCCATTAGCTCACCACCGCCATCTAGTGTCACATTTGTATAATGCCCTTGAAACACACTTAATGTGTTATATTTGCAGCTGTATAGCTGAGTCCCAAGACTGCTGCTATCAATATTTTTTCAATTGGATGGTCTGCCTACATATACAGTTGTACCTTGGGTTACATACACTTCAGGTTACATACACTTCAGGTTACAGACTCTGCTAACCCAGAAATAGTGCTTCAGGTTAAGAACTTTGCTTCAGGATAAGAACAGACCTCCAGAACAAATTAAGTACTTAACCCGAGATACCACTGTACCCATGTAAGCGCTTCCTGGCAGTTTCGAGAGAGAGAATATGGAGTGTCAGAGGACACATCTAGACTGTTGCTATTTTTGAGTGGGGTTCAATCCCATCCTGGCACAATTAGAGCTGATTTGGAGCTCTTGCGCAACAAACCTGCTTCCCCAAAAGTCTGGTCTTTTTTTGCGATAAGGGGGAGGGTAGTGAAAGGGTGGGGTGACTATGATGCAAAGTTCCCCAGCCTCCCTGTCAACGATTCCGAGGGAAGACTCAATAAATAGCCAACATTGTCTCATCGCCTGCAACCAATGACTGACCAATGAAAAGGTTGCTTGGAAGGGCTCAGGCACAGAGCTCGGTGGAGCTTAAAGGTAAAGGGACCCCTGACTGTTTGGTCCAGTTGCAGACGACTCTGGGGTTGTGGCGCTCATCTCGGCAAGGGAGCTGGCGTTTGTCTGCAGACAGCTTCCAGGTCATGTGGCCAGCATGACTAAGCCGCTTCTGGCGAACCAGAGCAGCGCACGGAAACACCGTTTGCCTTCCCACCAGAGCGGTACCTATTTATCTACTTGCACTCTGACATGCTTTCAAACTGCTAAGTTGGGAGGAGCTGTGACCGAGCAACGTGAGCTCACCCCATCGCGGGGATTCGAACCGCTGACCTTCTGATCAGCAAGCCCTAGGCTCTGCAGTTTAACACACAGCACCACCCGCACTTACCATCACATTAAGTGTTCATAGCATTATGCAGTGCTTTTTTTCCTGGGGGGACGCAGGGCTATGCATGCACCTAAACATTTTGTGAATCTTTGTACTTTTGTCCGTTTACTGTAATTATTTTTCCCGATTTGAACTATAAAATGGTGATTTTCTTAAGTCAAAATGAGAGTACCTCTAAATATTTTTTTAAGGAAAAAAATCACTGCCATTATGGATGCAGTGCTCTGTGTTCACCTGAGCTTGAGTATGGGCTAGGATCCTGTGTTTTGGATCGATGAATAATATCCATCACATAATATTGTCAGGGTTTGGCCTATTGGCATTTGCTCTGGGTTGCAATTCACAGAATGCGGATTTAGACAGCCAATCACATTGAGAGTAAGAGTGGCCCAGGTCTTCAGAAATAAATATAAACAGTTGCTTCGCCCCTGTTTGGCGGTTCTGTTCTGTTCGCCATTGGCTCAATAAAGTCTCTTGCTGCAATCACTGTGTCTCATAGAAACTGGGGAGGGAATTATCTGGGGGGGGGGGTTTGTATGGATTGTGTCCAATACTGTTACGTTTGACAGAATTCGAACAGAATCCATTATATTGGACTATTTTACGGTTCTTACTCCTTTTGCAACAAAGAACTATTTACAGGGTAAGGTAAAGGACCCCTGGACAGTTATGTCCAGTCAAAGGCGACTAAGGGGTTGCGGCCCTCATCTTGCTTTCAGGCCGAGGGAGCTGGTGTTTGTCCAGAGACAGCTTTCTGGGTCATGCGGCCAGGATGACTAAACCGCTTCTGGCGCAACGGGACACTGTGACAGAAACCAGAGTGCACAGAAACGCCATTTACCTTCCCGCTGCAGCAGTACCTATTTATCTACTTGCACTGGCATGCTTTCGAACTGCTAGGTTGGCAGAACTATTTACAACATATCCTCCAAAGTATTGATAGGTTTGACTTTACACTGGTCTGTCCATCAAGTTCCTTTAGTTCTGTATTTCATGGTCACATTTGCTAACTCAGTGACCTCTGGCATTGGGTTCAGGTGATTATGTTGTTAGAAGATTATTTCCTTTGGTTTAAAACCACTGGCAATGGATTAGTGAAGGATATCAGTCCACTCCCATTTTCATCCCCCTTGGGGAAACCATAATGCTTTTTGTGACCAAGTTAATATATTATTTCGCTTTGGCCAAGCTGAATTTGTCCGAGCCCTAACACTCATTGCCTATGAAACATGTTGCAGGGAGAAAGGAGAGATGTATACATTAAAAAAATGTATTTTTCACCTGCCCTTTTAGTTGTATGAAAGGTGTGTACAGGGGTGGGAAGGAAGGAATTACATCCATTAAGAATCTCTCTTTCACCTTGTCCTTGACTTTAATCAAAAATTTGCCTTCATAGAAAAATAAATGACATTTAGGATCTTCTGAGGCACAACTCGACAAGATATAATTAGAAATACTTCGGCTGACCTTTCCTAAACTACCATTCCACCAACAAAATGGTATGGAAACCACATTTCCCCTTTCTTTAAAAAAAAAATAAAACAAGGGTCTTGCATCTTTTGTGGGTACAGACAAGATTACAGGGTACTTTTATTTTAGAATAATTACACGGTGACCTTCAGAGATATTTGTAAAGGTCATATTCTCATCACACAGCCGTGATTTCTTTTCTGCCTTTCCTTTTGTCCCACCAGATATAAATTTAGCAAAGGGAAAAGAAAGAGCAAATACACGGGGTTGTGTTCTCTCCCTCTCTCTCTCTTTCTTCCTGTGGTTGAAAACTGAAGATAGTTCAAAGTCCCCATAGGCTCCCAGAGGGCTGTGGGCTATGATAGGCTATTTTCTACCATTTAGCTCTCTCCATTATCACTGCTCCTTTTTCTTCATTATTCTCAACTTATCACATGCAGCATCACCACAGAGCCCAAATAGAGAGTTGTAATTACTCAGCTGCCACCTGATAGATCCCCTTCTATCATCTTTATCTCGCTAGGCCTTGCTGTTTCATCACTGGATAAAAACTCGCCCGTGGCAATGCCTGTGATAGCACATCTCAGAGATACATTTAAAGTTTACTCATTTATCGCGGGGGAAACGCTGAACCCATGCAATTATTAGATACACTTGCCAATTTATTTATACAGGGAGGCTACTTTCACTCTCTTTTCTATCAGCTATTTATTCAGCTCTTCTCGAAGACACCGAGGTCACTTTTGGGCACCAAGATGAAATGTTGACGCGGGGGGGGGGGGAAGGGGGGGGAGAAAAGAATCTAAAATGACCAGAAAGAAAAGTGCCAAGAGTCCTACTGATAAAACTACTAATGTTAAGTCCCCTAAAAGCATAACATGAGGAGTGGGTGGTTATTGTTGTTTTCGCATTCCTTTTATAGCGTACTAGGAAACAGACCCTCCAAGTGTTCCTATTTTCCAGGGATGTCTGTGAGTTAGAGAAGCTGTCCCGGTTTCTGATTTGATCCCGGAATGTCCCGCTTTTCCTTGGGACGTCCCTATTTTCATTGGAGAAATGTTGGAAGGTATGGAGTCATTTGACTCCTGAGCTGTCCGACGGCAACCCTGCATAGGGAAGGCTGTTGTTTTTAAAGCGTTTAATGTTTTATTATGTTTTTTATATATGTTGGAAGCTGCCCAGAGTAGCTGGGGCAACCCAGTAAGATGTGTGGGGTATAAATAGTAAGATTATCATTATGGAATGGGACATCCCTATTTTCATCGGAGAAATGTCGGACAGTATGCAACTTATCAGCTGTAATGTGCCATGCAGGCCAAGATGAAGAAGTACCAAATTAGGCAAAGGTAAAGGGACCCCTGACCATTAGGTCCAGTTGTGGCCGACTCTGGTGTTGCGGCGCTCATCTCGCTTTATTGGCCAAGGGAGCTGGCGTTTGTCCGCAGACAGCTTCCGGGTCATGTGGCCAGCATGACTAAGCCACTTCTGGCGAACCAGAGCAGCACGCGGAAACGCCGTTTGCCTTCCCGCCAGAGTGGTACCTATTTATCTACTTGCACTTTGACGTGTTTTTGAACTGCTATTGTGGGTATTCGAACCGCCGACCTTCTGATCAGCAAGCCTAGGCTCTGTGGTTTAACCCACAGCGCCACCCGCATCCCACGAGTACCACGAGAGTACCAAATCCACGAGAGTACCAAATTACATGATGCAAAAGTGCAGAGAAGGAGAAAAAGTACCATCACCAGCTTTTCCCACATGTGCGGCATTTCCTCTGAATACCAAATGTGTCAGTTTCCTCCCAAGTGTCCCAGCATAGTCCCACCCCTCAAAAATAGATACAGTCATGTTTGTGTGATTTAAGAAGAACCTCTTCTGTCAGGCTGTAATCCTGATTACTTGACTTTTAAAACAGCAATGTAGCTTGTCCACTCAGCCATGTGAGCAGATGCATTGATGCATTAATGACACCTCTGGCTGTGCACAACTGTTATCCCTAGTATGCATGCATAGCTTTGTGGGAATGTACTCTGAGAGAACTGCAGCGCTTTAATAATAATCTGCTCATTAAATGTGACATGAATTTGTGTCGGCAAGTTCACCAGGTGCCTTCATCAAATCATCTCTCTCCTAAATTACCCGCCTTCTGCCTAACTCTAGCTAACACCCATGAAGTCTTGTTGGTGTTCCCAAAGTTGAACGACTAATTCATAGCATTGGTTTACATTTTTATCTTCGTTAACATTTATTTTTGCAGCTCCAGTTTTGTTTCCGTAAAGAACTTCAGCGCTGACAGCAAGAGACTTGTCTGTCCATCTCGAGTCATTTTTATGACTTCTAATCCACACAAACTGGGAATCGTAAAAGTTTCTTACAGACAGCATTCACCAAACCCGCTATCGGGCTTATGTATCTATAACCGCATATCACTCATAAGGATTTAGCTGATGGAGTTGTTGTAGCTTAACTAAAATAGCTTCAGCAGAGTTGGAGGGTTTGTCGGCTTTCAAGCAAGATATGAGCTATCTCTTAGATATATGAAGAGTACCTCTCCTTTTCAAGTCTTGTCCTATCACTGTACGGTGTATTATAACCAGTAACTTTCGCTTTGTAAGTGTGCCCGTTTTAATTTATCCTATACTTGTTGTGAACAAACATAAATATTGTGTTTGCCTCTAGTTAGTGCAAGGTTACCTAAAAGTAGTGGCAAGAGAGAGAGAGAGAGAGAGAGAGAGAGAGAGAGAGAGAGAGAGAGAGATCACCAGAAATAATCATTTTGTGCCTTCATTTACGTGTTAAGGAATATAAGCAGAGAAAGACTGGTCCCTGCCCCAGGGAGCTTATGATCTTGATTTTGACAAAGGTAGCAGAGGGGAAGGAAAGGCAATGGTAACAGAGATCAGGGAGGAACAGGGGTAACAAGGAATGGTTTTGGGAAGATCTCATTGGAACCTACATGTAATTTAACAAATAGACAGGAAATAGCACCCACCAACTAATTTACTGCAGAATAAATGCTATAAAAATACGTGTACAAGTCCTTAAATAATAAACTACTGCCAAGCATTCTAAAACTGACTTTAATGCTGAATGTGTGGTGTTCTAAACGAAATCTGCCCTTTTCCCCTTATGGGGTATCCAAGAGCCCATATAAAGTCCTTACGTGGGTTCCCTATTGGTAGGAGAAAATAACAGACGCCAACCAGAGAATATTGAGAAGCAAAGCAGCTAGTAAGCCTGATCTTTATTAAAGCTGTTTCAACAGGGTGCTCCCCTCACACGCAGGAGGACAGAGGAGGACCCAGAACCAAGGTGTGCCTGCCCTTATATAGACATTTTAAATTCCCTGCCCTGGAGCTCAAGACCACCCCTCCATACATCATACCTACATCACAGAAAAGGTGGTCTACAACAGAAATTTGAATGTTGTCGCTTTTCCTGTCTGCCAGGTTATCTGATAATGCCTTATCTGATTGCCTTTCCTGGTAGTCTGCCCATTCCTTTGGGATGGTGATTACCCAATTCCTGAGACAATGGGAAGATCCTCTCACCCCCTCTCTCCTTGCAGAGAAAACATTTGGTCAGTTTGGGAGTCAAAATGGTTTCAGGACGGTCTTCCTGTGCTGCTCCAGACATGCGGCCCACACACCTATGCACGTGCCTGGCTGGCACATTCACGAACATTTATTATATATATAAGACCTTAAATTTTTTATTACAGTGGCCAACAGGTATTTGCAGTGATGTGAAGGAGTGTGTGGCTTGTGGGTACCACTCTGCTAACCCCCACGGAAGTTCATTGAATACATGGGGGGGGGGATGACTTCTGTACAACTTACTGAAATAATGTGCATGCACGTCTGAAGCAACCCTAGTTTGGAAACCAAGCAAAACTTCAGGCTCCTTTTGAGTTATGAGTTGCACGGTCCTGGGGTCTAAAGTGTGGTAAAGGTTCCGATGTGAGAGGCTATTGCAGAATGGAAGAAAAAGACCGTACAGACTCACTGATATTTATCTGAAAGCGTCGAAAGTTAAGGTGGTAGTGAAAGATGTTATGTTTATTGTGATGTCTGGCAGAAGAACCAGTAGGATAAAAAAGAGTCGTGCAAATGAAACCCAAACTAGAAATATTGTTAAATATCCCATGCCTCTAAGTACAGTTTAGACAATGCAATAGGAGTAGGCAATAGTTAGTTTCAACACACACAAGCTGGTTTGCATTGTTTCCTTCTTGATCTAATAATTGCAAATCAGCATGAATGACACTAAATTATGAGCTGGAATGTGCTGAGACTGGTTTAAAATAGATCAAAGTGTTTACATTTTCAGCCTTCTAAATTATCAGTCTTGTGAAAGTGGGAGTGCATTTCTCAAGGTATGCACATGCAAAGTATTTTATCCTTTCTCCATGTCATGTTTCCTTCAGTGAGAGGTGCTGTTGCGAAAGTCACGACCTAGTCTGTCTGCACATTACCAGCTTAAAATGCATCCAGGTTGTTCTTTTCTCAATTCAGATTGAATCTGGTTTGGAAGGAAATGCATCAAAATGCAGTGTTTCATAAGAATCAACAGGACAGGTTTGAAAAGCGGGGGGGGGGGGGGATTAATTGGCAAAAAAATCAACAGGACACAGACAGACTAGATATCAATTGTGGCTCACATCATATGTATGCCATTTCCCAAACCAGCAGTGGGAGTGCACTGGATGTGAAGTAAACAAAAGTGTGCACGCTTATCTAAGCCCTTCTTGCAAAAGGACCATCTTGGCTATGTGACCAGAAAGACTTGCTCCTTGCCTTACAGGCCTTTTGGGAGGGCAGGGCCTGGACTGACTCCAGCTACAAAAGCTGAGGTGGCCGGACAGACTCTTTGTTTTAGTTTTATTACATATTTTGGGTTCTTATTTTGTATTTTTATGTTGTGACCACACTGTGATCTTTAGATGAATGGTGGTATACAAATCAAATCAGTCAGTCAATCAATCAATCAATCAATCAATCAATCAATCAATCAGTCAGTCATTTGAAGACATATATTCTTTTTAAAGATGGGGATGTGGTCTAAGGACTCCTCGCCTCCCTTTTAAAAATGAAGATAAGAAACTAGGCTTGCCATACATCTGGATTTTCCTGGACCCACCCTCTTTTTCAGGGGTAAAATTTCACTCCGGGCGGATTTTTTGAAGTTGCCTAAATGTCCAGGTTTGTGGAAGCAGAGCCAGTAAGTGCGCATGCAAGGATCGCCCTTAACCTTTTCTTGGAGTGTTTGGTCTTGGAAGAACATAAATATAGTGGCTGTAACAGAAACCTGGAGAGAACCAGTAGGACATGGTCACCTCAGCATACAAGCTCTATAGGAAGAACAAGGAAGAGCTTACTGGAGGCAGTGTTGCTCAAAGAGGTCATAAAATCCCGAAAGTAAGCCCCATGCAAATCGGTTGCTGCCTGTACATACATGTTCCAATCATAATTCCTAGAACAATTGGTTATGGAACTGACCAGAGGGGTGGCAACTCTTGACTTATATCTTTAGTGGCACCTGAGACCTAGTGGAAGATGTCAGCATTGTTGAAGTGACTGGAAATATTGACCCTTGTGCTATCAAATCCAGTCTATTTTTTCTGCCTCCGTCAGAGACAGTATGCCTTTAAAGGCCATTTGCTGGGAATCATAAGTTGCTGTTGCTTATAGCTGTGAGAACAAGATTCTGGATGAGATGTGTTTTTGGTCAGGGAGGTTTTGGAACTGTGTTCCAAATATGCAAGGACAAAAAAGGAGAGTTCAACAAGTTTTAAAATCAATATTTGTTGTTAGGATTCTGATCTTGCTTTCCCCTGTTGTTGCTGAGTTTGTTAAACAATTCCTCTTGTCTTTTATATAATTTTTACTAATTTTTCTGTTTTACAATTTAGAATACTCATTTAAACATCCTTAAAATCTCAATGACTTCCCTTCTTCTCTTTCCATCATGGTTCATTTTGCATATCATAAATCCCTACATATTTTACATAAACTAAGCCATTCAGTATTCCATTATTACATCCATCAAAACCTATTTATACTGTTGAATTTATCTCAATGCTGCCAACATTTTCGAGTGTACACAATCCCCCCCCCATATATTCAATAAACATTTTCCAGTCTTCTCTAAACGTATGTTCTTCTTGTTCTCTTATTCTATATGATAAATCGGCAATCTGCACATATTATGTCACCTTAAGTTGCCACTCTTCTTTAGTTGGGACCTTGCTCGTTTTCCATTTTGGGGCTAACAAATCATGGGCCGCAGTAGCGGTATACAGAAATAACCTTTTTTGACACCTGGGAATTTCCATCTGAATTACCCCCAAGAAAAAGGACTCTGTTTTTTTGGGAAAGTACTTTTAATTTTTTTTCCCAATTCATTATGGATTATTTCCCAATACACTTTTACCCTTTTACAGGTCCACCACACAGGACCTGTGTCTTTCATAACCTTGTCTTTTAAATCATGGTCTTCTAAAGAGAGAGTGGATGTGAGGACATGGCCTACAAAGGCACTTCCTCTTCCTGGGATTTTCCTCTCTCAACATGCATTCTTCTTCACATCTGGCAAACACAGCCAGATCAAAGAACAAAAGGCAAAGAACAATGTCTTGCCACCCTTGTTGTTGAGGGATCTCCTGGCTGCCTTGGGAATAATGCTGTCCATTATACCTCTCTGGTGCATGCATTGCCATATCAATGTCTTTTAATTATAACGTTGTCTGATAGTGTCTACAAGTTACGCAAAAGGGGAGTTTATACGCCACACCTAGTTTGGCATAATGAAGTTTCTTGATCCAAATACTTTCTTCTCCCATGTATCTTTCAGGTAAACAAGTTCAAGCAATTGCTTCAGAAGTCTTTACATTGTCTTTGGTTGCCTTTGAAATGTAAATGATAGGCTCGCCTTGTCTCTTTCCATCAATTGTGCTTCGATGCATTATTATATAACGATGCTGTGCCTTAAAAGCAGAGCAGTGCTTTCACGTGAGACCAGAGCACCACAAATGAAGAAGAATGAATTTGGTCCCCAGTGAGCAGTCTAGAACTGGACTGGGGAACTTGAGGTCTGAGGACCCAGTCTCCGTAGGGTTGCCATATTTTGAAGAGCGAAAAAGAGGACACACTTGCTGACTTCTGCTTTCAACTATGGATCTCTCATCATGAGAAAGAGGACATTTCCTGGGGAGAGAGGACAAAAGAGAGCCAATGTGGTGTAGTGGTTAAGAGTGGTGGACTCGTAATCTGGTGAACTGAGTTCGCGTCTCCGCTCCTCCACATGCAGCTGCTGGGTGACCTTGGGCCAGTCAAACTTCTCTGAAGTCTCTCAGCCCCACCCACCTCACAGAGTGTTTGTTGTGGGGGAAGAAGGGAAAAGAGATTGTTAGCCGCTTTGAGACTCCTTCGGGTAGTGATAAAGTGGGATATCAAATCTAAACTCTTCTTCTTCTTATATGGCAACCCTTTGGGTCTTAGGGCTCCCCCAGGCCTGACCTCCTCCAACAGACCAAGCCACCTTTTAATATTGTTATCTGGCTAGAATGTGTCCTTGAACCGTGATGTTGCTTCTTGCTTGCTTGGTGGGATGTTCTGTATTTCTATTTAAACTGTCGTCATTACGACTTGCTGCTGGAAATATAAATTAACATATGCAAATCTGCGTCCTTTTTCTTTTTATGGTGATATGCTTGTGGATTGGTCTGGCATAGGCCTCCTGAGCCCTAGAGACCCTGGGTTATTATTGGACACTTACAATAGTGCAGCAACAGTTTTGGTCCACATAAAGCCTCCTCTCACTGTAAGATAGCTTTTTCATCCTCAGACTATCCCTTCAGGCACTGCAAGTGAGGCATGGTGGGATTTCATTCCCTGAGATCCTTCTCCATGTTTTCTAGCAATCTGGACCTGGAAGGAAAGAGCCATAGGTTGGCACTTCCCCCATTACTCTGAATAGTTTTAGTGTACTACCGCCTATCAAATGTTTAAGCCCCACCCCCTTGTTTCTAATGTCTCTGTGTGTTTCTAACATATGTGTAAATAAAAATGGCCATGTGCCAGTTGATAAGACTGGTTTTTCTACATTAGCAAATTTAAATGGTGCATCAGCTTTTATATTGTTGCAACCGGGTGGGTGGGGATTATATCTCAACATGCCCCACTTCTCATACTCCTGGTAGATCCAGTTGTCTAGGGAAGCGGGTGGCGCTGTGGTCTAAACCACTGAGCCTTGGGCTTGCCGATCAAAAGGTCGGTGGATCCAGTCCCTGTGACGGAGTGAGCTCCCATTGCTCAATCTCAGTTCCTGCCAACCTAGCAGTTCGAAAGCATGCCAAAAAGTGCAAGTAGATTAATAGGTACCGCTCCGGTGGGAAGGTAAACGGCATTTCCGTGCGCTGCTCTGGCTTCGACAGGAGCGGCTTAGTCATGCTGGCCACATGACCCAGAAAAACTGTCTGCGAAGTGGACAAACGCCAGCTCCCTCAGCCTGTAAAATGAGATGAGCGCTGCAACCCCAGAATTGTTTGTGACTGGACTTAACTGTCAGGGGTCCCTTTACTTTTATAACAATAACACAGGGAGAAACGCGCTAAGAGGAAGGCACGCTTGGCAAACCCTCACCATGACCAACCCCCACCCGGAAACCTATGTCCCCACTATGGAAGAATGTGTGGATCCAGAATTGGCCTCCACAGTCACTTATGGACTCACTGTTAAAACTGTGTTAATGGAAGACAATCTTACTTGACTATGAGTGATCGCCAAAGAAGAAGAAGAAGCTGGTGGCATCTCCCTCAGTGGAAGACCTCAAGTGGAGGCTGGACAGCTGTTGGGGATGCTCTCAGTGGAATTTCCTGCACTGAGCAGGTGCTTGGACTATTATAGGTCCTTTCGGTGATGCATCTTCATGCACGTGCATGAAAACAAAAAGAGCATCCAGCTCGTAGTCGTCCTTTTCGTACCCTGCAACCCGTAAGGTTTGATTGGAAATGTTGATAACATCCTGTGCAGGAATTATGCATGGTGAATCTTTAACCAAGAGCAATAAACCACTATCTCTGATCCACCTTAGAGCTATATAGGACAGGATAATGAAAAGTAAATGAAAATAGAAGTCAGGGGAGTGCCCTAGCAATATGTAACCAGGGCTGGTGCTATCATCAGGACAACTGGGCAGCAGACCTCAGAGGGGTACAGTACTAACCTTTGAGGGGCAAAGTTTTCTACAGATTTTTTTTTTAATCTTAAAAATTTCTGAGAATATTTTACTTTCATTTTCTATTTTGAATAAATGTATCATTTCTGAAGTGATTCATATATTAGAGTTATTTTTAATGTACATATAAAATAGATAGACCATGGAGTCAATTGGAAATTATGTTATAGACACACACACACACACACACACACACAGAGAGAGAATGCGGTTTCTGGCTACGTCACGAATCAATGGCGGTAGCTCCCCACTGCCCTCCTCAGGCAGCGGGGAGGTTCAGGCAGGGGAAAGCCAGGATTTATGAGGCAAAAATCCTGGCAATGTTCCCCAGTGGGGTCTGGGGAGCTCGCTGCATCCTGCTGTGCCTCTCAAGTCCGTGTCTGCCAACTTGAAAGGCAGAACAGGTGCAACCTGGGAGTATGTCCCTCCCATGGACGATCCTCCGTCTCCAGCATGATTTGTGATTGGTTCCTCCTTAATCGGAATATTGGTGTTTAATCAAGAGGCACTCCTGGTCTGACATATGATAATGGGCTGCAATCAAATCAGCTGCCGAAAGGACTGGGCTTGGTTCTTTTGAAGGTATCTGAATCCCCCCCCCCCCCAAGCCTGAGAAGCCTTACAACAGCCGGGAAAGGAAGGCGGAGGTCAAAGAACTTTGTGCTTTCATATGGTTTTCAAATGGTCTTTTTTCTTGTCCTCCCCTGTAGAATGAAAGAGACACAAAGTGAAATTGCACTTATTTCTAAATCTGGGGGCAGGCTGTCAGACACAATGTTTGGGGTCTCTTGGAATCCGAGACTGCCACAGCGCCAGGAACAGAACCCTCTTGAGATGTAAAGGCTCTGCGCTCTCTCCATCTAGGCTCGGGTTGCGTGGATGAGTGAATAAACCACATATCATAAAGACACCACAGTCTCTGCTGTGCCTCACGGTCCAAAAGGAAGCACAGACCTTGGCAAGCACACTTGGTACCTCTGGAATCTTGCACCGCTTGGAGATCGGGGTGGCGTGTAATACTGTCTTAAGAGGAGACCAAAGAAAGAAAGTGAAACAGGTAAGGGGGTAAAAAGGTTTGTGGGTCAGGAGATAGCATACACTATGAACTATTTCCGTTCTAAAATCCTTGCACTGATCTGACAATCTTTCCAGAGCAATAGGGAATTATTGCTTTTTACACTTACCCATGCCTGTTGTCTTTGTCCATGGAGTTTTCTTGGCAGGGATACTGGAGTGGCTTGCCGGTTCCTGCTCCAGGTGGATCACGTTTGGTCAAAACTCTCAGACTGCAAGAAGATCAAACCGATCGAAATGTTTATTCGGCTTTACGCCCATCATAAAGCACAACACACAAAACAAATCAAATAAAACAGCGGTCTCGTACAAGCCACAAGTAATATAACACAATTCACAGCTCACAAGGACAAATATTGGCAAATCAAAACAGAAATTTAAGATTAAAGTTAAAAATTTAGGCACTACAAACCGATCCATTCTGAAGGAAATCAGCCCTGAGTGCTCACTGGAAGGACAGATCCTGAAGCTGAGGCTCCAATACTTTGGCCACCTCATGAGAAGAGAAGACTCCCTGGAAAAGACCCTGATGTTGGGAAAGATGGAGGGCACAAGGAGAAGGGGATGACAGAGGACAAGATGGTTGGATAGTGTTCTCGAAGCTACCAGCATGAGTTTGACCAAACTGCGGGAGGCAGTGGAAGACAGGAGTGCCTGGCATGCTCTGGTCCATGGGGTCATGAAGAGTCGGACACAACTAAATGACTAAACAACAACACTTACCCATTTGTTGTACCTTTCTACCCAGCAGGCCCCAAGATGGCATCTAACAGCGAGAACGAGACATGGAACAACCTACCCTAATGTAAGCACAGTGCCAACATTTCAAATGCATAGCAATTCTGTTCTTTAAAAGAACAGAAAGCAGTGTCAAATGCCGAAGGAATATTGCTGCCTCTTCATCCACCCCATCTTGCATCAGAACAGAGATGCATGAGACTACAACCTGCCTTCACCCCATCTTATTAGCACTGCTCGGGGTTGCAAAATGAACTGCCAAAATGCTTAAACAATAAGAACAAGACAAATACCGATCCATATCATGCCCAGACATATTACCAGTTTGTTGCTTTCGTTGAGCAACAGGGGTAGGTAGTCAAAGGCTGTTCTGTTTGTTTTTGCGAATGCTCTCCATTTTACACAGCGAACACCCTTGAGTTGGGTTGATCTGACAACTTGCATATAATGTACCTCATTTAACCACCCATTCTCACTCCCCATTGACTTTGCTTCCTGTTTTCTTTAGTCCATTGGAGAAGAAAGAAGAAAGCCACATTTAGTCCATGTCTTTGATATTGGTCCTTTTCTCATGGTAAACAAGGTCATATTGTTCTGTTCTTATTTTGCTGCTGCTTCCTTAAATACAGTGGTACCTCGTGTTACAGACACTTCAGGTTACAGACTCTGCTAACCTAGAAATAGTACCTCGGGTTAAGGACTTTGCTTCAGGATGAGAACAGAAATGGTTGTGCGGCGGCGCGGCGGCAGCAGGAGGCCCCATTAGCTAAAGTGGTGCTTCAGGTTAAGAACAGTTTCAGGTTAAGAATGAACCTCCAGAACAAATTAAGTTCTTAACCAGAGGTATCACTGTATAAATGAAGCATTTTCTTCTTCTCTTTAAAATATTTGCATCCATAAAATATTAGTATTCTTGGTTTTATTCTTTTGGCTTCTTGTGTGTATGGATTATAAAACAAACCACTGTTTCTTGCAATTTGCCTGTTTCTATCGAAGACTCTCCTTCTTTGAAGGGGGTTAGATGACCACCTGTCATGGAAGCTTTAGTTGAGATTCCTGCAGTGCAGGGGCTTGGACTAAGTGGCCCTTGGAGTCTCTTCCAACGCCACAATTCTATGATTCTTTAAATATCTCCAGGTGCATCCATATCAGTGTATTATGGCATCGCTTTCCCCAGGAGTAGAACAACATTTGAATTGTTCTAGATTCAGGTAGGTAGCTGTGTTGGTCTGACGCAGTAGATATACAGTGGTACCTCGGGTAACATACGCTTCAGGTTACATACGCTTCAGGTTACAGACTCCGCTAACCCAGAAATAGTATCTCTGGTTAAGAACTTTGCTTCAGGATGAGAGCAGAAATCGTGTATGTGTGTGTGTATATGTGTGTGTGTGTGTGTGTGTGTGTGTATATATATATATATATATATAGTCCAGTAGCACCTTAGAGACCAACTAAGTTTGTTCTTGGTATGAGCTTTCGTGTGCATACCAAGAACAAACTTATTTGGTCTCTAAGGTGCTACTGCACAATAGATATAGATATAGATATAGATATAGATATAGATATAGATATAGATATAGATATAGATATAGATATAGATATAGATATAGATATAGATATAGATATAGATGATATAGATATAGATATAGATATAGATATAGATATAGATATAGATATAGATATAGATATAGATATAGATATAGATATAGATATAGATATAGATATAGATATAGATATATGGATTGTTTTCAGACATTGCCTTTTTCAGAATGTTCCAGTTGCTCCATTTTCATTCTTATTCATTCATTCTTCTCTGTTTCCCCGTCATGCTTCTCTTTCAGACTAAAACTGAGAGCAAAGGCGGATCAAACTCAAGACTGAAAAGAGTTACTTTTTCATTCACCAGTGGAAGAAATGAATGAGAGTGTCATTAAAGTTCCTGACTTTATAGACAAAGTGGTACGTTCTATTCAGGCTTTTCTGAATGGTACTTAAAGAAGAAGAAAACAGAGCATACTTGGATTATATACAAAGGGCAAATCCATTTCAAAGCCAACTTGTCATGCATATAAAGAAGTGCCTTATCCTCACAAACATTAAATTATGATAGTTTCAACATTCAGATATATGAGATCATTCAGATTCACTCTAACCCATATAAAAGTCATACTTCTTCTTCCCTTTGTGCTTATTTAGGTTGCAATCCCAAACCCACTTTTCTGGGAGTAAGACACATTGAATTCAAAGGCATTTAATTCTGAGCAAATATATATAGGATTGCCTCTCATGACTTGTTATCTTGATTTCTTATTCTTCTGGCAAGATTTGCCGTTTCTGTATATTCCAAAAGTTTTTGTATCCATTCTTCCTTTGCTGGGACTTCTTCTTCTTTCCACTTTGGGGCAAGTAACATTCTTGCGGCGGTAGTAGCATATATAAATAAGTTTCTATACAGTTTAGGTAGTTCTGTCCCTCTAATTCCCAAAAGAAAAGCTTCTGGGTTTGTTTTTTTTTAAACTAATGTTATTTTAAACACCCTTTTCAATTCAATATATATCATTTCCCAGTGATGATATATAACCAACACTGTTCAGTGATGGGGACCGTGTGAGGTATTTTAATAGCAAAATGGTATTGGTTAAGGGATGTGAACAAAATTTCACCACAGAGTTGTTTATAGTGGATCAAGTAGTTAAATGATGATACTGGGGATATTGTTATTGTAACTTTTTGTTCTGAAGAATTACAGAAAGTTAACGTCCAGCAAGACAAGGAATGTGAGACTGAAAAAATTCTAGCTACAAAAACCAGGAGTAGGAGAAAGTACCATCTACTGAAAGGGATAGATTGGCCCAGTAAGTTCCACAGCTGGGTACCTGTATCTAAGATTTGCGAACCTGCATACAAGAATGGGTGATATTGGCTTTTACATTATTGTATCTATATAAAAAAAATTCTTCCAGTAGCACCTTAAAGACCAACTAAGTTAGTTCTTGGCATGAGCTTTCAGAAGTGTGCATGCACACGAAAGCTCATACCAAGAACTAACTTAGTTGGTCTTTAAGGTGCTACTGGAAATTTTTTTTTTTATTTTGACTATGGCAGACCAATACGGCTACCTACCTATTATTGTATCTAGTAATCCCTGGAAGGGGGTTACGTTCTGGGGATTGCACCTAAAGCCAAAATCGCATAGCGTCAAAACACACTGGGTTCAGTGCTGCGTGGGATTGCCAAGGCCATTTTTCTTGGACACCTGCCCCTATTCTTTTTCTCCCCCCCTTTTTTTGCCAAGTGTGTAAAGCTGAATGAGGTCAAATTAAAAGTGTGTAAGTTGCAAGCTTACTGTCCAGCTATTTCTCCACAGAACACTAGCTTGGCTTTTACTATCCGCTTAAAAGGTAAAGGCAAAGGACTCCTGGATGGTTAAGTCCAGTCAAAGGCTCGGTGGTTTAGACCACAGTGCCGTTATAATTCTGCCTAAATGTAAGGCCACACATGCCCTGTAGGTAATTGGTTCCGTTGTGAAACTACTCTGTATCATCAACGGTTTTCTCAAAATGTTCAAGCAAAATCTCAGTCTTCTCTGTTGCTGCCTAAATATACCCAATGCCCCCCCCCAACACTTCATCACTGGACTTGTTTCCCATTATTGGCAAGAGAAATTTATCGGAAAATGGTCTTTGTTTGGAAAAGGTTAGATGGAAAGGTTAAAAACATAGCACCATAACGTCATATGGTTATAACCATATAACTCTTTCCCATTAATCTAATTTGAATTTTGTTCTCCACTTGTTACTTATAAAGCTATTCTTTATTTAGTTAGTTGCTTATTTGTTTTCTTTTCCTTCTCTCTTCGGATTTTTGCATCTGAGAGGGGAAGAAGGTGGAAATGGGAAATAATAATAATAATAACAGGGCAGAAGTGTCTCTGTGAAAATATACTGCATAGATATACAGTGGTATCTCTGGTTACGAACTTCATTTGTTCCAGAGGTCCGTTCTTAACCTGAAGCTGTTCTTAACCTGAGGTACCACTTTAGCTAATGGAGCGTCCCGCTGCTGCCACACCGGCGGCATGCAATTTCTGTTTTCATTCTATGGTAAAGTTCTTAACCCGAGGTACTACCTTCGGGTTAGTGGAGTCTGTAACCCGAAGTGTTTGTAACTCGAGGTGTTTGTAACCCGAGGTACCACTGTAGATACACAAAAAGCAATGGTGAAATATTTTGCCTTTGAAATGTATATGCAAAAAGCAGCAGCTCTAATAACGGGGGACGGGACAGTCATCGATTCCCGCAAAGCATCCTGGGAACTGTAGTTTGTTAAGGGTGCTGAGAGTTGTTAGGAAACCCATATTCTTCTCACAGAGCGGGGGCCGGGGGGTGGTTGCTGATTCATGTTCATCTTATAGTTTATTACAATCTTGAGACTCTTTTCACAGGTATCTACCTCTCTTCATAGATTTATCTGCTGACGAGGCCAGAGGGAAATTGTTTTAAGAATGGCAAATTTATTTGTACTCTAAATTTTTGCCAAGTATCCTAGGAGGCAAGGGAGGGGCAGTGAGTTATCAAGGATGGGTACCACAAAAACAGAATTGCCCCTGTTAAAAAGAGCACATTGGAGTGTATGTGTTTAACTATGCAAGTTTAGGTTGGGTTGTGTATATTTTATTTAAACCTCTGCAAGAGAGTGTGTGATGAAAGTGTAATCTCAAGTACAAAAAAATCTAGGCCAGCTGTGTGCAGTGTGTGGTCTATGGTCTGAGAGTGAATACCGCTGATCTAGGCTGAGTATTAGAGAAAACTTTTTAACTGTAAGAAGATTATGACAATAGAAGAGAAGGCAAAGAAAGGAGTTACTCTAAGCTAGTTACTCATCTTTTAGGGAGGGTTAAGGCTCTTGCAAAAAGTTAATCCTGGGTATTACTTTAGCTGCATTGCACAAGTTATCAAAATCCCTTTTTAAATTATGTACAACAAATGATTATTAAGATGATACATGTTGTTTATTAAAGGATTGCCAACCACCATGTATACTGTGTGATGCAAAGGCCTTAAGTGAGGTCACATATTAATTGCCAAATGAAATTATTTTAAATTACAGGGTCCTTTGCTGTAGAAATAACTACAGAGGTATGTAATCCTTTCATTGTGCTGACATTACTTAAAATTATCCTCCTCAATACAGGAGTGGAATAATGTAAAGTCCAGCACTTTATGTACTGGTGATTTCCATAGAAGTCATCTGAAGGCATCAAAGAACGACATGCAACATGAAACTACATTTTTGTGTGTGTGTGAAATACAATACAATCTTATGCGCACCTGCTCAGATGTAAGTCCTACAGTTCAGCAAGGCTTACTCCCAGGAAAATATGTATAGAATTGCAGCCCTAAGGTTTTCCCCTCGAAAGATTAAATATTCAGTGCAGATGGTCCTCTTAGAAGTGTTTTCCTATTTAGAACACTGGTGTATAGAAAATCATAACATACCCAGAGCTCTTTTACAGCCGGGACTCACCAGAAGTCAATTCTGGTACCTCTCTGATGGGTGTCATTGCCATTATATGAGAACAAGGGAGGCGTTCATGGTGAGTTCCAGCATCTCTTTTTCTAGAAAAAGAGTTCTTCATATACAGTACCATCCCATGTGGCAATGACAGAGGCAAAGAGAGGACTCAGCTACATTAGTCAAAAAACAGCATTTAAAATGTGTTATAAACTTGCAACACCAGATGGCGCTGAAGAGCAGAGAACTTTTCTATGCGATTTTACATAGAGGTTTTTTTTCCTTTTGTTAAAACAATTAAATTTAATACTTATTTATTACGGGTTTCTTCCCCTGTGTGTAGATCCACCCTATTTCTTTGCTGTCACTGCATCCTCAATGTGCCACCCAGTTGGGAGCCCCAGAGTCCTTTGAAAAATTCACCATGTAAAATCTACAGCATAGGTTGAGGGCTAAGTTGCTTGGACCTTGATGCCGTGGTTGAGTCATGACTATGTCCTAGAGCACCATTCTGGTCTGGTTGTGTGGGATCTGTTTCGGTTATAGTGACCTGAAGACATGGACAATATACTTCAAGGGGTCTGGCTGACGACATGTCTCTTGACCCCATCGTGGTGAATAAGTTCTCATTGAAGTGGATTAGCTGGGCAGGTCCTAGTTGTGGGAGAGGGTGATGGTGGCTGCCTTGAAATAAGCAGTGGTCTGCCTTTTCCTTCAGAGACCCTCCCTGGACCATGAAGTATTTGACAAATAACGCCCAGTGACTAGCATACTCTTATATTAACATGGTGGGGGCTGTTCAAGAACTTAAAGTGTCCTTCAGTGCCTCTGACATCACTGGATTTTGGGCGGTGCAGGTGGTTTTCCCTCACAGGGCACTGAGCCAAGGGGGCACAAAATTGAGAAGATCCATAACTGAGAAGATCCATTTGGGAGTGCCAAGTTCTGGCCTCAGTCAGGGCACCGTATTACCAAAGATGACTAAAGTTCACCCCTACCTCCAACTTACCAGCGTCTCTAGATAACCAGGGCCTCTTGGGCTTAGTATCTACAAGCCAGTAAAAGGGTGAGGCAAACTTCCCTAGGGTGTATCTGAAGAAGTGTGCATGCACACGAAAGCTCATACCAAGAACTAACTTAGTTGGTCTTTAAGGTGCTACTGGAAGGAATTTTTTTTATTTTCCCTAGGGTAGGAATTCTCCATCTGCGTTGCCACCTGTTTCAGACAGTGGGGTTACTTGCAGCAGGGGATACAAGGAAACTCTCAACATATGGTGTGGTTCTGATGGGAAGTTTGCCATTACACAAGGCAACGTGGCCTGCTTCAGGCAGCAGTTTTGGGGGACCATTAAAGCCATCAAATTGCCAGTTATCTGGCTTATTATTCTATTTCCCCCAGCATGGAGGCAGCACCACTTGGATCAACTGCCTAGAGCAGTGCTTCCCAAACGTGGGTCTCCACCTGTTTTTGGACTACAATTCCCATCATCCTTGACTGCTGGTCTTGCTAGCTAGGGATGATGGGAGTTGTAGTCCACAAACAACTGGAGCCCCAAGTTTGGGAAACACTGACCTAGAGCGATCCAGTGTCTTGAGCCATGGCTGTGCAGATTCCTTCCCAGACCTTCAGTTCCATGAGACGTAGAAAACAAATGCTACAAATCACCCCAGAACTGGATATATTTATCATTCTGGTAGCTACAGGAGAAGTGAGCTTAGGTTCACACTGCCATAGTCAGGAAACAAACCGTTTCACTTGCGATGGCTCATGCACACATACATATAATTGCTTGTTGAAGTCATTGATTTATGATGTTCCATATATGAACTCACTGTCCTTGGTTTCGGAAGCCACAACGTACTGTTTGTACCCACATACAGAAGTCAGAGTTTCTTCAGTCTTGAGAACACGTTAGTGGCCTGGAGCCCAATTACTAATCCATTCTTTTGTTTGTTCTTTTATGACAGCCATGTTTTTTTAGTAGCTTCTCATCAGTGGCAGCTGCCCCATTAGGTTAGGGGTAAAAGGAGACACTGCCCCACCAGCCTCAGCCATCTTCCATCTGCCTGTTTTCTTACTGGCACCTAGTCCAGGGTGTGGCTCTGGCTGCTTTGTTCTTCCTCCACCTCAGCATGGCGCTTGCGCAACTCAGCGAGCAGGAAAATGGAAAGCAAAACTAGACTGAGATTGCTCTGCCTGTCGCTGTCTCTGGCTCCACCTACTGATGGCCTCCCCAACTTCTGCCACATCATTCCCAAAGGGGACCAGCCACCACCGATTCCCATTGCACTATACTGTGCGCTGGTGAAAAGTCAGCGTGACTGCTGCTGAATAACACTTCCAGAGTCATTGTCAGGCTCCAGGGAATCTGATCCCTCCCACAATGGACAGTCAAGAATCAGATAAATAAGAAGAGATCTTACCAAGTCTTTTATTCAATATATAACACCAGTCTTGAAAGACCTACATTGGCTCCCAGTACATTTCCGAGCACAATTCAAAGTGTTGGTGCTGACCTTTAAAGCCCTAAACGGCCTCGGTCCAGTATACCGGAGGGAGCATCTCCACCTCCATCGTTCTGCCTGGACACTGAGGTCCAGCACTGAGGGCCTTCTGGTGGTTCACTCACTGTGAGAAGCCAAGTTACAAGGAACCAGGCAGAGGGCCTTCTTGGTAGTGACACCCGCCCTGTGGAACACCCTCCCACCAGATGTCAAAGAGAACAACTATTACCAGACTTTTAGAAGACATCTGAAGGCAGCGCTGTTTAGGGAAGCTTTTAATGTTTGATGCATTACTGATTTTAATATTTTGTTGGAAGCCGCCCAGAGTGGCTGGAGAAGCCCAGCCAGATGGGCAGGGTATAAATAAATTATTATTATTATTATTATTATTATTATTATTATTATTATTATTATTATTTTCACAGAGAGAGTCTTAGAAAAGGTGTCTCTGTTTCTGTAATGGCATTGCTCTGAGAAAAGTCTCACCTGCTCTGTCTCTCCTATTATATGTCATCCCTATGTTGACTGATCTGTGCTTTCTACCTCTGAGCTTTCTGTTCTCCTACTTTCAATACCCGCCAGGTTCTGGGAGAAGGGGGGTCAGGAATGCTTTCTAAAGTCACTGAGTCTGTCAGCTGTCTCTCCCCTGGTGCTTCTTCTTCCTGCTCCTCTCCCAATATTTCCCAGCTTCTCTCCTCTGCAGCCTCTGAGCTGTGACCTTCTGCAAACCACTGTTCTTAATCTATACTGCCTCCCTCTTCTCTGGCAGGTTCAGGCTTGGGAAGTGGTATCCACCATTCCTCCCCCTCTGCCCAGTCTCTGACAATCATGTACTGTGGATTATACTTGTCCTAATGTTACTGTACATTTGGGACATATTTATCAGGCCAAACCGAAAGGGCTGTAGCTCAGTAGAACATCTTCTTTCCAGCATCTTCAGGTGAAGCTGAGGAAAACGCCTATCTGAAATCCTGGTTGAACTGCTGCCAGTCAGTATAATCAATACTGGATTAAATGGATTGATGGGCCTGGCTCACTTCCTAGGTTTCTGCATAACACTGCCACGGTCCCTTCTTTCACCAAAGCACCATTGCAATAAAAGGACTTTTTTTTGGAGTGGGTGGGTTGTGTGTGTGCCTGGCAATTCTGCACATAATTGAGTGGAATTTTTTTTGTTTATTTTATTCAGCACAATTTATTGATTGCATTAAAACCTCTGAGCCATTTACAGGGAATATTAAAATTATCAATGAAAAAACAGTTGGAAACAAGTAACTGAAAACATGTCAAAGAATGTTAAAGGAAGAACATTTGAAACCATTTTGTGTCAAGCAGTCTTACAGAGGCTTACAGGGCTCTCAGGCAGTAGCATAACATGGGGGGCACAGGGGTAGTTGCCCCAGCTGCAAAATTGTTAGGGGCACAAAATTTCAATGCCCGGTGCTGCCTCAATACAGCTGCGCTCTTCCATCACTGGGCTCTGTTGAAAATGGTTCCTATGTGAATCAAGAACTGACCTCTCCAGACCTTATAACAACTCTTCTTTTCTTATCTCTGCAGCTGCAATCTCCTGATGACATGGATGCTGTTGGGCAGTTGAATGCACATGCGTACTCCACCCATTTCCCTCCCTTCCACCCACCCCCTCTGCACAGCCCCGGGCTCTGGCAACCCACGCTATGCCACTGCTCCAAGGTCACTTGGAATGTTGGGAACAGCCCATTGCAGGGAGGAAGAACCACCCAGTTCATGAGTCCTCGTTTCAAATCTTGTATCGTCCATTAATTCACCACGGGGATTGAGCTGCAAGTCATGGAGTCTCAGGTTTGAAATTGACTTCTACCATTAACTTGCCAGGGGCCAGTGGTAACGTTATATTTGTGGTAGGGGCTGCTGCAGCTGCTGCCCTGACTCTCCGTCCTCCCCTGGCTGCTGCTTAGCAGGTGGCATCCCACCCCATAAATCTCTGGTCCGTTGCCTCACCACCACCACTTTGCCAGTCCCTGACCTTAGATCCAATGTCTAGTTTAAGGGATCCAGTTAAAAGTAGTAAGTGATATGGCAGACCTTCTTCCTGAGACTATGCAGATCTACTCTTACAGTACTGAGCTAAACAGACAAATAGTATAACCTGGTATAAGAGTTTTCTAAGCATGAAGTCATGCCGCAGTGGTTCCCCTATTGCAAATCTAATGTATGATAGGCTCCATAGTGACTGTAGACAGGTCTTCCCCTCCTTTCTCTCATTTGCAATAATACTGACTCACCTTACAGTCATAAAGTATGTCCGACATGTGCTGAACACTTTAAAGCACTATATAAAAATGCTAATTATGATTGTTCTTATTATCTCGTGTGGTGTAGGAAATTGTGGCCTAGATGAATGTGGTTTAACTTGTGGAAGCTGTTGCTGGTAGCTCTTTTCCACGCTTCTCATTGTGCGTGACAATTGGGGAGCCATGTTGATTCCCGGCCATTGTAGCCGTTGCAGGTCATTTTGTTCATTCAACTTCACATGCCTTAGATGAATTGGCATTTTGAAGGTGCAATATCAAATAATTTGCATTGAAGTATTAAGCAACGTAATAAAATAACTCACAATTTGAATGATTAATAAAACCTGCAAGCTTTTTGATCTATTAACAGGTGTTTGATTAAGGGTGTGTGAAAGAAAATCCAGAAGAATTGTGTAAGAAGTGGGATTCCTTCAAAGGTTTGGAAATCGGGTCACACCAGTACAGATTGCAAGAATGTATAAAACTGGGTCAAATGCTTGTTGGAAATGCAAAGAAAAAGAAGAGACTTTTTACCATATGTGGTGGGAATGTAGAGAAATTAAATTTTGGGAGGAAATGATATATAATGAGTTGAAGAAAATGTTTAAACTAACATTTGTAAAAAAAAAACATAAGCATTCTTGTTAAGGGATTGTAGGAAAAGACCTGCCAAGGAAATTAAAGAACTTGTTTATGTATGTGACAATGGCCGCAAGAGTCTTGATAGCACAAGGATGGAAGAATGAGGAAATCCCGACAAAAGAACAGTGGCAAGGGAAATTGATGGATTATGCGGAACTGGTGAAACCGACATACAAACTGCGAGACAAGGACAACTGTGGCTTTAAAGAAGAATGGGAACTTTTTTTTACAAATTACGATACTTAAAAAACAACAAAATGAATTGGACTCCTTGGCAGGTTTTGAATAAACATACACAAATTTATTATTGTTAACATAATAGATAGATCATTTAAGGATTTTTACAATTTTATAATATGCAGAGAATAATATGTGTTGAAAAACCGGAGAGAGGAGCTGAGGGAAGTCTGGGGTGAGGGTGGGTGGTGGGTGGGAGGGAGGGTTTTTCTTGGGAAGGGAGGAGGGGGAAAATGGGGGGGGGGATGAAGATGGTATGTTTTTGATAATTTGTTATGTTGAAATTCTTAATAAAAACTACTTAGGGGGGAAAAGGGAAATCGGTTCAGCAGGAAAGAAGGAGGAGTCTCGACCAGAGAGGAATGGCAAGCTAAGCTGATGGACTACGCCGAAATGGCAAAGCTGACTGGAAAGCTCAGGAACCAAGAGGACAAAAACTTTTAAAAAATACTTTGTTTAAGAGACCAGTGCAGGCAGATGAAAACACTAGCAGGATTTTAATCTCACTTGTAACGTACCAAATACTACGGAAAATATGGATCAATATAAAACATAGATTATGGAATAATATGCAGTTGTAAATATTGACATTAGGACCCATGGAGGGGATGGGGGGGAAGTCTCAAGATTCAGAGTAATCTCTGTATATGGATATGCATGTGTAAAATCAAATAAAAATGATTTCCAAAGAAAAGGAAAAACGGAAATCAGTTCAGCCAGAGCGAAAATACATCTCTGTTCTAGAAGGAAGGTGGCAGCTTAGTAATGAATATTATGCCATCTAATAGCGAACACATGTGACGGCTGCTGACAGAAATGGACCCCGAATGGGATCGCCCCAAAACAAGAGGGAGATACCAGCAGGAGGGAAGCCCAAGGTTTGCAGAAGTACATTTAAGAGGAAGAACTGTGAGGAGAGAGAGACTTTGTGCCGGCCATCAGGCAATGGCTTTTTCCGCCTGCCCTGCCTACTCCCTCCAGCCCTAGGAGCCTTTAAAGACCATGACTTTGAGAAACAGCAGGAGCAGCTGGGAAGAAAGAAGAGGAGCTCAGGGATATATTTTTTTTAAGTTTATATGTTGTGTGTCCTTGTTTCTCAATTTGATCCTTTTACGTGGTTTAGCATATTTCATGGTATTTTATGCGTTGTGACTTGCCATTATTTTTATTGATTACAGTTTAGTAATTCCTTATTGTAATTGCTAAGTGTAAACTGTTTAATTATTATTTGCCAATATTTAATTTTATTATTCTAATGAATGGTTGAACATTGCTTTCTTTGATATGTTGATTCTTTTAAAGTTATGCTTCTAGTACAACTTTTTTATAGGATCAGATTGTTACTGGGTGTGTGATCTTTGCTGTCTATATTGGCGTTTCTTCAGCTTGTAAATCACCTTGTGTGTAGTAATATAGAAAGGCGGTATACAAATTAGAAATGAAATGAAATGAAAAAGAAATTAAGAAGGTGGATGCGACCATAAGGGGTGCAGGTGGTGCTGTGGTCTAAATCACTGAGCCTCTTGGGCTTGCTGATCAAAAGGTCGGTGGTTCGAATCCCTGTGATGGGGTGAGCTCCCATTGCTCCGTCCCAGCTCCTGCCAACCTAGCAGTTCAAAAGCACACCAGTGCAAGTAGATAAATAGGTACGGCTGCGGCGGGAAGGTAAACGGCATTTCTGTGCTTCTATCACAGAGTTCTGTTGCACCAGAAGCGGTTTAGTCATGCTGGCCACATGACCTGGAAAGCTGTCTGTGGACAAACGCCGGCTCCCTCGGCCTTAAAGCGAGATGAGCGCCGCAACCCCATAGTCACCTTTGACTGGACTTAACCATCCAGGTGTCCTTTACTTTTTTACCTTTTACCTACCACCACCACCAAAAACCAGCCCAGCAGCAACGGAACACAGGAACACAGGAAACTGTCTTTTGCTGAATCAGAGTGACTTTCTAGGATTTCAGCTGGGGATCTTCCCTCAGCCCTAACCTGGAAATGCCAGGATTGAAACTGGGACCTTGTGGATGCTAAACAGATTCTTTACCTCTGAACACTGGCCATTCCCCTGAGCGCTAGCTGGAAAAGAAATGCAGAAAGCAAGTGGTGATGGTTGCAATGCTTGGAGGGGACGTCTGGCTGGAGCCTGTAAAAGGAGCCCTTGTATTAGGAGGTGAGAGTGCATTGCAACATTTTATGGTGGGTCCCACTTGCATACGGAGGAGAAGAGGAGCTGTCCGGAGACACAAAGCCATAACCCATCTTCTTGCGAAAAGCGCAGTAAATCTTTTTTAATATCCATGCAGAACAGACAGGTGTTCTTGCTATTAGCGCCTCATCCAAAAGAGAAAGAGAAAATGACGAAGCCCACACATCATAAACATCTACAAGCTATAATTATCTCTAATAGCAGTATACAGGACTCTGCAGTTTCAAAGTGCTTTACAGACATCAAATAATGAAGTGCTTATGACATCCAGATAAAAAAGATGAGGAAACTGCGAGGGCGAAATAAGCAATTTTCCCGTAACTGCATATGGAAAGGCAGCGTCTGCCATGATGAGTTGGGGTATTAATCACACGGGTTTGTACAGTCATGTCGTCAGGAAAGAGGCACTAATGATATCTGGCAGAGAATTCTCAACACCTCACCAACATCACTACCCAAGATCCTTTGAGGGAAGCCATGACAGGTAAAGGAATATGTCGGGCGCTTGCAGCAATGCCTCACACTTAGATCCTTTTCATCGGACCTCTTTCTGAGAATGATTGATAATCTTTGAATGCACTTTGTAGCTGGATTTTTGTGGCAAGTTGGGTTGGTGGGTGGGTGCAAGATGGTAAGAGTGACCTTGCGGGAGTAATAATAATAATAATAACAACATAATATTGGTGGGTCCCAGCAGAATATTAAAAACATAATAGAAGATCAAACATTAAAGACTTCCCTAAACAGAGCTGCCTTCAGATGCCTTCTAAAAGTCAGATGGTTATTTATTTCCTTGACATCTGATGGGAGGGCGTTCCACAGGGCAGGCACCACTACCGAGAAAGCCCTCTTCCTAGTTCCCTGTAGCCTCATTTCTTGTAGTGATGGAACCACCAGAAGGCTCTCAGAGCGGGACCTCAGTGTCCGGGCAGAACGATGGGGGTGGAGAATGCTTCTTCAGGTATACTGGGCGGCAGTTGTTGAGGACTTTAAAGGTCAGCACCAACTGTCCGTATAGTCCCGAGTTCTGCTTGTAACAGTGGTCAGTGAGATGCCTCTGGAGATACAGAAGCCATCTGTATGACGATGACAACCATTTCCTCTTTATCTCCAGAACATGCTATTCCAAAATGAGGGGAAGCCATGCAGGGCAGCCCCAAAGTATTTTGCTGCCTGAAGTGGAACAGCAAATCCAAATCAACACAGGAACAGAAACATGGAGCATCAGGCTAGGATTGGGTTTCTTCAGGAATGTTTGAAGCAGGAGGCAACATACAGGCAAGGAGTAGGTGCTTGGTATGGAGAAAGATGGAGAGATGCTATTGGGAGACAGAGAGAAGGCAGAATTACTCAACAGCTACTTTGCCTTGGTCTTCACTTAAAATGAAAGCACCGCCCAACCTGGTGATAATAAAATGAACTAAACAACAACAACAATAATTTATTGTACCACACCCATCTGACTGGATTGTCCCAGCCACTCTGGATGGATTCCAACAAAATATAAAAGGACAAAACAAAACATCAAAAATTAAAACCTTCCCGAAACAGGGCTGCCTTCATAAGGTCATGTGATTGTTTCATGACACCACAAATCAGCCATCTGAATGCTTGCTTCCGTGTAACAATGTGGACTAATAGTCCTTAATTTGTGTATTCTCTCCAACCCCAGAATATATATTTTTAAAGCTATCTATATATAAGAAAAAGGAGTGAGGGGAGAGAAACTGCTGGAACTTTACCCAAGAGGTTTCTCACCACTATCTTGTCACATCCAAATGTCAAAACATTGAGGGTGGCAATAATATATACTGATGAAGGCAGTTTATCAGTATTTCAATAGAGGACAACTTCAAAATGTCTTTTGAGACGGGTGTTTTCATCTCCCCCATCCCCTTTCACGAAAGCAAACCATAAGACAATGTTCTTCCAGGATCACCGAGCCTGGAGTAAAATTTCATGGCACGCTGCTATGATAATCTGCTGTAGTTGCCACTTTGTTACTGATATGGGCTGGTGAAACATCACCCCGGACTTGATTTGCTATTTATGTAACTGATCCGTCAAGTGGAAACCTGCAAGTCCTCTATTCAGTTTGGTAAACATGGGCTTGTCTGTCACCTCGCATTGTTCCTCTTCAAAGTACAGTTGCCACCTTATCTGGCAACAGCTTTCTTTAAGAGTGCTTTGCCTGTGAAATCATCTTTCACCACCGAAGCTGGCATCTTCTTGTTTCTTCTTCTTTTCTTTGCAGGAGCAGAGACATTCATCTCTACCTTAATGGTTAATTAATTTTGAAAATGTGTATTTCACAACACAGTCATAATAAAGAATGAATGGAGACTGGGAGGTGGACAATGGAGTCCAATGCCCCTTCTTCACATTGCCTCCCTATTTAGTTCTTCCAATGTCATCCAAAACACAGATAACTTTTCTTTCATGAATTGTCCTCTTGAATGATTTATACATGTTGTGTTATCTGAAGCCCTCTCCAGATCCCCTTGTGGGTTCAGCCAGCCATCAGCTGAATAATTGTTAATTTTAACACTATAAAAGGTTCTGATGCCAGGGAGATAAAGTGTTGAAGGGGAGAATTAATTGAAATGTATCTTCTAATCACAGTGACTCTCCACTTTTCAGCCCTACAAAAAAATTATACATCGGTTTTGAGGCGGAGAGAAATTTACATCTGCGTGGCCCATAAAGCTTTAGGACTAGCAGGAAATAGATAAGTTAATTGTCTCTTGGACCCATAAATGGTTTGCCCAGAAAATAGACCAGGGCAGGCCCTCTGTTCACAGCACACTGAGCGCTCATACATCGGATCCTTCCTAAGCAACAGCAGACAAAATTGGCCGGGAGATCTCTGACAGGCACCTTTGACAAGACAGGAGACGAGGAAAGAGAGAGGGAGGAGCAGCAGGGTGGGAGGGTGGGGGAATGATTCAACTCAACCAAAATTTAATCTGGGTATTAAACACTCTACGCTTCTGATATACTTTGGAAAACATGCTTGTGCACACACATACATATATATATTGAATTAATATGAGGCACCATTTCAGATGGCAGCAGGACAGCTGCAAAGAGACCCCAAGGTTCCCCAAGGACCGAGGGCCTGTTCTTGGATGCGTTCAAGGTCAAAGTGCAAAAAAAAAAAAAAGCAATGCAATTTCCCTCTACAGTACAATAGAGAACGGGGGCCGTTATCAACCCAGGGCCAACTAGCATCTGTTGTCGCTGGGCTTCTTTTAAAACAACAAAGGAGCCTGCGCCTTTGGCATGCTAACCTGCTACATAGGTATTGTTTATTGGAATCGTCACTGAGTGCGTGGCACCTGTCAGCTATCCTGAGACACTCGTGAGGATTAGTGGGGTCTGAAATGTGAGGGCCAGGCCCCCTTTATGGCCTCGCCTGAAGTTAAGCAAACAAATGCCACCCATTTCGGGTTTGCAGGGTATTTCTTTATAAAAACCAACCAACCAATAATTTATACAGCATGGTCCCAGGGGTTATGATCTGAACGCACTTGTGGTTGTTCAAACAGAGGGGGAAACAAGAGCCTAATCTGGAGGATAGGATGGGAAGGAAGAGCAAAGGGACAAGATCGAGTTCATGGCAGGAGCGCCAGGCCAGACCACTGGTGCCACTGAAACTGACTCTAGAAAATAAATCGGAAGTTTTGTGAGAGTACAATATCAGGTGTGTCCTGAACAAAAGGAAAAGGTATTAAAGTACATTAACGTGGCCTTTTCTTTAGAAACTTGAGTTTCCCCTCACAATTACTTTAAGTGAAATGAACTTTGAGCCACCTCTGCTGTCCTTTGCAAATGCTCCCCTCTGCAGGAAAACAAAACAAAACACCTTTTGGACAGTGCTGGAACAACAGGACCTTACAAGATCTAGGCTGCGTATACACTATACAGTGTATAGCAGGCACGTCCAACAGGTAGGTCGTGATCTACCGGTAGATCACTGGATGTCTGTGGTAGATCACTGGTAGATCACTGTCTCCTCCCCCCCCAAAGAAGCTCAACAAGTTTGGCTCCCCTAAAAAAGCT
Organism: Podarcis bocagei; assembly: GCF_964188305.1. Taxonomy (NCBI): domain Eukaryota; kingdom Metazoa; phylum Chordata; class Lepidosauria; order Squamata; family Lacertidae; genus Podarcis; species Podarcis bocagei. The sequence continues at coordinate 12,665,128 of NC_138130.1, forward strand.
CAACATTTTCACCCTGCCCCCCCCCCAAAAAAGCAGGCAACAGGCCTTCCCCCTTCCTAAAAAAAGCTCAGCAACTTTGACCTGAACCCAAAAAAGGGGGTCGATCACTGCCAGTTTTTAATTCTGTAAGTAGATCACAGTCTCTTGGGAGTAAGATCCATAGACCCCAAGGGGACTTACTCCTGAGCAAACCTGCAGTCCTATGCACATGATATCGTAAACCCTACTGAGTGCACTGGGTTCATCTAAATATGCAAAATGTAAGAAACGCGTCTGGTACCAGTTACCATGCCCCCCCCCTTGTAATATGGTGAGATGTACCTTAAAATACAGAGGAATATCAGCGCATGGCAAATTAAAATATGATGGGTTGCTATGGCTGAAAGGACCTCCTTTAGTGGTGGCACCCTGGTTGTGGAACACCTTCTCCTGACACATGCTTGAATGTTTTTTCTGTAACTCTGGGGAGTTACAGATTTGCATACTCCACAAAAAATGAAGGGTATCTTTTTATACAACACGGCGGCAGCAAGAGTTCTTATCGCAGCAAAATGGAAGAGTGCTGAAATTCCCTCTATACATGAATGGATCCAAAAGCTGACAGAATATGCTGAATTAGATGGTCTATCAGAAAAATATAAAGAATAGATCAAAACAGGAATTTGTCTCAAAATGGGAGGTTTTCAAAGAATATTTGAAATATAAATATAGTAGTTTAAACTCTGTTGCAGCATTCGAGGAACTTCAGAGGAACTGCAAGTTAGACATAAGAGTTAAGATATATTAAGAAAAAGTTAAATGATGATAAAAGTGTATTGGCAATAAGTAATATGAAATTGAAATAAGGAATAGATGGGAGGTCGGGTCTATAGTGTTAAGACCAACTTATGTTTTATTGTTTGTTAAGGCAATTTTGTGTTTATTGTTATTCCTGTGTGTAATTCTGTATCTGTGTTTTCTCTCCCCCCCCCCTTGCTGGATCAATTTTTTTTAAAAAAGAATGTTTTTCTGGTGCCCCCCTCCTTTTAAAACTTGTAAAATAGCTTTTAAATAAGTGTGAGTTGTTATGTTTTACTCACTGCTCTTCACGGGGCTTTTTTTTAAATCTAGCTTTGGAAATCGTTTTCTGATATTGAGACTGGGGGAGGAAGAGGAGTGCGGGGGGAGCGCACCGCCCCCGGCAGCGCGATCCCAGTGGGGTGCCATCGTGGCTGCCCCCCCACCCGTGCTGGGTGCCATGCCCCGCAGGTGGCGCAACATGCCCCCGGGACGCGCACTAGCCCTGTCCCCGCCTGCTCTCTGCCCCCCAGTGCCAGAACATGAAGCTCCACCACTGGGAGTGCCATTGCTTATATATAGCCAAAACAGCACCACCTGCATATAAAACATAGGCATTGGCAACCTTGGGTAAGTGCCAAAGTTTGCGGGAAAGTATATATATATATATATATATATATATATATATATATATACGGGGGGGGGCTTTAGGGAGATGAACACAGCCCAATGAACACAGAGGGTGCTCAATAGGAATAGAATGCATTTGACGGGGTGAGAAATGAAATGGTCAATCTGAGACAAGAGCTCTGCAGGTTGAAACATTCTTATCCAGACCCCGATTGTTTTATTGTCTTGTTGTTGTTGTTTAGTCGCTTAGTCGTATCCGAATCTTCATGACCCCATGGACCAGAGCACGCCAGGCACTCCTGTCTTCCACTGCCTCCCGCAGTTTGGTCAAACTCGTGTTAGTAGCTTCGAGAACACTGTCCAACCATCTCATCCTCTGTCGTCCTTTTCTCCTTGTGCCCTCCATCTTTCCCAACATCAGGGTCTTTTCCAGGGAGTCTTCTCTTCTCATGAGGTGGCCAAAGTATTGGAGCCTCAGCTTCACGATCTGTCCTTCCAGTGAGCACTCAGGGCTAATTTCCTTAAGAATGGATGTGTTTTATCTTCTTGCAGTCCATGGGACTTTCAAGAGTCTCCTCCAGCACCATAATTCAAAAGCATCAATTCTTCGGCGACCAGCCTTCTTTATGGTCCAGCTTTCACTTCCATACATCACTACCGGGAAAACCATGGCTTTAACTATACGGACCTTTGTTGGCAAGGTGATGTCTCTGCTTTTTAAGATGCTGTCTAGGTTTGTCATTGCTTTTCTCCCAAGAAGCAGGCGTCTTTTAATTTCATGACTGCTGTCACCATCTGCAGTGATCATGGAGCCCAAGAAAGTAAAATCTCTCACTGCCTCCATTTCTTCCCCTTCTGTTTGCCAGGAGGTGATGGGCCCAGTGGCCACGATCTTCGTTCTTTTGATGTTGAGCTTCAGACCATATTTTGCGCTCTCCTCTTTCACCCTCATTGAAAGGTTCTTTAAAGATGCCCTGAAACCTGTTGCTATAGGGCATCCTATACGTATAGAAGATAATAAGAAATGTATTAACTGTGTGGATAGCTCAGCTGGTTACAGCGTGGTGCTGATGATGCCAAAGTTGTGGGTTTGAGTCCCCTGTGGAGCTGCTGTGTGTTCCTCCATTGCATGGGATGGAGTAGATGGCCCTTGGGGTCCCTCCCAACTCTACAATTCTGTGATTCTATTATCTGCCCTGGGGGCAGTGACATCTTGAAGCTGCGAACTAGATCCGGAGTATAAATAGACGGAATAACTTTTCTTACATAGGAAGGTGCTAAATTCCTGATTTCTGCCTTAGCGTTTGGACTTTGAGATAAGTGTGGGGGGGGGAGAGAGAGAGAGAGAGAGAGAGAGAGAGAGAGAGAGAGAGAGAGAGAGAAGGTTGCTACTATGTTTCAAGGCACATAGCAAAATGAAGATTAAGCATATAACTTCAGAACAAAATGCAGAAGCAACCAAGATAGCTGAACGAACCAGGGACATACTTGGATAAACTGCATTGTATTAAAGTACACAACAATGTCATCCAAAGCTTTCCTCTGCAAAGCTCAAAAATGGTCTCCGGGCTCAGAAACGGCTAAATAGCAAAAGTTTACTCATTACTTAGATGAAAAGTAATTCCCATTTCTCAGCAATCCATGTCTTTAATTGCATTTTCTTTATAAGCTGAATGTAGGTAGGCAGAATTGTAGGCAGAATTACAATGGAGCAATTGAGAACCAATGATTTTCTAAGCCGCCGATAGTAGGTATTTAATTTTGCTTTCAAATCCATACTGTGGTGGGCACTTAGGCACACAATAGCCGAGGAGATATGCCCCAATCAGTTTATAAGATAGTATGAAGAAAATGCATAATGGAGCAACCAGATATATAAATAGAATAATACAAAGAAACCTAATCTACTACCAAAGCTATAATTCAATCCTTTTGCAACACAAGTGCAGAGCTAAACTGGCTTATGAATAAGCACTACAATCCATAGATGGGGCTGTATAACCTTGGCTGGGTCTAAAACCTTGAATTATTGTTGAGCATTTTAGAGGAAAGAAATAAAGAAAGCTAATGACTGTGTCAGAAACAGGAAATATTAGTAAATACTAATTTTGGATTAAACGTATGACAAAAGAGCAGGTCCCACACCCCCTTCCGCTCTCCTGTCAATCCCACCATCTTTTCTTACACATGCACACCCAGCTCTTTTTATCTCTCTCTCTCTTTTTGAATGTAGCCCATACAACGGGTGGGGGAGGGAGACAGACCGCAATTATGGAACTGCAGTTCAGGGAAAGGCTGCCCCGGCCTTTATTCCGCACAGCTCTCTTGATATCAGATCAACAGACTATAAGGGAGGATAAAATTTAATCAGCAATACTGTGATGAATGTCGCTGGTGCCCAGATTCACCAGTCATTATGCATGTGTGTATATGTATTGCTGTTGTTGTTGTTTAGTCATTTAGTCGTGTCCGACTCTTCGTGACCCCATGAACCAGAGCACGCCAGTCACTCCTGTCTTCCACTGCCTCCCACAGTTTGGTCAAACTCATGCTGGTAGCTTTGAGAACACCATCTTGTCCTCTGTCGTCCCCTTCTCCTTGTGCCCTCCATCTTTCCCAGCATCAGGGTCTTTTCCAGGGAGTCTTCTCTTCTCATGAGGTGGCCAAACTATTGGAGCCTCAGCTTCACGATCTGTCCTTCCAGTGAGCACTCAGGGCTGATTTCCTTCAGAATGGATAGGTTTGATCTTCTTGCAGTCCATGGGACTCTCAAGAGTCTACTCCAGCACCAGAATTCAAAAGCATCAGTTCTTCGGCGATCAGCCTTCTTTATAGTCCAGCTCTCACTTCCATACATCACTACTGGGAAAACCATAGCTTTAACTATACTGACCTTTGTCGGCAAGGTGATGTCTCTGCTTTTTAAGATGCTGTCTAGGTTTGTCATTGCTTTTCTCCCAAGAAGCAGGCGTCTTTTAATTTCGTGGCTGCTGTCACCATCTGCAGTGATCATGGAGCCTAAGAAAGTAAAATCTCTCACTGCCTCCAATTCTTCCCATTCTATTTGCCAGGAGGTGATGGGACCAGTGGCCATGATCTTAGTTTTTTTGATGTTGAGCGTATATAAACATGCAAACATATTAAATACATCTCAGACAGTTTATTTGGTGGATTCCTGCTTTCTACCTAGGGAAAGGTCATCATCGCTCAGTGGTAGAGCTGTGCATGCAGAAGACCCCAAGTTAAATCTCCAACATCCGCCGGTAGACCTGGGAATGTTCCGTCTCTGAAATATTTGCTGCCAGTGAGCACCAACAATACATAGTTGGCTGGACCAATGCTGTGACTTGGTGTGAGGCAGCTGCCCATGTTCTTCAATCACTCTCCTGTCAAGAAGAAGAAGAAGAAGTAGAAGAATTTATTATTTATACCCCATCCATCTGGCTGGGTTTCCCCAGCCACTCTGGGCAGCTCCCAACAGAATATTAAAAACACGATCAAACACGAAACATTAAAAGCTTCCCTAAACAGGGCTGCCTTCAGATGTCTTCTAAAAGTCAGATAGTTGTTTATTTCCTTTACATCTGATGGGAGGGCATTCCACAGGGTGGGCGCCACTACCAAGAAGGCCCTCTGCCTGGTTCCCTGTAACCTCACTTCTCGCAGTGAGGGAACCTCCAGAAGGCCCTCGGAGCTGGACCTCCAGTGTCCAGGCTGAACGATGGTGGTGGAGACGCTCCTTCAGAAACGTCCGAGCTTGTGCTGTGGAATCCTCATGCATTGCAGATAACACTAGGTTTTTTGTAAGGACACACACTCCATTTGCACCCACCAGCCCCATGGGGAATTGATGCTGACCCCTGTGAACTTACTTGCCCCTGTGGATTGAGCATACTTTTGCACGTTGCAGTGAAGATCAGCTGAAGTGCACAAGCTGGAGAAGCCTCTTCATCATTTCTGGTCATCTCACTGCACACTCCACAATAAGCTTCCAAGGAAGCCCAGCCCTATGCAACAACCTGTTCATTGAGCTGGTCCAGTGAAACCTAGTATGTTCTTTGGTCATAAATGAATTTTATGAAAACAAATTGTCATGATCCTAGCCATGCCACTGTTGTCCATCTTGTTGGAGAGGACAAAGAAGAAATTGCAGTAGGGTTTGCAGACCAAAAAATGCCCAAGAGGAGAACTAGCTGGTCCACCAAACACGTGCAAAACTTCTCGCAATTGCATCACATCACAATCAAGCACGAGTCTGGGCATTTTGCCAAGGTCCCTTTTAGAAGGTGCATTCACAGGGACCTCACCAAGGATGCACAACATTTAAAAGATCGGGATATTCCACCACTGTTGGAATAAAATTGAGGCTACATTTATGATGTTGAGGAAGGATTCATTTTGCAGAGTTGCTCACTTCTATGTTACATCATGCCAAGATGATAGAAGGTGGTCGTAGGTCAGGGGTGGCGAGAAGAAGAAGAGAAGAGTTTGGATTTGATATCCCGCTTTATCACTACCCGAAGGAGTCTCAAAGCAGCTAACATTCTCCTTTCCCTTCCTCCCCCACAACAAACACTCTGTGAGGTGAATGGGGCTGAGAGACTTCAGAGAAGTGTGACTAGCCCAACGTCACCCAGCAGCTGCATGTGGAGGAGTGGAGACGCGAGCCCGGTTCACCAGATTACGAGTCTACCGCTCTTAACCACTACACCACACTGGTTCTCTTAGTGATGGTTAGGGAATGTGAGGCAGAGATTTGCTGCACTTGGAGTTTTTTAGAGCTCTATTCCAGATTCTCCATCATGTTCAGTCCTGCGTACATGCTTTCCATAATGATTGTTTTTCTCATTTGGCTAGATTACCTCCTATGATTTTTAAGAGCGACATTTGTGTACAGGTGTAGACAACTCTAAACACTTACATAAGGAATTGCATACAAGCACATTAAAGCCGCCGCTTCCACTTCCCCCCCTCTCCTCCTCCTCCTTTTTCAGGGGCAATTTAATATTCTGCAAATGTTACAACTTTTCTCCCTCCCCCAAATTAAAAATAAATCAGCTTAAACGCCTAGAGGAAATCTGGCTGTTTTTAATTTATTGTTTTGTCGTAAAACTCTGTGTGCTAAGAGCCAAAATAAACCAACTCTTGGAACTCAAAAATATAATGTGAATGTTCTGTCTCTCTTTTTTTTTAAAAAAAGAAGTGAAGGCAAGCAAAAGCTGTTAAAGGGTGAAAGCATTGTGCTTATTGTTTATTACAATTCTATACTACCTTTCTTCCAAGAAGATGAAGGTGACATCTCCTCTTCCCTGAGTTTATCCTCACAACAACCCAGCGAGGAAGGTGAGACAGAGTAGTTCCCGGAAGAAAACAAACATTTCAGGTCTATCTATCCTAATGCAGCTGCTTACAGACATGCCTCTGGTCTCCTTGTGAGTAACGCAGCATCTTGGATGTTCAGGGTTTGATGATGAAGGACAAACAGGGAGGGAAGACCATTGGGAATATTCCACTCTTAAGGGATCTTGACCCAGGTGGGTCAAAGCACAATCCTATACATACCTGCTCAGAATTAATTCTTGTCGAGGTTTAGGATTGCAACATAAATGTCTAACTAAAATGCATGCATGCCCATGGCTATACAGTTTGGCTCCAACATCCCTTGCAGTATACCCCCACCCCCAATATTCAGTCCACCTGGTCATTATAGCATTTAGAGTAATTTTCTCAGCAGCAGGGGGCGGGGTTGGGAGATATTGGAATTACTTTGTTTTTCTTCTTTCCACTCTACGCTCTTTTGCCTTTTTAAGAAAAGCATGTCCATTAGATGCTTAGCCTATGGCCAGGGTCTGTGTTGTCATTGTTGACTAATTTGTGCAGCTCCTGGAAAAATGTTGTGGGTGCACCTTGTCGTGTGATTGCACCCCTGGTAGAAAAGTCACTCCTGCAAGATGGGGGAGAGAGAGAAATACAGTCGTACCTTGGCTTTCAAACAGCTTAGTTCTCGAACGTTTTGGCTCCCAAACACCGCAAACCCAGAAGTGACTGTTTTGGTTTGCGAACTATTTTTGGAAGTCGAACGTCTGACGGGGCTTCCGATTGGCTACAGGAACTTCCTGCAGCCAATCAGAAGCCGTGCTTTGGTTTCCGAACGTTTTGGAAGTCAAACGGACTTCTGGAACGGATTCCGTTCAACTTCCAAGGCATGACTGTACGGCTTAGGACAGAGGGGTGGGTAGCTGGGAAAACAACGGAGTACTGATCTAGCCCCCAGCACCACAGTTGGGTGAGTGTGCATGTCCCAAGGAAAAGTGGGATATTCTGGTATCAAATGAGAAACTGGGACTGCTTCTGTAAAGCCAGGACTGTCCCTGGAAAATAGGGACACTTGGGGGGCTAGTGTCCTATGGGAAGCCCACAAGCAAAACTACAACACCCATCATTGCTGGCCAGTGACCATACTGGCAGACCCTCCAAGTATTCCTATTTTCCAGGGACAGTCACAAATTTACAGAAGCCATCCCGGTTTCTGATTTGATTCCAGAATGCCCTGCTTTTCCTTAGGGCATCCCTAAGGAATGTTGGAGGGTATGGTAGGATGTCCCTATTTTCATAGGACAAATGTTGGACAGTACAGAGTTATGCAACCACCAAGCCAAGGAGATAAGTAAATATACAACCTTTAGAAAACATCTGAAGGTAGCCCTGTATAGGAAAATTTTAAAATGTTTAATGTTTTCTTGTGTTTTTATATATGTTGGAAGCCATCTAGAGTGGCTGGAGTAACCCAGGCACATGGGTGGGGTATAATAATAATAATAATAATAATAATAATAATAATAATAATGGAAAAGGATGTCCCTATTTTCATTGGAGAAATGTTGGAAGGTCTGTACTGGCATGGCCTGATGGAGTTGGAGTCCAACAACATCTTGAGAAGGAAGGCTTTCATGGGTGTTACTTGAGTTCTCCACTGAATAAGTTCTCTTCCAGTTCTGGGATTCTGCTAAATCAGCTCTAGGGCAACTGAAGCACTTATAAACCTTAGTGTGTTCTCTCTCTCTCTCTCTCTCTCTCTCTCTCTCTCTCTCTCTCTCTCTCTCTCTGTGTGTGTGTGTGTGTGTGTGTGTGTGATGGTGGGAGCTAAAGAAAGAAAACTATACAAATGAGGAATGTAGTCTTGCAAGTGTGTTTAAGGGCCTGGCAACTTTTGACAACTGAAAGTGATGTGGAATTGGTGGCGGAGACCTGCACAAAGAAAAATGTCAACTTTGAAGGGAGGGTATGGAAAGGCTTTCGTGCACAAACAAAGCAGCAAATACACAAAGTGCCTCTTCAAATAGCGCAGTGATAAGTCTATTGAGCGTGTGAGTCATCTTTTCAGTTAGTGAGAATGATTAGGTGCAGATCGCTATCAGGAAAACCACTATTCTCTTCTAATCCTTTTTTTTTTTAATCTCTCATGCTTGCCAATTTATTATTACATTCAAATTGCCAAAATTAGATGGGACTGCGGCTTTTTGCTTGCTCAGGAGTGTTGTTGACAGTAATAAAAAATAATGCAACCAGACTTTTTAAACTAGGCCCAAGTATGTCAGAGACACATACACACAGAGAGAGGGGGGGGCATCAATTAAATACCACCCTTTCTCAAAGCTCAGAAATAGAGTAGCCATGCTGTTTGTGGGGAAATGTTTTGAGTCCCTGAGCCAACTGAAACTGCTTCTCATTGCCGTTTCAAAAACTCTCCCTTCTGCTCCTCAGTTTTGTGAAATGATTTATTCAAATAAGGCAACCATTGCCAGCATTGCGCTTCCCTGATATGGTGGACTAAAATTCCCCTCAGCCTTAGCCGGCATGGGAATTGTAGTCCAAATTCCCCTGAGGGCACCAGGTTGGATGAGGCTGAAACAAACTGTTGCAATTTCCAGAGAGAGTTTATTAAAAAGAAAAGAAAATCAATCTTTGACATGGTAATGGATCTTATTCATTAAGAGACGATAAAAAAAAAACAAAAACCCCAAGCAAAATGAAGGGCCTGGTTTTAGGTTGCATCATGTGCCTCAGATGCAAATTGACTCCCTTGCACAAGATGACTTTCTCATTATTCCCCGTAATTATATCGATACCATTGCATCACCGCAAGAATTAACACATAATAAAGGCCATGTTAACCAAGCATCAAAGCAACTGAATGCATTCCAACTATCCACTCCTAATTAATAATTTTCAAGGGTCTAAAGTAAGAGTGTGATGGATGACAACAGGATTCTGCTTCTGCTGAAGTCAGTGGGAAATCTCGCAAAGGCTAGAGAAACGAGATTAGTATAATTGTGGTGTCTTGGTGGTAGGAAGTATGAAAAGGGGCAGGTGTCTCGGGAGCATTTTCCTTGATAGCAAAACTGTCAGCCCTTTGATAGCAGCGACAGCTTTGTCACTGCATTCAAGGAAAAGGGAAACCAGCGAGGAAGGGATACCATTACTGATATCGGGAGGGGAGATGGAAGGGGCAGAGATTCCATTAGGAGGATAAGATTCTCGGCCTACTTTGGGAAATGATGGGGGCTGAATTGCATAATAAACATAAAGCCCCAAACCACCCATTGCATTTTAAGAGTTAATTGTTGTGCATGCATGGAGATAGTCAGGTCATGCATCCACAGCAATGACCAGAGGAGGAATGACCGCTGGGAGGAGCATCAAGATAAAAAATGCCATGGTGCATCTGCAGCAGCGCAACCAGACACCTTCATCTGCTCCAGCTGCAACAAAACATGTCTCTCCCATATCAGTCTCTACAGCCACAGCAGGCACTGTAACTCTCCAATGATTTGACTTCACCCCCAAAGGTGCACTCCTCCCAAGACATATTACAATAGATGCCAACAAGTTGCCAATACAACTCTGTTTCTTAAACTTTTTGGACTCACTTCCTTTTGAAGCTTGTATTAGGGAGAGAAAGGATGCGGGTGGTGCTGTGAGTTAAACCACAGAGCCTAGGACTTGCCAATCAGAAGGTTGGCGGTTCGAATCCCCGCGATGGGGTGAGCTCCCGTTGCTCGGTCCCTGCTCCTGCCAACCTAGCAGTTCGAAAGCACACCAGTGCAAGTAGATAAATAGGTACTGCTCCAGCAGGAAAGTAAACGGTGTTTCCGTGCACTGCTCTGGTACGCCAGAAGCAGCTTAGTCATGCCGGCCACATGGCCTGGAAGCTGTACGCTGGCTCCCTCAGCCAATAAAGCGAGATGAGCGCCACAACCCCAGAGTCGGTCACGACTGGACCTAATGGTCAGGGGTCACTTTAACTTTACCTTTATTAGGGAGAGAAGCTTGTGACCTCCTAGATGTTTCTAGACTGCAATTCCCATCACCAGTGACTATTGGCCTGTTTGGGATTGATGGGCATTGGAGACCAACACACCAGGAGAGTCACATGTTCCCTATCCCTGATTTAAAAGAGCTTATTGTGTACACTAGGGATTTATATTGGTTCTGCTTCAGTTTAACGGTAATGATTTTCTCTGACAAATTCCTCCATGGGGGCCTGCCCCACAGTTTGAGAACCATAGCAATATATTATATCACAGAGCCATTACTGGGAGTAGGGGTTTGTGCCTTTGAGTTTCTGCATTTAATTGTTTCAAATAAGAGTCAGGCCAGATGTAGTTAATGCAATAGCTAGCCAGAGGTAGAGGTGCGCCTCCTGAGAACTAGTTGCATGACATGGATGGGGGTCAGAAGGAAGCGCAAAGCTTTCCCCTTCCCTCTCCAAATGATGTCCCTGAACACGGCCTTTTCTCTACTGCAGGTCAATTTTGTTTGAGGTAAAAAGAGCAAAAAGTCCTAAGACACTAACATATTTCTTGCGACATAAAACTTTATGGATTAGAGTCCCACCTTCATCAAATGCAGGAAGTGTTCAGTTTGGGGTGGGGCATGTCTGGTTTGCTTCCCTCCCTCAGCTGATGAACTTGGAGATCAGGCAATGAGAGAATGTTCCTGATGTGTTTCTTTTGAGTATCCTCTAACTTACCGTAATTCTGGGCAACAGAGAGAGGCCCCTTGCTTTCAACCTGGTGTGAGGTGGAAGAAGGAAAGAGGAAGCTGAATTTAAGCAATTATAATGTTTAGGCAAAATGTATTTATATTGCACATTATAGAATTGTTGTATACAGGCAAACTCTCAACTTACGTTCCAGGGATCACACTTAAAGTCAAAATTGCATGCAATGGTAAAATGGTGAGGGGGTTGGCAAAGTCTTTTTTCCTGGATGTCTGCCCCTTTTCCACCCCCTTTTTAAGTTAAAAAAAATTGCCAGGCGTGTAAAGCTGAATGCACACAACTTAAATGCGGGTAAGTTGCAAGCTACCTGTATTTCACATTATGTGCACTTTTTATTTCTAGTACACATTACAGAGTAAATCTCTATAATCTCTGCAATATGTAGAGCAGGGCTTCCCAGATTGAAGTCTGCGGACCACCAGAAGTCCATCACACTTCTGCATTAAATAGCCATATAGATTTTTAATTGTTGCTTCTTTTATTTCTTATACTCTACAGTACTCTATTGTATTACAATTTGAAATCTAAGGAATGCAAACTGTAATACAATAAAATGCAATATGAGAAATAAAATGCAATAATAATACAGTTTAAAATCACACAGTGTTTAGCAAAGCACATTACAATTACTACAACAGGCCTGGAAATCATTAAGTCTGTTCCCAAGACCTTCAACCATTTTAAATTGGTCTGTGGGATAAAATGTTTGGGAGCCACTGATGTAGGGTTCCTCCCTCTATATAATTTCAATATGAATTTCAAGTTTGGAGAAGCCAAAAAAAGGAAAGGAAGAAGTGAAGAAAGAAGTCAGTGTCATAAGAAGTAAGTGAATGTACCATCAAGTCTTTCATGTTAATTGGAACGATGTATAGGTTAAAAAAACGCCACTTTTTTACAGGGAGTGGATGAATTCATTGGCTTAGTCCTCTGCATTCGCAATCATTTGGTCATTTAATATGCAGTCCTATATTTACTTGACTGGAAAACTATGGGACTTACTTCTATATAGAGAACATATAGAGAAGTGTGCTATATGATCCCACAACTTAGTGCACTCCTGAAATATCAAAAAGTTTGGAGAGAATGATTCAGTAGCAGCCTGAAAGGATTAAATTGTTTTGAGCTGTAGAAGATCTCAGTGATTGATGACTTGCATGGTTAATGACTCAGGAACTTGCATTGGTAATATTGAAAATGTGAAAAATAACAATAATAAAGGCTGCCTCTGAGTATATGCAGAGGGCTCCCCACTCCCACCCCCGCCTACTAAATTACATAGCCATTCTTTATGAAAGGATTAGGATAAAGTCTTCCACATCTGAAGCAGTTTTTCATAGCTTTAAGTTGAATATAGAAGAGTACAGTAATTAGAATAGCATTTCACTTACAAGAACAATCAACCATCTTCTGTCTCTCTCTGCAAAGCATATTTCAAGAAATAACAATGGTGGTGATAATAATATCTCTTACATTATTGGCTTTTTCAATGCATAAAAAGAGGAAACTTATACATTGCTTAACTGGACTGGTCAGATTCCAAGCAGGTGATGGAAAAAAGCATAGGACTAGGCCTGGAATCAAGTCCTCACTTTCTCATTAAACTCACCAGTTGATATTGAGCCAATCACCAACTCTTGGTCTACTTCACAGGGTTGTTGTGAGGCTCTATAGAAGAGAAAAACGTGTGTGGTTTTGAGGTCCTTGGAAGAAAAGCAGAGTACAGTGGTACCTTGGGTTAAGTACTTAATTCGTTCTGGAGGTCCGTTCTTAACCTGAAACTGTTCTTAACCTGAAGCACCACTTTAGCTAATGGGGTCTCCTGCTGCCGCTGTGCTGCCGAAGCACAATTTCTGTTCTCATCCTGAAGCAAAGTTCTTAACCTGAAGCACTATTTCTGGGTTAGTGGAGTCTGTAACCTGAAGCGAATGTAACCCGAGGTACCACTGTATGATGTAATAAATGGCATAAAAGGCATTGTCAGTGACTGAGAGTAAATCTGGGCATGTCAGTCCGTGTTTGTGATTCTTCCCCAGAATTTGCAGGGTGCTTCATATTTATTATTCAAAGCATGGTAAGTGTTGTAGTCGTTGTAACGGTGTTGTGTTCAATTATGCCAAAATGAATTTTTTGTGTTAAAAACACACAACAACAACTTCGGCTGCCGTCCTAAACGCACCATGATAAGCCCCACTGAAAGCAGGAGGACTCAAATATACATTAAACACGTGTAGGATTTGTTTAAGGCATTTGACCTTAAAACAACAGCAGCAAACACATTTGCCTATCCGAAATTCTAATCTGTGTGATAAAACGTAATCTTACTAAAATCCGCCCCCTTTTCTTAAATCCATGCCCACGGTTTGAAGGTCCAAAGTACAAATGGAGGAGGCTATTTCAGGACTGTGGGGTTTTAGAAAGGGTGGCAAGTCGCACCCCTTCCCTTCTCGCTCCCCCCACTCCCCAGCCTCCACATATCCTCTTTTTTTTTGCTTCCCGGTTTAACTCTTCTAAACCCAACTGAAGCGAATGACACACAAGCGGAGTCGCTCCTTTGGTGTCCGCATTAATCAATCTGACACGTCCATTCATGCCGTGGCCACGGGAAGGGAGTGTTAATCGTTGGTTCTCTTTGACTCTTGAAGGGTGTAGCATTTTGCCATATGCTGGTATTTTCCAGATCTGGCTCTCTTGGGGCGAGGGAATTAGTCGACCCTTAGTCTTCTGGGTATATATGGCTGGCCTGTCTACCCGTTTCGGGAAGGGAGACAGCGGGGGGGGGGGGAGCTGCTCCCATTCTGTTTATTGTAACAAAACGAGTTATAAGAAGTTCCCAGAAAAGATACGGGGAGGGGGGGGAATCCCATGTCAGCCGCTTTCCTGCCTGGTAAGTAAATTTCTCAAAGAGAATTTTCTAGCCATCCTGAATGGTTCAGATGCCACAATTGGCAAAGAGATGGATTTTTCTTTCTTCATTTTTTGTGTGGAGGCCTCGTAAGACCTTGCAATGTGGTGCATGCCTACTCAGAAGTTAGTTCGAATGGGTTACTGATATGCTTCCTTGAAATTCAGCCCCCGCTGAGTACAAGGGGACTTTCTGCTTCTTCTTGCAAAAACCGAAGCAGATTGTAGAAATACTGTAAGGCACGAGTCACGGAAGCACTTTTAAGTCCCTTTGATTTCGCTTTCCATGCTCAGAACTAAGCTCGCTGTGTTCAGCGGGACATGTTCCCCGGTCAGTGTGTGAGTGGCTGGGACTTCAAATAATTATTTATTATTATTATTATTTATTACATTTGTACGCCGCCCTTCATCGGAAAAGCCTGAGGCGGTTCACAACAGAAAAATACAAAATGAGAAGGCAGAATACATAGTGACACAGAAACGAACCAATAACCCCACCTCCCACAAACACAGTTTAAAGAGGAACATTTTTGCCTGGTGCCTAAAGATGTATAATGAAGGCGCCAAAAGACCCTCGCTGGGGATAGCATTCCACAAATGGGGAGCCACCGCAGGAAAGTCTCCTCCACCCTCCCGACTTCTGCTGGAAGAGAAACAGGAAGAAGGGAAGAAGGTCCACCATAAAAGTGCTGATTGCTTTTTTCAAATCTCAGAAATAGGGTCCCTTGACTTCTCCAACTGAACCCAAGAATCTGAAGAAGCCAGAGTAGAGAGTAACTGAGGTTAGATGAAGACATCGTCTGCCTGCGTTTTTCTCCCTCCCTTACCCTCTTCCTCCTTTTCCAGATTCCCCTCTAATCCCAGTTTTGATTATATCGGTGTGAACATGCAAGATTATCTGGGTGTGAACATGCAAAAGCGCCTCCTTCCACTCTGGCCTGGCTGGCGTTGTTGAAGTACCGGTAGCTTCACTTTTATCCAGGCACCTGTTAGTTTTCTCTCTCCTTCGGTCTAAAGTTGGCGGCATGCATTTAAACAGGGGGCGTCGTGGAATGAGCCTGCAGCCCCGCTATACCTGGCAGAAGCAGAATGAATGAAGTTCTGGGGCTCAAGATTGATCTCTGGAAGAAAAGACCTTGAAGAAGGGAACAATACCGCGATGCCCAACCGAAGTCCCAGTTAAGTCGCAGCGCTTGAATTCAAGCCGACTTTGGTGTCGCTGAACGACACCGGCTGGACAAAACGCTTTGAATGTCAGTCCGGAGTGAAACCGATTTAAGTCGTGCTAGCACCAAGGAGACTTTAATCGGTTTAAATCCAGACACTGCGCCCACGCAGTGCATTCAAAGCGCATTGTCCCTCTCTGGGAACTCTCGTTTAACTCTCACAGAGCTATAGTGCTCAGCACCCATAAGAACCACATTTCCCAAGATTTTTGGGCCGGAGGGAGGAGGAGAGAGATGCGTGTTTTAGATGTACTTTAAACCTGGATCGGGCTGACAGGTGGCTGCAGCAATTCTTCACCTGCCTAGTTGGGGACGGGGAGGGTCACTTAAAGGAAAGGCGGATGAGTTCAGAAGCAAAAGGTTTGAGGGTTAGCTGCTAGACTGATGGCAGGGTCGAAGCAGGTAGCGGGACAAATTTAAGGAGGGGTAAGTCGCGGGTCTGGTGGGAAGGCGCCCGGCAAAAGCGATCTGATTTCAGAGCTATCCGACGTGGGATGGGGGAAGCCTTACTCCCCACCCACTTCTGCACTCTTTGATCCGAGGCATCCCTTCATGCAAGTAAAAAAAAAAAAAGTCCCGTTGATTAAAAATGAACTGCGCCTCTCCACCAATAAAATCAAAAATCAAAGTACCGCTGCTTAGGGTCGCATCCTCTACAGAGCATCATTCCACACACAGTGATAACGTTTCCAAAGACATCGGAGGGGAGATTGGAGGAGCAGCCGCAGGAGGAACTCCCTACCGAAGTTGATGCTCTGAAGTGACCGAATTTCGGAATAAATCGTTGAAGAGAGCGAAAGGGAAAGTGCGAGGCGTGGTGAGGGGGGTTTCTTGCCTCCCCCTTGCAAACTGCAACGGAAGAAATGCGCTTGCTGAACGTCCCCGTCCCCTCCATGGGCGTAGCCAAGAGGGGGAAGGGAGGGGCAGCTACCCCCCCAATCAATAATAATCAATAAAAATACATAGCAAACTGAGGTTCTTTAACAAAAGGCCTGCCCCCCCCCAACAAAAATCCTGGCTATGCCCATGCCGCTCGTCCTGCCTGAGCGAGCCCGCGGGGGGGGGGCGACGTGGGCTCGGTGCTCCCCCCGACTCCTTACCGCCGGCCCTCTCCCCCTCCTCCCACCCCCGCTAATTCCCTCCCCCAACCATCGCCCGCCTTGTGGTATTGATCAGAGTTCTCGGATCGAGGCAAAATAAGCTCTCCCCCCGCTCCCGTCCCGTCGATCAGCCTCGCCTTCGCCGGGGAAAGAGTTAATGGTCCCTGCCGGGCCGCTTGCTTCCACACACCACGAAGGTAAGTCACAACCAAGCCCGCGCGCCGCCTACGTTCAAACCAGGCGAGCGGGTTTTCCCTTGACAGACAGACCGGCAAGTCAACGCGACGGCAGCCGACCTAGCAGGTGATCTGGTAGCACAGAAGCAAGGGGCCGGTTGAATAGGTTCCCTCTCCACTTCCCGCCGTCCAGCAGACAAATATGGGGGGGCGGGGTCTCCTTCCTCTCCGCCGTTAGCTCCCTAAGGATTTCGGGCCCTCCTCCTTAATTCAGGAGCCCCCCTCCCCGCCAGTTAAGTCTGAATTGCCATAGGGAACGGGGTGCGTTTGGATGCGCTCGTTATCCCGTCCCCTGCCTTCAGGATCTGTCCCGGGTCGTTTTTTCCCGGTGCGCCCAGGTGTGCACCTCGGAGGGAAGCGCCGCCTCCAAGTGGAAGAGCGTTTCCGAGAAAACTTCGCCAGCAAACTGTCGAGAGAGCACTTTTTTCCGCGCGCGCGCGCGAGAGAGAGAGATCCGCGCGGACCAACTCTCTCTCCCCTTCGACGGGCAAGTCGCTCTTTGGCGAGGAAGAGGAGCGAGAGCCAACGAAGCGCGCGTTCAGTTTGGGGAACCTCGTGAGCGATCGCAGCCGGAGTGCGATTGAAGCGGAGGGGACCCCCCCCCCGTCGAGAAAGGGGGAGCCGTGGCGGCCACGTCCGCCCCCTCTCCTCTGCTTCTTCGACAGGCGAAGCCGGATGGCCGGCTTTTTCGGAAGAGGAGGGCGCAGGGTTTCCAAAAGGAAAGGTCCCGGAGAGATGGCTCTGAGTGCGCACGCGCCCCGTTTTTCGGGGGGGGGGGGCGGACGGAGAGGGAAGGGAGAGAGGGAAACACCCCCCTGGCCCAGTCCCCGCCCCTCGAAGGCCTGCGGCGGCGTGAATGGGAGACGGAAACGCGCTCTCTTTAATCAATGGGACGCGGGGGAGGGAGGAGGGGAGGAGCCGAGGGGGGCCGCCCATTCACTCGCCTGACACCCCGCCCCCTCCTCCTCCTCCTGCCCCCAGATACACACGCTGCCCATGCACCATATAGGCGAGCCTAATGCCTTCGCCAGCGCACAGGGAGCAGAGGCTGCGTCTCGGAGGCAGCTGGCACCCCGCGCTAGGGCGAGATACGGATATAAATGCAGATACGGAGAAGGCGCTTCCAATCTAAGGGCTTTGCGCCTGGATCGTCCGTCGTCGACACCGGCCGCGTTTTCAGCTTTTGTTTTGTTTTGTTTTGTTTTCCCCCTCCTCCCTCCTCCCTCAGCCGCCTTCCGGCCCCCACAGGCTCCCTCTAAACTTCAGCGGAGCGGGGCGGGCGGGAGGAGCGAGCGGGCAGAGGTGGAGCCGACGGGAACTTGCGGCAAGTTTGCAGCGAGATCGGGAGAAAGGAGCCGCTCCGGAGAGCGCTTGGCCGCCGCAAGAAGCGCGATCGCTGGCCGGCCGCCTTGACGGCGCCCGTCGTCTTCCTACTGCGCCTTCGACGGCTGCAAGGAGCTGGTCGTGGCGAGCGCAGGAGGGGTGCTAGCGGCTGAGCAGCCCGGAGGGGAAAGTCCAGCCCGGGATCTCGAGGGGAAGGTCGTCAACCTGTTTCAGGAAGAGACCAGCGAGCGAGGATGACGGCCCGAAAGGAAGCGCCTCGCTCCCCGTCCACATAGGAAAGTTGACGGAGAGAGACGGGCGGGCACCGGACAGCCTGGCTGAGGGTCTCTGCGGGAAGCGGACAGCTCCCGTCTCCCTCTCTCTGGCAATCCAGATCGACTTTAGATTGGTGCATTGGACTTCAAAGAATAACACTCGTAACTAAGTTTTTTGGCCTGCTCGCACCGTCGGGTTTAAACTTTTCTCGGCGGCCAGTCATGCTGCCGGTGACGACAATCCGGGGCTCCTTTGCTGTCCTCCAGTCGGCTGTCAAATGCCCCGATTCCCGCCAAGAGTAAACGCCAGTCGGACTTGGGTGTTGCAGGGAGCGCTTTGCTCGAGCTAAGGAGCGGGCCATTGGAGGGCGGGGGGCGTCGGGGAACGGGACCCGAGGAGCAGGAGGAGAACCGACGGCGCGCCTAACTACCGCCAGTTATAGGCCGTGGCAGGGAGACTGCGGCGGGGTTTTGCCGGAGCACGTTTCGGGGTTCGGAGAGAGGGGGCAGGCACCCCTGAATTTGGGCGTCCGGAGCGCAGGAGCCACCATTGATTTCTTGCGGGTGGCTCGCAGCGACGGGCTGGGCGCTGCCGCCGCCGCTGCCGCTGCCGCCGCGGGCATGGCCAAGCCGGTGGACCACGTCAAGCGGCCCATGAACGCCTTCATGGTGTGGTCGCGGGCGCAGCGGCGCAAGATGGCTCAGGAGAACCCCAAGATGCACAACTCGGAGATCTCCAAGCGCCTGGGCGCCGAATGGAAGCTGCTGAGCGAGGCGGAGAAGCGGCCCTTCATCGACGAGGCCAAGCGCCTGCGGGCCATGCACATGAAGGAGCACCCCGACTACAAGTACCGGCCGCGGCGGAAGCCCAAGACGCTGCTCAAGAAGGACAAGTTCGCTTTCCCCGTCGTGCCCTACGGCTTGCCCGACGCCGCGGAGCATCACGCGCACCATCTCGGCCACCACCACCCGGCCCTCAAGGCGGGCGCCCTCCACGGCCACGAAGCCCTGCTGGCCAACCCGGAGAAGGCGGCCGCAGCCGCCGCAGCTGCGGCCGCGCGCGTCTTCTTTCCCCCGACGGCGGCGGCGGCCGCGGCTGCTGCTGCAGCGGCCGCTGCCGGCAGCCCTTACTCTCTGCTCGACCTGGGCTCCAAGATGGCAGCGGAAATCTCCTCGTCTGCGTCTGGAGGCTCGGGCGGAGGAGGCGCGGCGTCGGGGCTGCCCTACGCCTCATCGCTGGCTTACCCGACGGCTGGCGGCGCTTTCCACGCGGCAGCGGCGGCTGCTGCAGCGGCTGCGGCCAGCGGCGGCCACACTCACTCGCACCCGTCCCCGGGTAACCCGGGCTACATGATCCCCTGCAACTGCAGCGCCTGGCCCAGCCCGGGGCTCCAGCCCCCGCTGGCCTACATCCTCCTGCCGGGCATGGGCAAGCCCCAGCTGGACCCCTACCCCGCGGCCTATGCGGCGGCACTATGACATCCTGCCCCCCACGTTGGACCCCTGTACAGAGGAAGCCTGTGGGGCGCCTGGGGGCTGGACTCCGACGCCGGACTCTAGCCGACGGGACCCTCTTCTTCCCAGCCTGATGCTGCTGTTGCCGCCGCCGCCGCGGTGCCCTCCAGCCATCTGCTCTACGGGGCCGCCGACTGGGGTGTCCGGACGAGAACATTTCGCCTCTCCATCCGTCTTTTCGCCTCCCTCGCCGCCCGTCCATTTCTTCAACCTGTTGCCTTCCCTTCCCCACTCCAGAATCTGCTCGCGCTGCTCCTCTCCTCGGGTTTCCTCGACGGATTTGTTGGAGGGTGATGGGTGGAGAGAGAGGAGAGAGGTCGCGCGTCTCCCGGTGGAGACGCTTCGGGTAGCCCGTTGCCTTTTCTGCTCGACGTCTCTTGGGATTGCCTTTTTCTTTTCTTTTCTCTCTCCTTAACCTCTCCTCCCCCCCCAAATCCTCCCCTCTCTCTCCCTCTCTCTCTCCACACCCCCTCTAAATCCTGTCCTGTCCACAGTAGGTCCAGAAAAACGGACCCAAAGCCATCAGCCTTGACTCCACGCTGAACCAAGTGGACGAGGCGCGCACAGCTAACCACCCCACGAAATAAGCAGAGTTTGATACCTCGCTTTAGGAGGAGGAGATCGGGTCACTCAAAGGAGAATCAGTATGCACTCTCGCTGTTGATTTCCTCCTAGCTCACCTCCTTTCGCCCTTCCCCCTTTTCATGTATACCCCAAAGTTCCCCATGATGACAACTTTTGTAATTCTGGAGAAGGGACCTGTAAATGTCTACATGCGCGTGGGAGCTTTAGGTGTAAGACTGCTTCGCTGTATTATCTGAGTCACTTTTTAAAAAAAATGAGATATAGATATATATATTGGCTGCGATCCTAAGCACACAGTACCTTGGTAATGGGTCTCGTTGCAATCCATGGGGCTTGTTTCCAAGCAAAACTGTGCAGGAGTTCGAGTGCCATAAATAGACAGCGCCAACCACAGCAAAACACCACCGAGGCGAATTGCAACAGACTGCGAAATCCCTTTTGGGGGGGTTTCGGAGTTCAAACTAAAAATAAAAATCAGACTTCTTGTCTGAGAGATAATTCTATACTTTCTGTGATGTTGGCGTATCTAAAACTGCTGTGTTTTCAGCGAAGACGTTTGAAATCCGCTCCCTTTCGGACACTTTCTCACGGCAAAACCTGGAGTGCTTCCATGCCATTTAGCCCGACTGGGGAGGTGGGGGAAGGGAGAAAATATTCTTCTTATTCTTCTTTTAAATAAAAGCATACAGGATTCAGTTGCAGGAAATGATTTTGGAGGGCGGGGGAAGTCATTCTGAGCAATCTCTTCCATCATGACCATTTTCGTTTACTTTTGTAATGTGTATATTTGGATTAATGTTTGTGAATCAAGTTGGCTAACCTGTATTTAGTTTCCTTTCCTTTTGTTTTTCGCTTTCTGTAATATAAGGTTTTTGGAGGGGGGGTACGTTTTTAAGTATTGGTTTTAACATTTGACGTGTATAAATGAGTTTGCTGGTGTGTTCTAATTTAAAATTAGACGTCTAAGCTATATCTGTACATTTAGAATCCGACTTACCACTCTGTTCATTTTGGAACAATGAGTTTAAATAAAAGCCTGAAGCAGGGGAAAGAGAAAAATACTCTATTTCTTGTTGAGTTACTTACAAGATTTTAATCTCAATTGCCCTTACCTGCCTAGGCCAGGTGAAGTGTAAGGTATCCTCCAAAGACTTTCTTTGTTTCGCTTTTGAATAGATTGACTAGGAAATCTAAATCAGACCATTGTAAGGTAGAACTAAACCCTGATTTATCACATTTGAAATCGTGAATAGGAAAGTAGGGTTCCCCCCCCTTAAAAAAAAAATCCAAGTAGCTCTATTATGTGGGGGGTGGGTGAGTGAAGAAAAAGAAACAGCATTCATTTGTTGGTTGGATAAGACACACAGGGAATCCTGAACCGGTTTCCGTGTACTGTTTTCAGAGTAGAAAGTTGTTTGCCTGCTCTGTCTTCCCACTACAAAGGGTTTCTCTGCTTCAAATCTGTGCAATTTGCTAAAAGTATCCTTGGGATATTTCTTATATTGCACACCTTGAGGTCGTCACCTGGCACTCAGGACATGTCGTCCGGGCCTGTTTGTTTTCAGTCTGAAGCAAATAATTAAAAGCAGAGCGAATGGGGAGCCACCCCAGTTAAATAACCTCTTTTAAGGACCATTGATTTCAGTGGCCAACGTCTGCATGCCGCCCTGTTAAAAATCAGCGGGCACTTACTTTGACGCTGCACCCCTTAAAAAAACCCCTTTAAAATTTCATCCAGGTAAGCACATTATCAGATCGGTGTGCCCAGCTGCAATTCTTGGCAACCTGGACTTGGAAGTTTTTCTCGCTCCGGTTACTTTCGAGAATCCATCCTCAGGGCTGGGGTGGCACTCGGTTTCCATTGAGCCGGTTTCTTAATTTGTTGAGGAGAGAAAGGAGGATGGAGAGAGGCTCATTGAGCAAACCTAAAAGGGAGGGGGGCTACTACTTCACCCAACGGAAGGGGAATCAAGTAGAAATAAAGCCCCCTTCAATCAATTTCAGCTTCCAAATCTATTTTATTAGCTTGGAGGAGTTAGCTCCCTGTTCCAAGGCTGGGCCCAACGTTTGCTTAGGAAGGGATTTCTTCTTGCAACTCCCCTCCTCGCTGGGCGAAATCTCCAGCGCCATTCTTGGCACGGTTGCTTGGAGGCAAGTCCCGCGGAAAAAGCAAGCGGGTCTCTTGCTCCCAAGCAAATGGGCACCGGCGTGCACACGTGCGATTGCTTCCCAGGCGCGTCTTTGACTCGGAAAGAGCTTCAGTGGGACGATCTCAACCGAGCATGCAGAGGACTGGAGCCTTAGTTTTTCGAAATGAAATGTCTGTGTGCATTTTGCGGGGTGTGGGTCGGTGGGATTCCGCGTGGAAGGTGGGAAACACCTCCGAGCAAGGATGTCTTTCCTGACCTGGCACTGCTCATTAAAGCGATCTTCCTTTGTCGCCACTCCAGCTGTCCCCCCACCCCCCAATATCCTAAGTGAATTCATATGGTTAGGAGCGATTATGCAAAACTAACTCGGACTGTCCAGGGGTAATTAGCCTTGACACGGTTAATTAAATCCCTTTCAGGGCTCGCCATCCTCCACCCCCCTCCTTTTGTGGCAGCCCATCATTGCTTCACATGGAACTTCCTGCTGCTCTCTAGAAATCCCAGCCCTAAATCTTCCTTGACCCCCTCTCTGTTCTGTGGACTCTCCTTGGACTCGAGGACCCGGGAGGCACCGCTGGCTTCTTCTTAGGCGCCGTAGGGCCTTATTTGTTAACTCCTAAGGCCCGTCGAGGGGCTGTTCACCAACGGAGAGCTTATAAAGGGTGGCTTCCCCTCCTCTCCACCCCAGAAACCCCTTTGCAATGCACGTGGAAATGGCGTTTCTCGTCCGCCTTGGACGAGAACGCAGAACAAGGGGGCAGAAATAGCTCCAGATTAATCAACCTGCCCCAAGATTAATCAAT
>NC_138130.1:12693711-13021211 GCF_964188305.1 Podarcis bocagei
AACTCAGTGGAACTTGCTCTGGTGTAAACACACAAAGGGTCATGCTGTGCATATTGCTATGGATGGCATAACATACAGGAATTTTTTTAAAAAAATATTGCCATGTCAGGAAAGTGATAGGAATAACGCTGGCCTTTTGAAAAGGTGTGATCAAAGGAGCAGGAGGAGATCTCTGTCCTCTAAGCACTTCCTAAATTCCTTCATGGATTCCCACCCCCCTGTATGGGCATCAGAGAGACTTACATGTGTAGATCATAGATTACGTCCTGGTTCACACATGCATGCATATTACTTGATTACTCTGCAGTTGATTACTGTATAATTTGGGCTGGGTCACACCCACGTTATTCGTAATTTGATGAATGTGAAATTTACAGCCTGTCAGTGTGTAATTGGGCCACCACAGATATAATGGTACAGATAGCACTTCACACCACCTCAAATGCAAAAGCCGACTTTCCAAAGGAGCCAGGTCACATGTTTAGCTGCCTGTCATGGATGAGGCCGTCCTTGATGCTGACTGCATCGAAAACACTGGTGTTTCTGTCTTGTTTTCTAGGCAATGGGAAACTAAAGTTCCATCTCTGTATCTGTAATGGCTCATTCACACCTGCAAGTTATCATGATGCTAAGTGACTAGCAGGTATGTATCAAGGAGCCCTGTAAACTGCATGCATATTGTTTCCCATAAAATGGATGCTAATTGCTTCTGCAAATGTTGGGAAGCTGCAATGGGTTCTGGCCTCTCGGTTGCACACAGGTTTCCTACATGCTATAGCCACCATGCTATAATCATAAACTTATTGCAATATCTCCATGTAGGAATTTGGTATCATCAGCTTTCCACATACTGCATTACCATCTCTTTCTCTCCTTTTAATACTTATCATGAAGGGAGAAACATCTCAAAACAATTATAGTACATCATTATGGTGTCTATATAGTAGAAAAATCATTACAGTAATCCTCCAGAGGAGACCAAACTTAAGATGCACACACACACTATACAATTAAAGCAAATTCAAAGCACATATCCCCCTCAAAAATTATGGGAGCTACAATTCTCAGCAACCCTTGACAAACTGTAGTGCCCAGAGCAGGGGTCTGCAACCCGCAGCTCCGGAGCCGCATGTGGCTCTTTTACACCTTTGCCGCGGCTCCGGGGTGGATACTAGCGAGGGGAGGAGGCGCATTGTGCACCCCAACACTCCCCACTGTGGCGGGCGCTGTACTGGCTGTGATGTCACATGGGGGCGGTGCATGCATTAGTCACGCACCGTCTCGACATCACCTTCCCACCCGCCCGCCCGCTACATTGTAAGGGGCATGTATGCTGGTCACTGCATTGAAAGGGGGCATGTACGCTGGTCACTGTTTTGAAGGGGAGTGAAGAACACACACACAAAAAAAGGTAACTTGTTAATTTAACGTTTATTTCTATGAGGAGGAGTAATTCTGAGGGCTCAAACAAAGAAATAATAAAAAAGTGAGAAAAAAGTTATTTTTATAATGACGAGTTTTGCGGCTCCCAGTTTTTTTCCCCTTCGGAAACGGGTCCAAGTGGCTCTTTTTGTCTTAAAGGTTGCAGACCCCTGGCCCAGAGCTTTTGGAGGGGTGGGGTGGGGGAATGTGTTTGGGATGTTCTTTAAAGGTATAATGTGTATGGTGCCTTGGAAATAAAGATGATAATAATCAAATAACAACAATGCAAGAGTGTGTGTTCTTCAGTGTGTAACCAGAAAGCTATGGTTTACTTTTTCCCAACACTGTGCCCCATTTTCCAGTCCATTTATGCTGTTCCATGGAATTTAATGGGAGCCTGTTTGCAAAAATCGAGCCTGATCCCAGCTCTGCATAGCTCCATCCCTAGTTCTGCTTCTTGGTCTCCCTGGACTGTGGTGGAATCTTCATATCCAGGTCTTGTATGTTGAGGTTCTCTTAAGACCCATCAGGTTTAATGAGGGGTGGGGTGGGAATACTCCCCCTAATCAAGACTGTCCCATCCCAATTCTGAAACACACAGCATTAGAAGCAAACAATCACCTTTACCTTTTTATTACAGTGCATCTGACTCTGCAGGAGTGATGGCTTAGTGGTTGAACAGAAGGTAGGTTAGAATCTGCTGATAGAAGGAATTATGAAAAGAAAATCTCTGGTAGATTTCTGGGTAATTTGCAGCACATCAGCAAGTGCTTCTGTTCTGATTCTCAACTATTTTACAATGCCAACCACACCACGACTTTTTCTATCTACATGCCACTACTGAAATGAAAAAGGTAATGAGGAGTGGGATGTGTTTGAAAGGACTGTGAGCTCCATTCAGTTCTGGTACTGAAAAGAATGTCCTCGGCTTAGCATCTGCTCAGAGGCACACTATTCTATAACTCTGATTTTAGATGTGACTCTGTTTGGTAGAAGATCCTGGGGTTCTAGCAAAACACCAAGTAGATAGATCTGGCAAGTCTGCCCACCTCTGTGGTATGCCTGCACGGCTTGGCGGCAGGAGGTCCAAATGGGGAGGTCCATTCATGATATTGCCAGTTTAAAAGGAGATCCTGGTGGGCAGGTGCTACACAGAGCAGGCAGCACATTGGACCAGTGGCGCAAGACAGCTTTGTGTGTTAGAAAGGTTGGATGAAGTTTCTATGTTAATAGGATTCTCTATATACTAACCAACAATTGCATCCTCCTCTCCAAATGCAGTAAACAACTGAAAAGGAGATTATAGCCTCAACACAGCGTAGAGTTGGGTGCCCTTAAGCCTATTGAAATCAAAGGATTCTAAGTGGATGCAATTCTGTATTGGATTGTGGCCTGTATATTCTGCACCTCCTTCCAAGAAGTCTCTTGTTATGCATGATAAATGTGGCTGAAATGTTTTGTCCCTTCCTGTAAGTTCCTGCCCATGTACATTCACCCCAGGAAGCAATCCCCTGTGAGCCAGAGAAGACAACTGAGAAGGAGTGAGAAGAAAAGGAAATGAAGCGGGAAAATTTGTCCACCTTTCTCCAGTTCCCGCATGCTTTTGGTTGGTACCAGGGCTGTATAGAGTCCCTGTAAGCAAGCCCCCTCATTGCTATTTTCTCTCATGTTTATCAAATGCATAATAGGTAAAGTAAGCTTTATACTGGGCTTGACTCTTTCCCACCCCCTTCAGCAGAGGTTTCCACCTGCTGGGAGAGCTTTGGGCTCCAGCGATAACAAGATAAAAGGGACAGAGCTAGCACCTGGCTGCTGATTGGACGACAGGCCATCCTGTTTGTTCGGTATGACCAAACAGCTTTTGGAAAAAATGAAACAACAGCAGAGGCAGCATTTGAACCCGCCTATCAGTTTTGCACATTTGCAACATCAGAAACAACCAGGAAAGCCCAGCTCTCTATATCTTTCAACAACAACAACACAGGGTCAGTAGAAGATTGTAGGGAAGAGGAGGCCACAGACAGAAGTGCTAGCACTTAAAGGAATTTTCAGGAGTGCCAGTGATTTTTGATCAAGCTATTCCCTTGGAAATGTTCCTACATGCTCTCTTGAATTGAAATTTCCTTCGGCTGCCAGTAATGAAATGTGAGAAATGACGATCAATTACTAGGCAAGGGGAATGCAAGGGAAACTTTGGGAGGGGAGGAAAAGAAGACGGGGGAGAGCCAAGTAACTGTCAGGTTACATAATCCAGTATTCCTTCATGCTTCTTACAAAGTAAACCCATGAAAATTGTGGCAGTTTTCTCACTGAACCAGGTATATGCAAGATCAGATGTTTAGATTCTATGTTAATTTGTCTAGAACAAATGTTAAACTCCATTCTCTGGTTTGGTCTTGACAACTAATACAATTAATAAGAAATATAGGTAAAGGGACCCCTGACAGTTAAGTCCAGTTGTGAACGACTCTGGGGTTGTGACGTTCATCTCGCTTTACAGGCCGAGGGAGCCGACGTTTGTCTGCTTCCGCAGACAGTTTTTCTGGGTCATGTGGCCAACATGACTAAACCGCTTCCGGCGCAACGGAACACCATGACGGAAACCAGAGCGCACGGAAACTCCGTTTACCTTCCCACCGCAGTGGTACCTATTTATCTACTTGCACTGTGTGCTTTCGAACTGCTAGGTTGGCAGGAGAATAAAAAATATAGAGAACATTAACAAACCACCCTGCAATGTGGACTGTGTTGGGTTTTTTTGCACATAACTCACTACAGATTAGCTACAGCTTAAAACAGTGTTAATTACCATTTTGTTCAGAGTAGCTAAAGAATTGCGAAAGGTTGGGTATTTCCTGAACTTTTCCAGTGCATATTTGTGGGACTATTCTCTTAATCCCCTGCTGAGCTTATTTATTCCACGAATACCCCTCATAGTCACCATAACTGATTAAAATGACTGGTCTATACGTTAAGACTTAAGGTTTAAGTGCTCCTCGGAGGACTGAAAAACTCATATTTATTTTATCATTTCTAACGTACTTCTCAGAAAAAAATAAAAATAAAAATGAATGTTCAGGGAGAACGACTTCATACAATCACATGAATGTCTACTTTGGGAGCATTGTACACACTATGACTTACTTCTGAGTAACATGCAGAGAACTGGGACACACATGTCCAAGGTGCACAACTAGTTTCTTCTTCCATACTTTCCCCAAGTCTAGTGGATGAGAGTTGAACTATGACCAGTCATCATGTCCCTTTTAAGGGCAGAAAGTCAACACGTAAATTCAAAGATTAGGAACTCCGGTTAGCATTTGGATGTATACAAACTTTGTCAGATGCCTTTGTCAAATTTTTTTTATAGTAGTGTTGGTGGACTAGGTTTTTTTAAAAAAAATAGTGATGGTGGTAATGAAACCACGACAATATGACATTTTTTTTTTGATGTGGCAACTGGTCTTATGAATGCTACAATACATTTACACACATTGAGACAGTGATAAACCGCTTGGTTGGAACTTACTCCTAGAACATGATCCTCAGGAAGGTCTACCTGTTATCATTTAGGCATCAGGAAAAGACCATTTTATCGTCTCAAGCTTTTAAATTACTTTTTGATCTGTGCTGGGTTATTTCTTATGCTGTCTATAATTGGCCATTTTTAATATACGATGTTTTAATTGCTATTTTATTATGATCAAAATATCTTAAATAATAAATTATGCCAAGGATATAGGCTTGGGTGTCCAAAGTTTGTAGGGATTTTCACAGCCTCAAGCCAATTAGACCCTTGTCTGAGTCCTGCCAGCTGCAATGTCTGTGGCAACCTGGTTGTCCAACTCCCTTGTAATGAGGCTACCTTGGTGCTCGTTTTATTACCTTTTAGGCACCAGGGTACAACATTTTTATTCTTCCAGGCATTTGTACTTCAAAACAATGGAATTGGGTTTTTTGTTTTGCTGTTTTAGTTTGTGAATTGTGCTGTTCGTGTTATTTTTAACGAATATTTCTCAATGGTTGCTTGCACATTCCATTGCTTTGTTTTAAATCACATTGTGAACTGCACAGGAATAAATATTATGATGGGCAGTATCTAAATACATGGGCTGAGCAATCCTGTGGTTGAGAATTCACAACCCAAATGTATGCGTTTGTAGCAAAACAACCCCAAACCACCCCCAGCTTAGGAGGGGAGGGGTGAAAACAAGAGAAAGGAAGAGGTGGACTTCCCACAGCCTGACTTGGAATTGGATCGGCACTTACAAGTGTACCTGGAGAATGTTATGTATATCTCTATGCACACAGATACAAACACAATATTCTGTAAGGGTTTTTAATCGGGTCATTTTAATTTTTTTACACATGCACGATTGCTCTCTGGAACACTCTAAGAATCTGCATGTATTCCAGAAAGCAACCATGCATGTGCAAAAAAAATTATAAAAAAGGGAAAAGGTGGGGAGAAGAATGTTGCTTGGGAATTTAGGGGGGTGAGACAGTAATTCCTACAGGTAGGTAGCCGTGTTGGTCTGCCGTAGTCGAAACAAAATAAAAAAAATCCTTCCAGTAGCACCTTAGAGACCAACTAAGTTTGTTATTGGTATGAGCTTTCGTGTGCATGCACACTTCTTCAGACACACTTCCTACAGTTATGGCAGATAGACATGGATAAATTCAACTTCCACTCTCAAAACAAAAACATCCGGTAGCAAGGTTTTAACTCTGAAGTGCGGTTGGGGTGGGGCAGTGGTAACAAAAAATTAAAAATTAAAAAAAATATTTTTTAAAAAAAAACACTTCAAGAAACAGTTTTTGAGAATTGATTCAAATATGTTCCACGGAAAACAACAGGATGCTTGGTCAGGCTGTGGTGTTTCACAACAGTCAGCAAGAATAAGGGTTTAATGTTAATTAACTTATGTACATGTACTTACAAGGCACCTAGTTGTGAGTGGCAAATCTGCCAAAACATGACTAAGCATGGTCAGAATCTTCTTTAACTGTTCCAAGCCAGATAAGAACTTCTCAAGGAAATCACACTTAATTCAGAGTGGGACCAGTTCGTATTTTGAACCAAGCAGTTACAAACTTTGGAACCTCGATCTGCAGAAGTGCTGTACCCTTTGCCAAATATTTAAGCCCTCACAGTTAGCGTTGTCAACATAAATTGATGTATTCAAGAGAAACATACTGCAGGTTGTTCCTAAATGTGGATTTCTAGACCAAGATTCCCATAAAATAGATAGCTGGAAACAAGCAAATATTGAGGGCATGTTGTAAAGCTAAGTGCATACATATTCTTTTCCAATGATGAAGCATCACAGAGTACAATCTCTAAGATGCCTCATATCGAGTGATATCTCCTGTATTTCTGCTTTTCAAGGCAACATGTAATTAAAAAACTGAGTGCAGTACCTGGATCAATTTATTTTACTGCCTTCTTTATGAATTTATTTTGTCCTACAGAATTCATGTAAACTTGAGAGTTTTGAAATAAAACTTATCCCTATATTTGAGTATTTTGAAAAGAGAAAGGGGGGAATTTTAAAATCCACACAGGAGTGCAGTCAATTTTCCTTCCTTTACTCTCTATTCCTTTTCAGAAACCCCCCTTTCTTAAAGCTCCTTTAAAATGCAAAGATAAAATATTATATTCACATTTCCAGGATTACTTTGAAGCAATGTGTGTCTTCTTGTGTTTGGTCACACCAAAATCTTGAGCTCATCACAAACTCTTGAGCTCATCACAAAATA
Source organism: Podarcis bocagei (assembly GCF_964188305.1). Classification (NCBI taxonomy): domain Eukaryota; kingdom Metazoa; phylum Chordata; class Lepidosauria; order Squamata; family Lacertidae; genus Podarcis; species Podarcis bocagei. The sequence goes on from NC_138130.1 coordinate 12,700,894, forward strand.
TATTGTAATAGTACCCATAATATTAACCAGAAATAACAATAAGCTATCAGCATCCAATACAAATTGGACAATACAAGTCTCTAACCAACACTAGATATCTCAAGAGGTCTATACCCTCACCCCCCCCATCAAATAACACATTCAATTTTGCAATGAATCTACATAAATGTATTTAGGTTCTGGTAGCAGGGTATTGGTCCAAGCAATTTTCGGCATGAACTGTATTATGGATTGCAGCTAGATTTCAGTATGGAACTACGCACCGAAGGCAAGCAAGATGGGATTCAAACACAGGGTCTGAAGATTGCAAACAGATCACTTCATTAGCAGACTGGAGAGAGGAATTTCAATTGGCAATTCAAGTGGGGAATTCTAGTTCCTGAATCCACATCTAGTTCCTGAATCCATATCTGGTTATATTCAGGTTACAAGACTCATGGAAATCTCTCAACTAGTTTCTTTGACCACCACATACAAGAAGTCGATGCCACACCTGAGCACTGACTCTTCAGACAGTTGTTGACTGGACACTTTGCTGTGACTTCTCTAGGACAACATATATATAATTTCAGAACTGAGGTGGAGGTAGCAGAGGAAGCAGAAAAGAGTTTAAAGCCTTTGTAATTGCAGAGGCAAAAGCTTGTTATGAAAATAAGCGCTCTGTGAATCCTCTTAATATAAGTGGGGCCAAATAGAGACCATGTTCTCAGTGCTTCAATATATAATGACTGTAGTTAAAACTTTGGTTTTCCGGTATTAAAAGCAGAGGCACGATTGCCTATGGAAAGGTAAAGGGTAAAGGGACCCCTGACCGTTAGGTCCAGTCGTGACCAACTCTGGGGTTGTGGCGCTCATCTCGTTTTATTGGCTGAGGGAACCAGCGTACAGCTTCCAGGTCATGTGGCCAGCATGACTAAGTCACTTCTGGCGAACCAGAGCAGCGCACGGAAACGCCGTTTACTTTCCCGCCAGAGCGGTACCTATTTATCTACTTGCACTTTGACGTGCTTTCGAATTGCTAGGTTGGCAGGAGCAGGGACTGAGCAACAGGAGCTCACCCCATGGCAAGGATTCGAACCGCCAACCTTCTGATCGGCAAGTCCTAGGCTCTGTGGTTTAACCCACAGTGCCACCCACGTCCCTGGCCTATGGAAAAGGGATGCATTAATTTTAAATAAAGTAGGATTGTCAACACTCCTATGAAAATTCAGGAGGCAAGACTATTCCTGGCATGCAAGTGATGGGGAATCACTTTACCTGCATAATTGCTGTTTTGCCAGGTTGTCGTAGCAAGGCCCAAAAGCAAACATACAAACTGACATCTAGCACTAAGCAATATAGAAGACCTGCGTGTAAAAGAAGCCGATAGAAGGATCACATTTGTTTCACTGATATGACAAGTTTATTCGCAGAATATCAAGGACTGTAGCCATGAGCTGAAATTTAACAGATGTGGTGTTGAGAATCAAGGATGCACCCTATGGGCCAACTAGGTTAACTGCCTGTTCTTAAACATGTAATCCAATGCTCAAAGCTTCTACAGCAGATGTCTGGCAAACATTTTCCTGAAATCTTGTATCAGTCTTCTGAGGTGGTTTATTTCTTTGCTAAATTGCTCTTAACCTCTAGGATGTTTTTGTTTGTGGTAATGACAATGATCCACTATTATCCTCATACATTCCCCTCTTAACCCTTTTCAAGCTGCCATAATATTGAGGATGCTTAGCCAGTACTGGCTATAATAGCTTCTATTTCTTCTTTAACAGTGCAATCTTTACTCAAAAGTAAAGACCTAATGTGTCCAGTGGCACTTGGCTTAATCCCAGAAAACCATGGTTGGGATTGCAATCTAACAGCACAACACTGTTTTCACCTGCAATTAAGTTCTACCATAATCAGTGCAGCTAACCTCCAGATACTGTGAACAGGATTGCAACTGGAGTCTCTGAAATGTTTAAAGTAATCATAAATGGCAGCATCACAGTTGACTCTAGTTCAGTCTGTTGAATCTCTGCATATTTCTTGGAAGTGTTGCTTGGTTATCATCTGATTTATATTGTAATCTGGCACCTTATTTTGTATGATATTTGCATCTTTTTTACATTTTGTTACATTCTGTTTAATTTTTTCACTCAGGAGGGCATTTTTTTCTGAGCTAATTTAAACATTTTTATCCTCTAAAGTGATAGGCAGTGACCAAAGGGCAGCTTGCAGACTATATCAGACACCTCAACCAGTTTAGCCCTGCCAGCAAACAGAGGGAGTCTCTCACACAGTTGCTGTTTTGTACCACATACCTGTTAGGTAGGTTCATATTATATACCTATTTCAAGATGAGGGTGCAAGTGGCTTGTTTATGACACAATACTGAGTTTATGGCTGAAATGAAATTTGAATCTGGGACTTCGTAGCTTGCACTCTTAGGTACCACACAACACAGTTATCATGTCACAATTAAGCAGTTATATTTATAATAAAGAAAGAAGACAGACAACGCTTTTCAGGAGGGATGGGGCCTATTCACCATTTGCTGACAGAAAAAAGTTAGGCTGAAGGATAGAGAAAGGAATAAATCTATTTCCCAAAAAATATACAGTGTTGTTCACAATTACGGAACATGGTGCCATTTTGTAGTAACATTATTAACTGAGCTGAGTGCCTATAAGAGGCTTTGTGCTAAATCAGCTGACATTAGATTTCAAACTTAATTTAAAATAGTATGTACAAATTGTGAGCTATGGAGTGTACTCCTATGTATGTTTGCTCAGAAATAAGTTACACTGTGTTCAATAGGGCTTATTTCCTAATTGGTGTATTTCGCATTGCAGCCACAGGCAAACATACATTATTGCTCTGTTTTAATTCCTCAGCATATAAAGTAATGCCCAACCCAAACCTTGTGACAGTAATACAAGCACTATTGGTGTGAATAGGCCTTGAGTAAGCAGTTCAATGGTGCTAGCCCTGAAATTAAGATGAATCCACAGGGGATTTTTATTTCAGTGCAAATAAACACATACTTTCCATTAAGATTGCCATGAAGTATCATCCCTCCTGCCATCAAATAATTCATAAATAAAATAACAGTATAAATGGGAGAGCTATTCACAAAAGGCCAGAATGATGAGAGTCAACTTGGGGGATATACACAAGCAGAGAAATAATCACACACTCACCCCAAAATGTTCTGCACAAAAAAGGGTCAGATGATTGAGGTTTTGTGGTGGAAATCTCCTGTAAATACTTTACGAAAAAGAAGTGTGGGGATGAAGCTATTAATTTTATTAGCTATGAACTACAATGTGAAGGGCTTCAGATAATACAGTTATATAGTTCAGCCACATCCCAGCCAATGGCAATTTCACTTTGAGGAGTTTTTCCTCTAACAATCACCCAGTTAGAGAAGCACAGTGAAGCTGGCTATTTTTAATTGTAAGATCTGGGCAGGAGCCAGCCTTAAGTATTAAACACGAGACACTATCTAATGTGGTTTTTAGGTCACTTTTACTACTTCATTCAGTGCCTGATACCACATTTTTCCATGTTGTTATCTCTTCTGGGCCTGACACTATTTCATCTGGGCTGTGCATCTTTAACAGGGAATTCAAACTGGCAGTGTGGAGAATTAAGAGATTATCAGCCATCAGATGATAGGCAAGTTGGATTTATGTTTAAACATTACAGTATCGCTGGTTTAAGAAATATATCAAAAGGTACATTTCAATGTGGTTTGAAATGTGATTTGAAAAGATGACCCTAATCTTCTGAGAGTCTGTCTGGACACATGTGCATTTCACTAGATTGTACCTTTTCTCTCCCTCTTCCCCCCACCCTGAGGAATTTAAAGAGATATGCTAAACTGTTACCTAATGCAGCTTTTCTGTACAGGAAGTGTTAAACTACAGCTACTGATAAAAGCGGCTGATAAAGCCCATGAAATATATGCCCCTGCTTTGCTAGGAAGCTCCATTTTTTTACATGTCTGAAGCTGAAGTAAAGAGCAGGTTGCCTGGAACCAAAACTTCCTGTGCTGAAATTGTAAGGGGAAGAGAGATTTGGGATGTAATGAGCATCCTTATCCTCCCTGGTATCTTTTACAACTGCTTTAGATGACTTCCTAATGGTTGCTTTAATACATTTTAATTAGGATGACACTTCCTCGTTTTCGAGGATGATATATTAATATTACAGATCATTAACATTGCTAAATGGCTGTAATGGCACAAAAGTCTTTAATTGTCCCAGTTAGACAGAGACCCACTTTTTCATTTGGCTTTTTTCTTTTCTTCCTTTTTTGCTGTTGGTCATACAGAGAATTCAGGAATGACTCCCCAGTCTTTAAAGCATGTAGCAAGAAGCAGCTACACCCTCTTTATTAAATTATGGATAGAAGAAAGACTCTTGTGTAATGCGATTTCTTCTCGAGACTGCATGACAGCTAATATTGTCTTTCTAATATCCACTTCATCAATATCAGAAGTTAGGAAACTTTGGCTCTTGAGCAGAGCTTTTTTTAAAAAAACAATTAGAGCAGACTGTATTTAACATCTGCAAAATACTCGTGCTTATAAGGAATGAGCTGTTCCATTCTGTGTGCAATGGTTTTAATCTCTTAACTTTAATATATGTCCTCTAGCAGGCTATACTACTTGGATTTCATTTTTAGATCCTTAAGGCTGCATATATCTGTCAAACAGACATAATGAATTTAAAGTGCTAATGCTTAGGAGGCAAGAAAAAAACAACAACATTGAAATATATCCTCGGTTGATTAAATTGCCACCTCCAGCGACTTTACCTCCTTATGTCCAAACTGATTTCCTTTTCTACTTTCCAGGTACTGGATCTAGAAGATGTGGAAGATGTAATTTAATGGTAAAACATGCACAAGTATTTAGACAAGAACATTTTCTTTAAGCATCTTTTTGACTCTGTGTCTATAAGATAGGGCTTCTAACTGACTTGAGGGACTTTCAATTATACTCAACCTCCAGGCTGACCTTAGGCTGAAGGAAGACTTTTGTATACTGGCACCGAAAGATGATTAGGGTTAAAAATATCTGGCATCACACTTCAAATTTCCAACAGCCTATCTCCCTCTTTCTCAGTTTAACTTGCTCTGCTTATTTCATGATTTATTCCATTATACACAATTGGTAGTGTGTGCTGTCCACACCTAATACTGTAACCTATTGTGCCCTACCTCTGTGCGATTTTGTCACCAAAATAAACAATCCTCTTAATGTGAATTTAATTATCACACTTTTTTTGGTGGTGGGGGGGGGAGAGAAAAGTGTTTACTATCAGATCACTGCTTCACTGGCAGTATGTTTTTGGAACAAGCAATTGCCTTGCTTTGCATCTATAGCTGTGCCAGCATCATCATCATCATCATCATGCAATGGCTCATCAAATATAATCTATATAATGTCTTGCTCCTGCTGTCATTGTGAAGTGCAGTGCCACTGTTCACATGGTTCTTCCTTATTGCATGGGAAGTGTCCATGCCAATCTGGCCCAGTCTTGTGGTACTTGAGCTGTGTAGAAGAATTAAGTAGTGGGAAGAATTAAGCTGGAGATGGTACTCCCTGCTATGGTAGTAGACTGGATAAAATACTCTACGGAGGCTGTTACGGAGTGATCAAAATAATATACAGACCAGGCTTTACTCATAATAGTTGAAAGCAGGGAGCATGGGGAATTATACAGGTTAAGCAAGGTTATAGAAATGTCTTGGTCTGCATAGAATCATGGTATTTGAAGGACACCATGTTTTCTTGTCCTGGAAGGTGCTAAAGGTTTGAAAATATGCCTGTGCAACCACAGCATGCATATATGTGCCATATACTCTAATAAAAACATGAATATTCAAATGCAGAAACGCAAAGGCACAAATATGAAGGAAATTCTCCTGTATGTACACATTTAGTCTACGTAAAAAAGTTTACACATGCAAGTAGCTACACAAACACAAATCCAGTTCAGGAATATTAACTTGCACAAGAGAGAGGGAGTGTGTGTAGATAGATAGATGATAGAGATAGATAGATATAGATATAGATATAGATATAGATATAGATATAGATATAGATATAGATATAGATATAGATATAGATAGATAGATAGTTCCCATTTAGGTAGCTCTACTAACCCATAAGTACACGTAAATGAATAAATTGCTGTTGCATCTAATATATACCATAATTAATCTTACTCTTTCATCTTTCAGGAAATACAGACATAAACATAGTCAGACCTTGCAAGAATGTGTTCGTGTAAATCTTCATAATAATAAAAAATACCCTATCCTTCCTATTCTTTCTCAAGATAACTCACATCCACACATAGGCGCCGACTCCATGGGGCTTGAGGGGGCTCGAGCCCCCTCAAAAATTTTTTTGGGGGGGCTCAGCCCCCCCAATAATCTCAGGCGGGCGCCCTTCCAGCAGAGCGCCGCCGCCGTCCCCCGCCGCCTCCTCCTCACCTGCTCCTTCGCCAGCCAGCCAGCCGCGCGCCCTAATCGGAGGCACTGCCGGAAATCCCGCGAGAACAGGGGAATCCCGACTGGCCACACCTCCCAGCCAGCCAATCGGCTGGCTGGGGGGGCGTGGCTTGCCCTATTTAGGGCCGGGGCCACTTTATTTGCATATTCATGAGCTTATTTATTATTCATGAGCTTTCCCGGGCCCCCCCAATATTTTTTCTAAGTCCGCGTCCCTGCATCCACACAATCCTGGGGTTGCACAGTTATAAATATTTGTTTCCTTGGCAGTACAAATATGCATGTGGTCAAGATGAACTTGCATATATACCCTACGGAAGCCCTATTGCTTCCTCCAGACACATCAATGCCCCTTCACCCCAAACACAAATGTGAACAACACAGTTCGCACCAAACATGAATGCTCTTGGTTCACGGCCTGGGCTCCTTTGGTAGGAAGGGTGGGATACAAATGACATAGTAAATGGCAATTTCCCTATTCAAATGCTCTCATCTTCTTTCATTGTCCTCAGAACCACATCTGCCCAAGCATCCTCCCAACATGGCGTTCACACTTTGTATCCACCCTCACAGAATATGACCGCAGCTCCCTTGAGATGCACATTTCTAGACTTCTCCCGCATTCGGATTGGAGCACACTTTATCATCCCAGAACAACCACCATCAGCACCCACCCCACACTCATTTACCATTTTATTTCATTTTTTACACTCCTTCCCCACTAAGGAGTTCAAGGTGGCACATTCACTTCTGCTTATACAACCACCCTGTGAGGTAGGCTAGGGGGAGAGCAAATGCAGGGCCAAACATCACCCAGCGAGCTGCGCTGCCAAGTGGGGATTCGAACCCTTCTCGGGGAGATTTGCCTAGAAATACCGCTCACTCTGTCCGTAGATTCAAACGCATCCCCACAAGGCCTAATACGTGGCCCACCCACTTCTTCCGTTTCCTCCCCACGTTACACTGAAGCACCCTCGCACCCCATCACGCCTCACGCCAATGCCCCCATGCTCTCCCATCTCTCCCCATACCCAGACAACGCCCGGTTGGCAGAGCGCAAGACCCTTTTAACCTCAGGGCTGTGGGTTTGAGCCCCACCTTGGGCGAAAGGTTCCTGCATTGCAAGGCATTGGACTACATGGACTATGCCCTTTTAAAATGTGGTTCTTTTTGGAGTGTGTGTTATTGGGTTGCTGTTTTTATTTTGATTATATATATCTTGTGGTTTTATATTTTGATTTTGTTTTGTGAACCGCCCTGAGACCTCCAGATATAGAGCGGTATATAAATTAAATAATTAAATTAAATTAAATTAAATTAAATTAAAAATAAAGTAAAGTAAAATAAAATAAAATAGTCAGGGTTTTCCAATCTCAGGTCTCCAGCTATTGCCGGACTATGACTCCCATCATCCCTAGCTAGCAGGATCAGTGGCTGGGGATGGTGGGAACTGTAGAAACCACTGGAGACCCAAATTTGGGAAACCCTTGGGGTCCCTTCCAACCCTACAGTTTTGCGAGGCATCCCTTGGCCCTTCCTCTCAAATGCAAACAGGCTTAAGCCACACATAGTAAATGGCCACTTCTTCAAGTTTCTCTCTCACACTCTCACAAGACACCCTTTTCACGCACAGCAGTGTCGATCGATCGAGACAGGGTTCTCTTTTTCTCCCTACGGGGTCAATATGGCGGCGTTCCCTTGCGAAGTGAGGGGCCATCTTCCCATGAAAAGCCACCTCGCCTGCTCTGGAGAAAAGACTTTTCCCGCCAAAACTCCCCTGCTATGAAGTTCCCTCTCTTTTTTTCCCTTTGGAAAATTTATTTATTTGGTTTTTCAGTTGAAAGGTTTTGCAATCACACGTCCAACGTGCAACATGAAAACAAGATTCCAAAGAAACTCCTGGACTTTCCTCCTCCCCTTTGTGGGTCCCATTATTAGTCATTTCCGCCTGCATCTTTTATAATAACCCAAAGCATCTTCTTCTTCTTCTTCTTGGAATTTATATACCACCCTATACCCAGGGTCTCAGGGTGATTTTACATCTCCATTATATCCAAAATTCACCATTAAACTGTTGTTGTTATTGTTGTTGTTTAGTCGTTTAGTCATGTCCGACTCTGCGTGACCCCCTGGACCAGAGCACGCCAGGCGCTCCTGTCTTCCACTGCCTCCCGCAGTTTGGTCAGACTCATGCTGGTAGCTTTGAGAACACTGTCCAACCATCTCGTCTTACATTCCAGGTTCCTATGCAATATTTTTCTTTACAGCATTGGACTTTCCTTTCGCTTCCAGGCATATCCGCAACTGAGCGTCCTTTCGGCTTTGGCCCAGCTGCTTCATCAGCTCTGGAATCTACTTGTACTTGTCCTCCGCTCTTCCTCAGTAGCATGTTGGACGCCTTCCAACCTGAGGGGCTCATCTTCCAGTGTCATAACTTTTATATGCCTGTTGTCTTTGTCCATGGAGTTTTCTTGGCAGGGAGACTGGAGTGGCTTGCCGGTTCCTGCTCCAGGTGGATCACTATGACCTGTCCATCTTGGGTGGCCCTGCACGGCATAGCTCATAGCTTCTCTGATTTATTCAAGCCCCTTTGCCACAGCAAGGCAGTGATCCATGAAGGAGACCCATTAAACTACAAGTGTTATTCCAACCCTACTAACAATTTTAGCTGTTTGCAATGATTTTTTTCAGATAAATTATAATTTTTCCAAATTCTTTATTAAAATTTTGGTCTTCCTGATCAGGAAAATCAGGACATTTCCTCTCCACCACGGCAAGACAGTGATCCATGAAGGAGACCCATTAAACTACAAGTGTTATTCCAACCCTACTAACAATTTAAGCTGTTTGCAATGATTTTTTTTCAGATCAATTATAATTTTTCCCAATTCCTTATTAAAGTTTTGGTCTTCGTAATCAGGAAAATCAGGACGTTTCCTGTCTTTTGCAAGGGGAGGTGTTTACCCCGCCTCTCTCCCCTTTTCCTCAGCAAGGGTCGCAAGGGCCAAGCGGGTTCAAGTTTCCCAAAGGGCTGAGGGGACTCTCTCTCTCTCTTTCCCGCCATTTTGTTCCATGCACGCACCTTCCTCTCCCTCCTCAGCAGCAGACAGAGCTGAGGGGGAAAAAGGGGGGGACACAAATGGGGCCTTTCTTCTTCCTCCATTGCTGTTGCTGGAGGGTTGGTGGGGTCTCTGAGGTACCCACAACAGGACCAAGGGAAGGGGATACGACAGATGGATGTATATGGGCATCGTTGGATAAGGAGCTTTCCCTCAGTTTTTCGTTTATTTTATTATTTTTTGAAAAGAAAAGCAAGTGCCCCCAACAGATGAGCAAAGTCCCCACAATTTGAAGTGGGTGGGTGGGGGTTAGGGGGCGATGGGTGGGGGGCAGTATGAGGTAAAAATGAACAGGGGACGGTGAAGTTATTGGGGGGGGGTAGGGAGAAGCAAATGGAAATGAGTGAGACAAAAAAAAAAGGGGAAAAAAGGCAGAGAGAGAAAGAAAAGAGAACAAGAGGGGGAAAAAGAAGTAATATTTTCCTTGATAAAAATGCACAAAAGGGAAGATGAACTTTGTTCTTTTTCTCTTTCTACTCTCCTCTCTCTTTCTGCTTTTCGCCTCGCAGCACGCCAGCCTAAGCTGAGAGCTGTAATGTCATTAAATTGCAAATGCTTTTTCATTTCCGACACACACTGTTTACTTATCTGGCAAAAACATATGTTGGAAGGAATCCGTTAAATTCTGCCCATTGCCTTGGGTAAAAGTGCAATGGAAACGGACCCAGTGAGCGTCTTCTTTCTTCTTCTTTTAGCACTTCCCTTATCTACAAGACTGCTTCGCAGCAAACTGGCTAGTTCAATGAAAAATGAAGATACAGCAGGAGATTAGAGAAGAACAGTGAGCAAAAAATTCCTGGAGAGAGGGTCACTTCATTGCAAATGATTTCACTTCTCTAGATCTGCATAAATTACTATTTTTAAGGCATCTCCAAAGTCTGTATATTTTTCTCACTCTGTCAAACATTTAATTTCACGCCCCGTGTTCTGAATATGCTAAAATGCATATCTCTGATGCACCTTTAAGCCAGAAAAACGAATGCAAAATTGAAGATAAAATGATGTGATTTGCACTACAAGCCTATTACTTGAGGTATTTACATATAGTTTACCTCTGCAGTTCTGAGAATGATTTATTAAAAAAAAAATCGGGATTAAGCTCATATAAATATGTATAAATCTTTGTTTAGAAAATAGATTTTGCAGCTGTTGTGTCAAGAAGTTCTTTAAGATTCTGTGAAGAATTTTCCTTTTAGTGTGCCTTTCTATTTAAAAAACAACAACAAAAAGAAAGAAAAGAATTTGACAACCTTCTTTGGCAGGAAAACACATATTTTTTCCTAATGCCTTGGGGTTTCCCCCCAAAGCTTCACTTGAAGTTTCTCCCCCCCCCCCTTTGCCTCTCCCCACCTATTTTCCTAATGCCACTTGGGGCCTTTCTGTCTTATTTGTTTGGACCCTGAAAATAACCGCTACGGTATCTCTCGAATTCAAAGGGAATATTCCAGATTTATAAAAGTAGATCAAACCACTGTGGATTTCTCTTATTCCCACTAAACTATTGTTGTTGCATAGGCCCCAGCTATGGGAAAGAGAGCTCTTCAGATTTAAAAGATTCTTGAAACAGAAGCATCCTTTTTAAAAAGGGATGGGGAGGGTTGCCCACGAGTTCCCTTTTATTTTGAAACTGATGCTCCTTTAATCGCCTCCGTTTAGGTGAACAGTGCCTTCCAGATCTGGCATCCTTTCACCTGGTGAAATAGAAAATAATGACATTATGACGTATTCACCCTCCTTGTAATAAATCACATCCCCACCTCCTAACAGTGAGAGTCTAACTCTTCTCTCCGGCCTTTGCTTACAGATATCAAAGTGATGGGAGATGCAAAAGCAAGGCTGAGACAAGGTGCTGCCAGTCTCCAAACTAAAACCAGGAAGATGCTTCTGGTTTCCTCTGCTCTGGTGCTTGCTAGCTCAGCTAGCTCTGGGGAACAGGTACTGGAGGAAAAGCAGGTACTTCAAAGGTTACGTTAATGCAATTAAAAAGACGAAAGGACTTTGGCCAGAGACAGATTGTACTGGAGAGAGTGAGAGAGTTTGCTGTTTGCTTACAAAAGCTGCGATTGAGAGCTCTTAAGATGCGCTTGCTTGGAGTTGGCTAATGACCGCTGGGAAGAGGGGAGGGGGGGGAAACACCCACAAACTTAACAGTTACTTCCAGAAATTCAATTTAATTTTCTCCCACACACAAAATGGTTTAACAATCCCCCTAGCGGTATTTCTAGTGCTACTGTAAGTACACACAAAAAATTGCACTTAAACAAATTCCTACTTGCAAGTGATAGCATGGTTAAAAGATGGAGATTGTATAGGAAGGGTGTGTGTGTTTGTGTGTGTGTGTGAGAGAGAGATCATTCATGTTGTGAAATAAGCCCAGCTTATGTTGTATATAAACTGCGCATGCATATGCCTGTGAAGAGATATAAAAATGTATTTTAACAAATGTTTTTACCCTGCACATCTCAGATCAAACACATTGCTATAAACTAATTTGTCAGCATACTTTATCAAATGGGGCATTAAATTTAAAGTAAGCATCCTTTGGATAATTAAATCGTGTTATTCTCTCAGCTGTTAACCATTTCCTGAAACAGGACTGACTATGACCACTGCCTGTTCTCCAGCTAACCAATCCTATAACTAAGATTCAGAGTTCAATGCGACTAACTCCCAGTAAATGAGTATACTGTAGTAGGACTGTAGCCTAAATACTATAGATCTGTAAAACGAATATAAAAGCTTTAATGGCTAAAATCCACATTTGATTTTCAAGTTAGCTTTTTTACACTGCATTCAAATATCGGGTTATGTATTTCAGCACAAAGTGTGTGAAACATGTGCTGTCATCATTTGTGAAAATGCAGTAGAAAACCATTTTACATATTATGCAGAAAGAGTTGTTAAGCTGTGCTGGTAGATTACTGGAGCATACGACTTCAGACTCCAGGTGGAGTTCATATTATTGAATGCGTTCCCTACTTAAACAGCAAGTAATAATATTAGTTACTGCTACCTCCATCTAATGTGCAGAAAGACTCTAACATATCAGCTCACTAAAGCAAGGAAGTATATAAACAATAACTTTTGATTGTTACTGTCTATAGCTGTTGTCTGACATACGTAGCTCAAATATTATAAATGTATTCATATAAGTTTGTACAACGTAAGGGCCAAACTGCATCCCTGTAGTAGCAGTTTATCTGAAACAATTAAAGTTTGTGTGGCCTTCCCATCCCAGTGCTATCTTAACCTTACATTTTCCACACACCTGCGATTTCAAAGGTTAAAGGTGGGTTGCTCCTTTTGCTATAAGATTGCATCCTGCATCCTGTCACCTGTTTGCAGTTATTATAGAAAATTGCATGCTTTATTTTATCTATTGTCCATTTCCTCTGCTTTTACATGCACTTAAAAAAAGCAACTTTGTGAGCTATCTACATCTTAGCCTCAAATGCTTCAGAGTCATGTTTGGAAAATGTGGCTCTTTCCGATTTACAAAAATACAAAGGTAGTTTTAAATGGTGTTTGTGGTGGTTTAAGCAAGAGCAGAAGGCAGGTGTGATCTGCAGAATTTCCTGGTTTTCAGACCCCAAAGAAAGAAATTACTCTAGGGTAATGCACATACAGTAGGCGCTGCAATACACTCTTTGTATATTAGGACTGATGCAGGAGTTACACGGGGACAAACTTTGCACTTGTGGAACATCTCCCAACAACCACATTCATGTGACTAATGTAACATATGAGACAGAAGCCTAAGACCTTTGCTCTCTAATGCATGTTAGAGATATTGCTGTGGGTGAGGTTCACACAGTTTGCTGCTAGGAAGAATGCTAAGAGAGCTTGGTGAATGCAAAAATCACCTCCGTGTAATGTTAAAATTGGTCCTTAGATATGTAGGTGAAAATGCCTTTTGCCTGACACAAGCAATTGATATTCATGATAGCCTTTTGTTCCAGTGGCAAATAATTATGGACCATTCCACAATATAAGAATCAGGCATTTAGTATCATGGCACCAACCCTTTGGAATTCTAGACCCTTTGGAATATTAGACAGGCACCATTACCATTGTCTTTTGGGTGCTACTGAAGTCCTTCTTTCAATAGGCCTTTTAAGTGGAGCTCTTTCCCAGTCCACATCTGTACTGAGATCGTTTTTAGATGTTTTAATTGTTTTCCTCTGGGCTCCTTTGGCAGGAAGTGTAGGATATAAATTTGAATAATGATAATGGTAATAATTTTCTTGTCTTACATTTATATCCCACCTTTCTTTCATTGTGAAAGTATGTCCAAAGTATGTGCACTTCATGGTATAATAAGTAAACATACATTTTGTGTATGTTAATGAGACATCGTGTGACTTTTTTAGACAAAGAAGCACAATGTGGTTCTTTTAGCTGGGTGGAATCTACACACATGGTAAAAACGCTGTGAAAATGCTTTAAAAAAAGTTTTGAAAAATACATTGAATTTGGTATAGCTCACTGTCACCGTCTAGTGTTACAACACATTTAAACTGTTCTATTTGCAGCTGTATAGCTGAGTCCCAGGTTGCCATTACTAGCATTTTCACATACACACATCTCTAATTTTCCGATATCAGAGCAGCAGCTTTCTTGTTCCAGTGAATGACACATTCATATGTGATTGATATAAGAACTTTCAAGATTGTTGTCACTTCCGTTCATTGTTTTCCTAAACACACAGTCTAAGGTCCACTTTTCTAGCAAATGTTTCCCATTTCTATCTTTGATTCCCATTGCAACACACTATATGGATGGTGTCAAGCACTGTTTTCCTTTGCAGGAAGGAAAACTGTAGTTCTGTAGAGATGATAGAGTTCAGCTCAATTCTACTTGCTTTGCTGTTCACTTCTGACAATATTGCATATGGCAACCAGATCAGGAACTGAGCTTGGACCTGCAGGGGAGCTGTCCAGCAGAATCTAAAGCTGAGTTAGGTAGGCTATGTGGCAACCTTCTTCATTGCTTTGTAACTGGCAGCTAGCAGGCCAGTATTTTATAGCAGACTTGGCAGCAGCAGCACCTCTTCCTGAAGCTGTTGTTGTTGTTGTTGTTTAGTCGTTTATTTGTGTTCGACTCTTCGTGATCCCATGGACCAGAGCATGCCAGGCACTCCTGTCTTCCACTGCCTCCCGCAGTTTGGTCAAACTCATGCTGGTAGCTTCGAGAACACTATCCAACCATCTTGTCCTCTGTCGTCCCCTTCTCCTTGTGCCCTCCATCTTTCCCAACATCAGGGTCTTTTCCAGGGAGTCTTCTCTTCTCATGAGGTGGCCAAAGTATTGGAGCCTCAGCTTCAGGATCTGTCCTTCCTGTGAGCACTCAGGGCTGATTTCCTTCAGAATGGATAGGTTTGATCTTCTTGCAGTCCATGGGACTCTCAAGAGTCTCCTCCAGCACCATAATTCAAAAGCATCAATTCTTTGGCGATCAGCCTTCTTTACGGTCCAGCTCTCACTTCCATACATCACTACTGGGAAAACCATAGCTTTTACTATATGGACCTTTGTTGGCAAGGTGATGTCTCTGCTTTTTAAGATGCTGTCTAGGTTTGTCATTGCTTTTCTCCCAAGAAGCAGGCGTCTTTTAATTTCGTGGCTGCTGTCACCATCTGCAGTGATCATGGAGCCCAAGAAAGTAAAATCTCTCACTGCCTCCATTTCTTCCCCTTGTATTTGCCAGGAGGTGATGGGACCAGTGGCCATGATCTTCTAAGTAGGCCCAAATCCAAAACATGTACTAGTGCTTGCTTCCTCCTCCTAAGTAGGGATGAGGGAAGGGAAGTCTTGGGTTGCTGAATGGGCACTGTATCTTCAGTGCCTATTCTTGTACAGGGCCTTCCTTGCCTTTGTTTCTGTGGTCACTGGAGTGATGGTATAGTCTAGAGCTGTTTGGGTTCCTAGTGCCCACAACCTCTTGGAGCTGGCGCGATCTGAAATCAGGGCATTTACTCCTTATGGGCCTCCTATGAGGTGCAGCTCTCAGAAGGTGCCACCGTCAGTGCTCTGCCTGCCCCTGCTAGCAATGGAGAGGCAAGAAGCAGCAGCAGTGGCTTCTTGCAAAATTTCACGGAGCTCTTGTGAGATCTTGCTGGAAGCCACTGTTGCTTCTCCTTGCTTCTCTGCTGCCGCTGTGGACATCCTGCCTGCCTTCTGCTGCCACAACTGGGGGAAAATCAAGGCAGCTTCTGGGTTGTGGCAAGATCTGGCAGGACTCTTGCAAGATCTTGCCACAACCTGGAAGTTGCTACCGCAGCTGCACAACCCCAGTAAGTGAGATTTTGGTGGGGGCAGTGGCACCGTCCCATTTTGCCTCAGGCGGTGAAGCAAGATGCACCAGCCCTGGTGAACACACACAGACCAAAGGAAAATAAAGTTTATTTGCATCTGGATGTACCTAGAATTCCATGGGAAACTCATTAGCCCCAAAGTTGCAGCATTTCCTGTTTTCTACCCTGTGGGTAGAAATAACCCACGCAAGACTTTTCATAGCTGCTCTCAATCCCCTTGCATTTTAGATTAAATCCAGCCTCTCTCATACGCTTATCTTACTGCCATTTTATCTGAATATGTTTATTTAGAAGTCACCCACTGACCTCCACTACTCTTGTGCAGCAATTGCTGCCTATCACTCAAATACATATTTGAGCTTTGAGTAGCAGCTTCAGTGTACGTTCGGCAGAAAACCTCCTGTGTCTCTGAAAAGTGGTTGCACTGTGTGTACAGCAGGCACTTTTCAAAGTAAAATATATCTTTTCAATTATTTTTTTTTAAGTTTCAAAATACCCAAAGCAGTAAAATCATGTAATTGACTAATCACTTGCCAATTTCCCTTTTTTTAATCTAATCTATTTTAATTTTTAACAGTGCCAAAATGCAAATGAAACTGGTATGCTTCCAAGCTGCTTTATTTCTTTTACAGCACAATTTAAGGTATTCACAATTTAGAGAAAACATTCCCCCCCCCCAAAAAAAATAATAACAGTCCCTCTAGTATGCATGAACGTTGTTTTGCAAGTTTCAGCCTGAAGCAAAGGTTCGTGTTGAGGGAACTGAATAGAGGCCTTTTGTAAATATTGAAACACCTTTGACTGCAATGTATGTTTTCAGCGTATGGATTGAAATTCATAACTCAATTGTCTTAAAGTGAATCACATGCCCAGGAAATGTTTGTTAAATGACTTACTGTCCTGATTGCTCTTTCAGCTCTACCTACCACATCAAACAAGCCAATAGATGGCCTCCTGAGACTGCCTGTTTGCAGACTTTTCCCTGGTGAGTTTTCTTAGTGTACCGTGAAATACTCATTAACCAGCCGAAACACACTCTTTAGCACTTTATCCTGAAGTGGGAAAACACAATTTAAGTAGGCTGCTTAAATGAACCTTGCCACCATTTTGTTTGTATTCCTTAGTACTCTGTAGAATTCAGGCTGGTTAGCCTAGTGCTTTAAATCAGCCTAGTTCATGGACTGAATACAGCTATCAATGTATGGATTATGTATCTGTCTGTCCAAGAATTCATCCATCCAGAAACATACACACACCACACACAAACTTCCAGAAATCACATATGACAGTCTATTGCAATATTTTTCTATTATGTATGGCAGGGATGTCCAACCGGTAGACATAGGCGCCGACTCCATGGGGCCTGAGGGGGCCCGAGCCCCCTCAAAAATTCGTTTGGGGGGGCTCTGCCCCCCCCAATAATCTCAGGCGCCCCTCCAGCAGAGTGCCACCGCCGTCCCCCGCCTCCTCCCCACCTGCTCCCTCGCCAGCCAGCCAGCCAGCCAGCCAGCCGCGCGCCCTAGCCGGAGAGCCCCGGCCGTCCCCGTCGCGCAATCGGCTGGATCTCCCTTCAGCAGGCCGTGCTCACAACTCGGCCCAGGGACCCCCCAGCAGTGGATCTCCGGCCCAGCTGAAGAATCCGGCAACAAGCCCCCTCCTCCCCAATCGCTCCGCCGAAATACGCTCCAAAACCCCCCAGATAGGCCGCCGGTCGCCAAGTCTCGTGGCGCCCTGAGCGAGGGTCTCTCCCCAACACCGCCACCTCGAACTGCGTTCTCCCGGCTACCCGAGCGAACCAGTGGCAGGACCCCGCTATGGGCCCCCCCAATATTTTTTATAAGTCGGCGCCCCTGCCGGTAGATCGCGGTCCGGCTGATCCTGGTAGATTGCGGGATCCTTATCGTGTACAAAAAGTTACAGGGGGAAAAGGCTAAAAAACTCTGTGCAGTCCTCCCCTCAAAAGTTCAAAAACTCTGGGCAATCCACCCACCCCACGCACGCTCCTCCTCCCTCCAATGACAAAGGGTAGATTACAGCCAGTTTTTTTTATATAGTGGGAGTAGATCACAGTCTCTTGGGAGTTGGACATGCCTGATGTATGGCTTCTCTTGCCTTTCTTGCTCCAGAGAATTTTTTTTTTAAAAAAGGGTTTTCACAAGGAGAAGGCAACAGTGACATTCTGGTGTGTAGAGGTGACAACCATCTAGAGAACCAAGAATAGGATGGGGAATATCTTGGACCTTCTTATTTGCCCAAGTGTTTCTTGATGGCTCATTACGTGTAATTGTTAGACACAAATTATTTCCAGACTGAGGGTGTCTCCATTTCCCCACTCTCCTAAGCTTGGGCCTACTGAAGGCTTTGCCATTGCTACTAATGAGTGGGCAGAACAGTATGCAGAGTGTTATGCAGTTGAGGCCTGACGTTCCAAAGGGTTTCGATGATTAAATCAACTCACGTTGCTTGATCTCGTTTCTATGCAAGCCTTAATGAGGAAAGATAAGCAAGAAGTGGGGATAGGCATGAACCAACTGACACTTTCCAAATGAGTAGCTTCCTGGAAGTCACAGAGGATGCCTGGACTGAGCAGGATCTCCCTGCTGTCTCTGGATAAGCACTCTTAAAATGTCCAGATACCATAGCCACCAAACAGTACAGTGGTACCTCAGGTTAAGTACTTAATTCGTTCCAGTGGTCTGTATTTAACCTGAAACTGTTCTTAACCTGAAGCACCACTTTAGCTAATGGGGCCTCCTGCTGCCGCCGTGCCACCGGAGCACAATTTCTGTTCTCATCCTGAAGCAAAGTTCTTAACCTGAAGCACTATTTCTGTAACCTGAAGCGTGTGTAACCTGAAGCGTATGTAACCCGAGGTACCACTGTACGTCCAAAATGGGCAGTGTGTCACTATGAAAGCATTTGGAGCTGCCTGATTTTATTCACAGCTTTTACCTGTAAAAAATAGCTAGTATGGACCACAGAATTCACCACTGAAATAAGGGAACTCATGCAACGCATCAACAGCTGCATCCAGGAGCTTAATATCTACCATGTGAGTGTGAAATATAGGCTTTTGGCATTGAAGAAGAAGAGGAGTTTGGATTTGATATCCTGCCTTTCACTCCCCTTCAGGAGTCTCAAAGCGGCTAACATTCTCCTTTCCCTTCCTCCCCCACAACAAACACTCTGTGAGGTGAGTGGGGCTGAGAGACTTCAAAGAAGTGTGACTGGCCCAAGGTCACCCAGCAGCTGCATGTGGAGGAAGCGGGGAAGCGAACCCGGTTCCTCAGATTACGAGACTACTGCTCTTAACCACTACACCACACTGGCTCTCATTGAATGCAGCATCATGCATGAGAACAGCAATGCAGACTGCAGACAAGTGATGCTGCCTTGATAATAGAACTCTGGTGGAGCCCAAGTGCCTCTAAAGAAGGCTTGGGTTCTCCAGTATTTTATAAAGATTATACCATTTGAAAAAAAGAGAGTCATAATAAAATACTGAAAAAATGCCACTTGGAGGCCTCCACTTCACCCTGCTTTCAGGTGGACAGCGGAATGCTTGGCAGTTGGCTGACAGGGACAACTGCTGCAGAATCGGTTGTGTAATATATTTAAACTTGTTTAAACGTTATTAACTTACATAGCATTTATTTTAATTTCAAACAACTAGACACTTTTTAAGGCGGGAGATTTTGCTAGGAGGCTTAGCAAATGCAGCTGGCCAGATAAAGTGGCAATTTTGCAGCCTTTCAATTTTTGTGCCTAGAGTCCTAACACTGTAAATTGGATAGTGCAGGATACGGGGAGAGAGAGAATTTGAAAGAGATTCTGGACAAGTACTATACACTATTTGGATAGGAGCATCCAGCAGTGAGTAGCAGGAACAGTCAATCTGAACAGTGGGAACCAGACATTTTAGCAAGAGTTATCAATTAAATTATAAACTAGATTATGTGTACTAATTTACCCTATGCAGATGAGGGTGGTAGGGGTACTTGCTGCAGGAACAACACACCTTGAGAAGTCATATAATATATTAAAGGGAAACAGAAATCTTCTTCTACAGTGGTACCTCGGGTTACAAACTCCACTAACCTGGAAGTAGTACCTCAGGTTAAGAACTTTGCCCCAGGATGAGAACAGAAATTGTGTGATGGCGGCGCGGCGGCAGCGGGAGGCCCCATTAGCTAAAGTGGTACCTCAGGTTAAGAAAGGTTTCAGGTTAAGAACGGACCTCAGTAACTAATTAAGTTTGTAACCCGAGGTACCACTGTATATGTACTTCATGTCCTCTTCATGTAGCTAATGAACTAAATTTGCTGTCATGAAAGCTGGTACGTCAGAAACAAATTGTGGCCCAGTTGCAGTTCTGGTACTTGTGGTCTGGGTTTAATAGTTCTGTTATGCTGTGTTATATTATCCTGGGCAATTGCCAGGTTTGGTATAGTTTTGATAAGAGTTGTAAAGGACCTTGCAAAGATTTTTTGTTTTGAAAGGTGATATATATGTTTATTAAATAAAATAAAATGAAACAAAATCAGCCTGTGTTTTATTTTTTTTTGTACAAATGTAATCAAATTAAGTAAAACAAGCAAACCGGCATGCATTTATTGCCGTACAGTGTTATTCTTCTTTTTACTGGAAGTGCGAACAGCTGTACAGACTCCATAAGCATGCACACCCCTGCCCCACCCAGTTCTGAATCTTGCTTTAGATTAGAACATTTTATCCAGCATCACCCACACATTTACTGCCTTAAGCGCTAGAAACTTCTTCCAATATTTTTTTTAAAGCTAGGATTCTGGCCCCTTCTGGGCCTGTGATTGCACGAATAGGGAAAGCATCAAAATCAAGGCAAACGGTAGGATGTATGCGTGGCTGAGGGTGAATCAGAGCATGGAGAAGGTCAGTCAGGGCATCAGTGATTCAAAATGGGTATTGATAATGGCCATCATCTTTCAAGACCATACCTTTTGGAGAACTGCAAAGAGAACTAAATGGTGCCCTGGTGCCTTAGCCGCTAAATGGTGTCTTACATTCTCAGTTTAAGGGGAAGTGCAACCTAATAATAGAATCTAAAAAAATATGAGACAAGGGTCAGAGAAGCTGCCTGCTGTTCTGAGATTACTTTTATTGCCATTAGGGCCTGTTCACTTAGAAAATCAGAGTTTCTGTTACATTAGCATCACTTGAAGTATTGTGCATATTAGCAGAACAATAGATTGCTTAATTTTTTCCCCTTATTCCCATTCTATTTATAAGACCTTTAAAAAAAGCCACACACCCAATGAATGCCCTCTCCACTAATGTACGATATAGCAAGATATTTTTTTTTACTCTTAAACGAAAAAATGTGATGAACTAGAATCCAACAATGTGTTGATCGACTAGCTTCTGAGAGAGCACCCTCTCTGTATCCTGAACCTTTTCTAAATTATTAACTATGTTGGCTATGTTTGCACAGGCTTCCACAGCTCTAAATATGCCCACTGGGTGCTGCTCAAAGGGCCACAAAGCAGGATTGTGCTGGTTCTCTAGGCTGCCCTCTTGTACCGTTGCTGGAATTCTAATGATGGATGGTGTGGGGATCACACAGGGCCCCTGGACGTTTGACGGTCTATTGACCCTGTGCCACCACTGTGATTGCTTTCTTCGCTGCCACCAACCTGTTTCTCCTCACGGGTACACACGGAGTCCAGTCAGTTGTTAACATTAACAAATAATCAAGTTTATTTTTAGGCATGAACAAGCTTATGGTTTCAGTTGGCAGTTTCTTAATCTTAGTTCCTTAACTGTCCTATGCCTTCCTAACAACCTCAAACTGATTATTCCAACTATCTATCTACTCCACCTAACAATTCCTCTCACTCACAACTCGACCAACCCACAGACTATTCCTCCCTCCTCCTTCTCCAACTCCCAACTCTCAACTGACTTTCACACAACTCCCCCTCTAACCCTAACTCCTCCTATCAGTTTCCACTGGCCATCACACTCATTTTAACCCTTTCCTTATGACCCACCTAGGAGGCAAACGCCACAGATGGGCTGCTGAATCAATGTGTGAAACAACAGAGAACTTCAGAGCACACCCATTTTAAAGACCAAAGGCCATAGCACTCACAGGGGCTTACTGTTTTTAAGGGCCATACTGCCAAGAAGCAAATTTCTACAGGGTAAAACTAGATAGTAGAGGAAGAGCGCCACAGCCAAAGATTAGAGTTAATGACTGGCTAGTGTGGAAACCAAACTTCCTTAAATGGCAGTACAGCTGTAGGATCCAGTCTGGAGAAGTTGAAGCAGAATCTTTCACAGATGAACACCCCTTTCTGTACCAAACTCTGGTCTTTTATTCCTCTTCCCAAAATCCCTCTCCTCATCTCAATCATGAAGGGCAGTGCTGTCTGCCCATACTGAGAAGGAAGCTCTCAACGTTCTTTTGTTTAACTCAGCAGCTTCTGAAAAACAAGGGCGGGAGGGGAAAACAATGGAGTTCATGGCAACTGTTTATCAGTTGGTCAATAGAAATGGTGTATGTGGACAATTAACAATGGTGCTATATGCTGCTGTACGGCATGTATGGGGTGTTGGGGGGGGTAGTACCTCTGGTGGGGGACATGTGGTGCTCCTTCTGGGGTAGTGTGCCCCCATTTGGACCCCACCCTGCACTCAGCTCTTACCTGTGGCTTCTAGAAGCTGTCAGCGTTCAACAGTGGCCACAGCCCGCGAAACGGCTTCGACTGGTCGGCTAAACCAGGCAAGGGTAGCCAAGAAGTCTCAAACCCTTGGTGGATTAGAGACTTCTTCTGCATGTGAAGCAGACTGCATGTGAAGCGGATTGAGTGGATAAGACCAATAGCAAGTCCAATGATGGAGACAGTTACTGAACATGCTGTAGAGGGAAGTGAGGTAACCTGGGAAGGTAGCCCATTGAGGAGAAGGAGAATCGTAAACTTCCACTGCCTTGCAGATATGCTCATTTGTGAGAAAGGAGGAAGAAAATGCTAAGGAGTAAGCCCTACACAAATCTGGAGTGGAGTCCCTAAGACGGTTGGATGGCATCCTGTACGCCTCTTTCCGTCAACTCTTGCAGCCAAGCTGGTGCCAAACATATTGCTCTGCTTTTGAGCGCATCAGCGAGCCTGAGAGCGGGGTCTTGCTGTCTGCCCTGACAGTGGCTTTGGTGCTGCCAACGCAGCAAAACCAACATAGGATGCAGCAGTTATGAGTCTTTGCAGCCACAGCAGGCACTGCGATTCTCCAGTGGTTTGGCTTCGCACCCAGAGGCACAGTCCACTGAATTTTGAGACGGATGGATGCTGATAACACGCTGATGGTAGACCATTCATCAGAAGCCCAATCACGACATTCTCCCCTAACTTCAACTCCTGGACTCCACTTTACGAGTAGCAACCCCCTGCTGTTAAAATAATCCAATCTCTAATTTGCCAGCATGTGGACTACTGAAAGCACAATTAATATGAGAATTGAAGTATTAAAGTTTCATGCATTTTTTCTGACCAAATGCAACTTTTATCACGCAAGATGACAACTGGCACCATTCCTCACTCTTGGTGCAAGCCTTGTGTGCATTTTGTGTGAGAGGAAACCCAGATATATGTTCTCTTGTATTATTAAAAGTTTGTGCCAAAACCCACCTTTCCTATTCTGAATATGAGCACAGAGATAAACACAATTTAAGCCGACAACATTTTGATGTGGCTACCAGAGAAATGCAAAAATTAACGTTGCAGTCGTTCTGCTGATGGCATGAAAGTCTACGATTTCAGTCTTTCCAGCCTCAACCTGCCGTTCTTGTCCTGAATTACAAAGAGTAACGAGTGAACCTGTTTAATGAACAACTTTGTCATGTTGCCATTTGCCTTAGTCAGAGGCAAAAATGTGGCACCTATAAACTTAAATGAAATCCCGAGACTGAATCTCAAAGCGGTTTGTAACTGGAAGCTCTATTACCTTTAGTAAGGCTTGTGCTGAAGCAGTGCTTTTGAAGACTAGACTGTCTGATTTTAAAGGCTGCATTCCTAAAATTATGTTCAAGCTTGTACTGTATCAGGATTGCCGCCTCAGGCTCCCCTGACGCTCTCCCCGTACGCTCCTGACCAAGTTCTTTGAGGATAAGTCTGCCATAGTTGTATTCCCCACTGCTGCTAATCCTGGTGTGAAGGGGGAAAGAGAGCGGGGAAGGGGATAAGTGGGAAGCATCAGTTTTGTACGGCCTTCTCCTCCTTTCTTCTGGCAGTTGGCTCAACACAGTGCGAGTATTGCCTTGGAGCAAGTAGGAAGAGTAAATAAGCATGAATCAATCAGCTTCCATGGCTGGCTTCTGATGATGGTACAAACACAGTCTTGTGTCTGGAACTCAGAAAAAAAACTGAAGCGTATTATAAAACCAGCTTCACATTTCCTCCGAGACACCAGTTTACAAGCATGATTTAATAGCACAGAACAGCACAGAAATTACTTAACAGGAATGTTTATTTTATATAGCAAAAGTCATTCAAATTATTTCAATCTTGAGCAATAAATAGGCACTTCAGTAAGACTATATATTTACAATGGCAGTCTGAATGCTAGGAATCATTTCAAAGTGTGCTTCTACTACAATGGGTGGGAGATGGCAACTACTTAGAACCCACTGCCAACATGGATTATAACAAATCCAGTGAGTATTTTGTTTTTCAATTATTCATAGAAAATTTAATCCTGATTAAGTATCCTTGGGCAGGAATTCATGGGTAGTTGATGACTGAAACTAACATTTATTTGAAATGCTTCTGTTAATTTAATCTGTGAATATGGCTTAATTATGATTGAATCCTCAATGTAAGAGTAATGAATTATATCAGGATTAAAATTCTAGTGCTGAATCGCATACCCCCCCCCCCCAAGTTTAGGAGATGCTAGCCTGCTGTTTTTATAACCTTAACAATGCCAAGTTTTTGTTTTTTAAAAAACAGAACTCAAGTTAGTCCATCACCCTTATGCTCTTGTAACATTTGTCACAAACATGGTGTGTAAAAAGCAATTGGTAATCAAGCTGAAATCTGAACTGCATCCAAATCTCAAGGCAAGGAAGTGTTTTTTCTTTTCGTTTTCAAAAACACAAATAACGAGTGCTACAGTTTGCTGTAAACATTTTACACTGGTTTCCTGGACCTATTACAATTTTCAAGTCCTTTTAAACTCCTGCACAATTTGCACGGTTTCAAAGCAACTTTAAACAAATATATTATTTTAATTCCAAAAGTGGTCTATGGGATCCATTTATGCTTGTAGTTATTATAATTTGGATCTAGTTCCAACGTAAGATGAGGCAGTTTTTAAATGAAAACACCGAGGTTAAGAATTTTCTTTGACTTCATCCAAGATGCTTGGTCACAATTTTTGAGAAAATCTGCCTCATACCTGCACTCATTCAGCTCCTGCAGCAGTGAAATTCTGTATTTTGATTGTTTCGTTTCTCCCAAAGATCCTCTGTGGTGGATTCACTGCTGAAAATAGCTGCACATTTCCAAGTCTTTATTGCAC
Organism: Podarcis bocagei; assembly: GCF_964188305.1. Lineage (NCBI taxonomy): Eukaryota > Metazoa > Chordata > Lepidosauria > Squamata > Lacertidae > Podarcis > Podarcis bocagei. The sequence continues at coordinate 12,726,380 of NC_138130.1, forward strand.
ATTTGTCAACGGATCTCCCAGATGCATCTCAGAAGTGATGCCGACTTTTATGTCCAGATGCTACAGTAAGTGGCAGTGTTACTGAAGAGAGGGAGGACACTTCCCAGTACAGACTATGGGAAACAAAGAGTCGGTACAGGAGTACCATGGAGAACAACTGGCAGAGGATGACGCCTACGGTAATGACCTGAAATATGAAAGGAAAAGAGAACAAAGAAGAGAGCTTTGTAGGAAGAACAGAATATTCACCTGAACTTTACTGGACCGACCCAGGAATTCAAGTTCAGAAGTTCACCTTGGGAATCGCCAGATCTCTTAAAACACAATTTCATGTAGTCTTTCATGGGATCTCTTAACGTCACAATTCTAAAGCTGCCTGCATACATTACACACATGAAGGGGCAACACGGGTAGCAAGGGACTGTGCAGTTCCCTCTGGCCCCGCCATTCACGTTTTTCAGGCTTTCCTGGAACTTGCACAATTAGAGTTCCAGGATATGAGGAAGTCAACACGCACAGATTTCCCTGCCTCAAGCATCCACACTAATACATGACTGGTGGGACCAGGGGAACTTGATGTTCTGGGGGAAGGGAAGGGAGTCCCACAACTCCCCCTATACATGTTGCTCCTTCATGTGGAATGATTGAAGGGGGCTACAGGGAAAAAAATAGATTCAGAAATTCCCATTACTTATCAAGAGTTTAACAATCCAAAGTCTTGCATACAATTAAGCCTTCATTCGGTAACTGACTCAAGTTTTATTATGCTGTATCTACCTACCTTCTCTCGCTGGTAATCTCTTAACATTAGAGATATGGATACAAGACTTGGGTGACACAAAAACCACAGAAGACAGCCCTGAAAGAAGAAGGAAGACCACTATCAGCTAAGGAGCATCTCCACCTCCATCGTTCAGCCCGGACACTGAGGTCCTTCTCCGAGGGCCTTCTGGCGGTTCCCTCACTGCGAGAAGTGAGGTTACAGGGAACCAGGCAGAGTGCCTTAGTGGTAGTGGTACCCACCCTGTGGAATGCCCTCCCATCAGATGTCAAGGACATAAACAACTATCTGACTTTAGAAGACACCTAAAGGCAGCCCTGTTTAGGAAAGTTATCATCATCATCATCATCATCATCATCATCATCATCATCTGTCAGTACTAAAAGTCACTCTGTCCATTAACAGATCTCTAGTTACATATTTTCATTTTCATTTCATTAAAATACGTTCTGTAACTTACCAAGTGCTCTTCTGCATTAAGCCATAGACCATTATGAGAGTCTTGATGTATAACATCATACCTTGCTTAACCAAACCCTATGTATGTACCGTATTTTTCGCCCTATAGGGCGCACCTAGTTTTTTTTTGGGGGGGGGGAACAAAGGGGAAAAAAATTATTTCCCCCCCAGGCGCGGTTGAAGCCCGAGCTTCCCCTGACCCCAGCCCCCAGAACAGGCTACTATGCGCAAGCCTTGGGAGCTCGGCAGGAACTCCCACCGGTCTCCCCAGGCTTGCAGATAGCTTCCTGAAGCCTGGAAAGCGAGAGGGGTCGGTGCGCACTGACCCCTCTCGCTCTCCATGCTTCAGTGAAAGCCTGCATTCGCCCCATAGGACGCACACACATTTCCCCTTCATTTTTGGAGGGGAAAAAGTGCGTCCTATAGGGCGAAAAATACGGTATGTATGTATGTATGTACTCAGAAGTGAAGTCTCACTGTGTTCCATGGGGTTTACTTCCATGTAAGTGTGCATAGGATTGTAGCCTCAAACTACAATCCTGTACACAATAACTTGGAAATAAGCTCCATTAAACACAATGAAACATTTGTAAGTACATATGAGATTGCACTGTTTTATTTTCCTCCAAACTAGACACTGCATTCAAAGAATGGAAGAATACACTGAGTTTCTATATGATGCACATACCTTTGTGAAAGTGATATAGAATTCTCTTTTCAGTGTGCTTCTCTCTATTCGGATGATCTGGTAAAGTCCGCAGCCAAGCGACAGAGCTAGGCAAATTCTCAAGCCAATGAGAAGCCCGCCTGCTAAACTTTGGTGTGAGTGGTAGCTGTGATGATTTGTATCCTCAAACTGTTCCCAAATTAGCAAAATACCCTGCAAAAGAACAAGGAACACAATTAGAAGAAAGATAGTGTCCCGATGGATCTTTTTTCATATAACTTTGTACAGTATAAAAACAATATATGATGGCCCCACATTGTTAGTCTAGGCTGTGGGGAGAGAGGAAGGAGGAACAAAAAGAGTACAATTCACTGAAGCCCTCTTCAATAAAACTGAGATTCTAGTCAGCAATTTTGTTTTTTAATACAATCTTTTTAGGATGTGAGGTGGTCAGGGGTGGACAAAAGTTCAAGTACTCTGTTTGGGACTGATGTGGATAATTTTGCCTCAATTATAGGGTCCCAATTCAGTGGCAGATTCCATCTGTTGACAGCACCATGCAGGCTTCTATGAGGTGCGACAGACACTTGCCAAGAGAACTCTGTGAATGGGCTTTTTAGCCTTGGGAGAAGAAATAAACAAGCATTAGCTTAGAAATAATTAGAAGTATGTCAGAGAAGGAAACCTTTCACCTGTGCCCATTTAGCTTGTTTGTTTAAAAGGTAATATAATCTTTCAATATTCCGTATTTTCCCCTGTATAAGACTCGGTTTTTCCCCCTAAAAAATAATATTAAAATAGGGGACATCTTATACATGGGGGCGTCTATAAGATGGAAAAATACAGTACCTGTGTGTGTGTGTGTGTGTGTGTGTGTGTGTGTGAGAGAGAGAGAGAGAGAGAGAGAGAGAGAGAGAGAGAGAGAGAGAGAGATCACAGTAAAAAATAAATGGCAGACAACACTTATCATGGCTGGTGCGCATATAATACATGTACCAGGTCAGGGCCACATGTTGTAATGGGGTTCTCAGAGGCATATGTCTGAGAGGTGAGAACTGTTTTTTTCTGCTGAATGCCCATCAATATATGAAGCACAGAGGGCCAACAAATGAATGAATGCTCGGAGACATGTGTCTTCATTCTCTAGAGCAGTGTTTCCCAACCTTTTTTGGGCAAAGGCACACTTGTTTGATGAAAAAAATCTCGAGGCACACCACCATTACAGCCCCGTGACGTCAGCGCGCAGCGTCATGCCGGGAGGGACGCACGAAAGTGTAAGTTTCAATTTTTTCCCCTCCCCCTTGCCGGGGAACCTCCAAGCTTTGGGGGTGGGGGGGGGGAGGAGGCAGCAAAGCGAGGCAGGAAGGAGAGCGCAGCTTGGCTGGGTGAGCTTTGGCAGGGGCAGGGAATGAGAGCCGCGAGGCGGGCGCTGCGGATGGAGGCACTGCCCGCCGAGCTCGCAGGCAGCCAGGCAGGCAGACGGCGAGAGCCCCGCGCTGGGCGGCCTCTCCTCGCCGCCGCCGTCCCGCCTCTCGCTGCCCGACTCGCCCGCCTCCCTCCAGGCAACATCTCGCGGCACACCAGGCAACATCTCGCGGCACACTAGTGTGCCGCGGAACAGTGGTTGGGAAACACTGGTCTAGAGCAGGGGTGAATAAATCAAGGCCTAATCCCATGGCACCCTGAGTCCATACAGGTAACAAGGGAAAACCTTGGAGTTAAAGGGAGAGAACGGGGTGGTAAAAAGAGAAATAAAAAAGAAGCAGTTCCATCCACCTTTGGTGCCAATATGCGGTCTCCCACAGATTCCCCTAAGGGTATGAAACCCTTGACAGAAAAGAGTTTGTTCACCACTGCTCTAGACAATAGTCCAAGAAGTATATTTTTTATATTTTTTATTTGGTAGACGGTGGGGGACGGTGGCAGATCAATTACAGTGAACCCTCTAGTTACGTACCGCTCTGGATACATAACTTTCGGGTTACGAACGTGGCAAACCCGGAAGTGTATATACTTCTGGGTTTCGCCGCGCGCAGAAGCGGCACCTCTGCCTACAGACTTTTCGGGTTGCGGATGGACCCCCGGAACAAATTTAATTCATATCCAGAGGGTCCACTGTACTTTGGCAACTAGTAAGCCAGTGCTGGTATGAAGAGAAAAAACAGTTTGCCTGTGGCAGCGGCGGCAAACTTGGTGCCCTCTAGACACTGCGCTACAAATTCCACCATCTCTGACCGTTTGCCATGCGGTCAGGAGGTGATAAGGATTTTAGTCCAACAACATTTGGGTGGGTGAGGGGGGCAGGCTGGCTTCCCCTGGCTTAAAACAGCAAAGGAAGTTCATGATTAAGAGCAGATTTGAACGAGGGACTTCCCATTTCACACTTTGGGCTGATGCAGTGTATCAGTGTAGCTAAAGGAGAGACTTTGAGTGACCCTGGAAATACTTAGCCATCAGTGAGGATTTAGAAGATGTACAACCAGGTACTTAGGGCTGCTACTTTTTCAGGAGCTAGGTATTGCATTAAATCCTCTGTCAGCCTGCAAGAGCTCTCCTGAAGAGTTTTCAATCATCTGTATCACTACCATCGACAGCAGCATTTGCAGTCTTTTGGGTTGGAGACCCTTTCACAACATTCCCAAAGGAACATCAGTACAGACAGCCTCTTCTCTTCGTGCAGGATCATTATCACATCATATGCTTATTAATGTCTCTTAATTACCCCCCAAAGCACTTCCACAGTAAATAAAACACCCAGCGCGAAAACAGACCTGTGTTACCACGACAGCTATTGCAATGGCTGTGGATGTTGGAGTGGAATCCCACTGGAGAGGTTTACTCTGAGATTTCTTCATTCTCCCTATTGTCCATCCCATGCACAAACTGAGCAGTAGATAGAGCATCTGCACCTGAGAGATTATGTCACACACTAAGGGGAAGAACATTAATATAATTGAATTGTCTGAATTATGCCACCAAGAAAAATCTCTGTATAAAATGGCCTCTTGTACGGCTTTACTTCTGCAAAACATACATAAGAGGTCAATTAATATTGTTGTAAACACTTCAATATAACTAGCGGGATGATCTAGCCTAGATAAATAGCATGCATACTGACCAGCACTCTCGGAGTATAAATCCATTAAAATTTTGTCCACTGGTGTTCTAATACGAAGCTTCCTGTATACATCGGCTTTTTCCTCAATATTTAGAGCCTCTGCTGTACACAATGTCCTCTAGTGGAGGAATGCAATTTTCATAATCTGGGCCAGACTTCCCCAACCCAAGATCTTCATCACCCCCAACAACTGGCCATGATGTTAGGGAAGGCTGGTTCAGAGCTTTACTGTGGTTGTCACTGCAACCACAGCATGGACAGTTTGCAGGGACAGCCTTGCATGGCTTCTAAACGTTTTTTTGGAACGCTTAAACCAGAATCAGATATATGGAATGCACAAGGAAGAAGGAAAATGCCATAAAAATATTTCTGAAATGAGAGGGGACAAAATGAAGGAGGACAATGATTTCATGCTAATGTTTTCCCCCTCCCTCTTGAGAGTCTGTACACGTCATCTATCCAGAGCTGTTCTGTATGTGTCCAGAAAAGCATCTTAAAAAAAAAAAAAGTCTACATCACCGGATGCATCCAGTACAGTGGTACCTTGGTTCTCAAACGCCTTGGGTTCCCAAATGCCGAAAACCCAGAAGTAAGTGTTCCGGTTTTTGAACATTTTTCAGAAGCCGAACGTCTGATGTGGTTGTTGGCTATTGTTTCTGGGGCACCTGCACCAATCAGAAGCTGTGCCTTGGTTTTTGAACATTTCAGAAGTCAAATGGACTTTCGGAACAGATTAAGTTTGGTGCCTTTGTTTCTGCCATTTATTTTGCATTTTTGTTTTTGAGACTTTTTGGTTCATTTGTTTTTGTGACTGTGTGGAACCCTGTTCAGCTACTGATTGGTTGTGCAACTGTGGAAATGGATAAAAGCCCCCCATCCAAACAATGACTATCATCTGTGCAGGTAAGAATTTTTTTAAAAACATTTCTTTTAATCATCTACAATACTGTCTTATTTAATAGTACAGTACATTGATTATTGCTTTCATTTTATGGCTCAATGGTCTTGTTAGATAGTAAAATTCATGATAATTGCTGTTTTAGGGGTTGCTTTTAAAGGTCTGGAACGGACTAATCCATTTTGCATTACTTTCTATGGAAAAGTGTGCCTTGGTTTTGGAACATTTTGGTTTTGGAACAAACTTTCAGAACGGATTAAGTTTGAGAACCAAGGTACCATTGTATTTGCCACACAACAGCAACACAGTCACCTTTTGTACACTGAAGGTCAACAGTTGCAATAGCTAGTGACAAAAATGTGTTTTTCCCCGACACTGGCAGGAGATACACTGGTTTGCAATTAAGTAAGTTTCACTGCAACAAAAGCATTGGCTGCTCCAATTAACACTCACTGCACAGTCCTCCTGGAAGTACAAGAGCCCAGGAAACAGTACAGTATTGTAAAAATTGTACCCAACAGATTTTACGCAATATGCTACAAGAAAAATTAAATTAAATTAAAATAAAATCAGCACATGTAAGGGTGGAGTTGTGTTGGCATATCTTGAAATAGTAAAGCTGTCAGGTTTAGCTTTTGCTGCAAGAAATTCAGCGAAGAAACTGGAAGTGAGGAAAGGAGCAGTGGCAAATCACAGAGTGGGGTCTAACCTGTGCCACGTCTTTACAGGAATATTTGCACAAGAAACTGTCTGCCTGGAACACCCTAAGGGGGGAAATGAAATTTGTTTAGCTGAAGCGATTTAACTTGTAGTTAAGCTGCAATCCTATATTGACTTATATGAATGAAGTTTTACTGATTTCATGGGGCTTAGTTTTGAGCGGAATGCTTGAATGGACTCTAACACTGTTCTAAAAAGCATAACTATTTTTAATAAATAAGGGTAGAGAGCCCCATTTGCTGCAGGGGCTCCTTCAGTCGCAGCCGGGAATTGCAACTCTGTTCAAGGACAGGTTTCTAGGTGTGGCTTAACTTTTTTATCTAATATTTTAAACCACTCTGACTTTCCAACAGACTCAGCATTTCATGTTATACAAGATATATTAACAGCCAGATAACGTGCTTCCCTAAAACCAACGTCCTCATTTGTGACCAGCTCAAAGAAAGCAAGATGTACTTACACTCTGCAAGGCTTCCCATAAAAGGTGCTCCTACTCCATTTTTAGAGTAACTAAAAAAGAAAAACAGCTTGATAAATTAGCCTATACTATAGAAATATGCATCATAAAAGCATAAATTGATTGCAAAACACAACCACCACTAATACTATTTTTGGATATTTAAAAAAATGGAAATAAGTTTGTAAAAGCTTTAAGAATACATAACATGAAAATCAGCTGGGTTTGCCTCCAGCTTGTAAATGATAAAGGAAATGGGCAAACCTACTAGCATATAACTATTTTGCATTCCGCACAGAAGCTCCAGAATTCTGCTTTTCTCATATGAATTTCTGTGAAGCAGATTTGACTTCTTAACAGAAGAGGCTACACTAGCGGTGCGCAGTGGCATGCAAATTGGGTTGATCTGGAGGTCTCCTGCTTCCCAAAATGCAATGCCAATACCTCCCATCATCCTGAGTTGGATTAGCTGATGCACATAACGGCCTTTCTCTGCACTGTATTTCCTATTTTTCTTTAGGTCCACAAGTTTTGCAACAAGTGGAGCTGTCCAAAATGTTGCCTGCAGAACACTGAAAAGATGGCGGTTGTTTTTTGTGGAAGTGCGGCAGAAGAGGACTTTCAAAAACTTAAAAGCTTTTATTTACTTACTTTTTTAAAAGCGTTTTTTAATTGGAGGGCAAAAGAGCAATACATATATAGAGAGACAGAGTGAGAAAATGCACTTGACTGAATTTATGTAACTCTTTTTACATAAAGGGGAAATACTGAAACAAAATGTCAATACTATTCTGTTCCGGAGTGGTAAAAAGGTAAAGGGACCCCTGACCGTTAGGTCCAGTCATGGCCAACTCTGGGGTTGCGGCGCTCATCTCGCTTTACTGGCCGAGGGAGCCGGCGTACAGCTTCCGGGTCACGTGGCCAGCATGACTAAGCCGCTTCTGGCAAACCAGAGCAGCGCACGGAAACGCCGTTTACCTTCCCGCTGGAGCAGTACCTATTTAGCTACTTGCACTTTGACATGCTTTTGAACTGCTAGGTTGGCAGGAGCTGGGACCGAGCAACGGGAGCTCACCCCGTCATGGGGATTCGAACCGCCGACCTTCTGATCAGCAAGCCCTAGGTTCTGTGGTTTAACCCACAGCGCCACCCGCGTCCCCTCCAGAGTGGTAGGCCTCAGCTAAGTTTAAATGCAGCAAATCTAGAGGAACCAACAATAATGACAATTGATCAATACATCTGAGTTGAAAGGAAGCTGAAGCACGCATGTTTAATCACAAGAAAATAAAATTAAGGTGGAAGAACACCTTTAGAACAGCATATTTAGGCTTTATAGTGGAAAGTGACAACAGTTTGTTTCTTCACCTGTTTTCAGCACTGAATTGTATTCCCTACTACAAAACCTAAATGAGCTCTGCTAAATGGTTATTTCCTCTCTCACTCTTTTGTACAGAGAACAGTGGATGATCATCTATTGGGGATGGTGTAAATATTAGGAGATAGATGTGTTTCCTACACACCCACACACCAGTGTTTCCTGCAGCAAATATGTATTACATAAAGTGTGGGAAACATTCACACCTGTGAATGCATATGGAGACTCTGGCGTTTCAGGGTTCCAACATACATTTACATGTTTGTATGTCTTTTATGCTGTTCTAGGAAACAGCAGTGTAATACCGTGGTACCTCGGGCTACAGACGTTTCAGGTTACAGACTCCGCTAACCCAGAAATAGTACCTCGGGTTAAGAACTTAGCTTCAGGATGAGAACAGAAATCGTGCTCCGGTGGCGCGGCGGCAGCAGGAGGCCCCATTAGCTAAAGTGGTGCTTCAGGTTAAGAACAGTTTCAGGTTAAGAACAGACCTCCAGAACAAATTAAGTTCTTAACTCGAGGTACCACTGTATTGCAGTATATGTAGCAAAAACATTTATTGTGCAAAGCAGGGAGCTGCCCTAAGATACATGTAGCCTATCTTTGCACAGTTGTTCAGGTAATTGTATCAGTGTGCCTGCGAGTTCGAAACCTGCTGTTCCCCTGTGCTGGGGCAGACCAGCAGCCTGTATTTTGCTCTACCACCCTTGTGTGGTGATTTGCAGAAAGAACATTTCAGATTCAATCTGAAGGGAACAAAGGAACATGGGTAGCAATGACTTCTGGGTCGCCTGCGGGCAATGGAGGATGATGGAGGCCACTTACACTGAGCGGCCTGATTGCTGTGAGGAAATGGAAAGGGAGCACGGGCAAAGCACCTTCTCAAAAAAGTCGAAAGGAAAAGTTTGAATTCTAAAGGGTCCAGGAGTGTCAAAGGACACTCTTTAGGAGCTCCCAAAGCTTCGGAGGGAGCGGCTGGAGCTCCAAGATCAAGCACAGATACACGGTGTAATCGAGACCCACAGCAAACTGCTTCAAGAGCTGCCATTGAAGCAGAAATTCTCGAAATAAAAGAAATTTGGGGCAATTTGACAATGTAAATTCCTTCTTGAAACCTGGGAAGGTCACTACCAAAGCAAGACCAGGGATGGGGGACCTGTAGCCCTCCAGATGTTGGACTCCACCCTGCATTTGCTCCAGGCAGAAACACCAATGATCAGGGGTGATCACTGTCAAACAACATCTGGAGAGCCATAAGTTCCCCATCCCTGACACAGACAGCACTAGACGTGGAAGACCAATGATGTTACTTGGTATGGCAGCTTTGTATGCCCAAAGGTGGAGGGTTTAAATTTACCTTGAAAAATGTAGGTAGTTAGCAAAAGCGGAAGCGGCTTGCAAGAGCAGGACAGTCGACAGAACTTTTAACACAGTGTGCATAGGCCCTGCTTTTTTAATCGTCTGCCACAATGTCTGAGCGTATATGCAAGCAGCGACGAAGTATGCCAGAACAAGCAGGAAGAAGAATTCATGGAGGCCTGCAAAGAGAAGAAGTACCTTACGTAACATTTCTTTACTTAGATATTTAATGCTCAACCCTTAAAAAAACAAAAAAATACCAGAGCTAAAATAATGACAAAACACAGTAGCAACCTGACCAGATAAAATTTAAATTAAGAACAAAAGTCTCAAAGGGAAATTCAAAAGGGTTTCACCCAGTAAGGGTACTACAGAAAACGACTCATCTCTGGTGTGCAGAGATGAGTCTATTGAACAGGGGGGGGAAGTGGTCCCTGCAGTATGTTGCTCCAAAGCAGAGTTATTATTAATATATGCCTATATACTGAGTAATTTGAACAGATAATTGCTAGCTTAGTTTTTTTTTTTTTTTTAAAGGCTGGAAATTTTTTCTATTAATAAACAGAAGCAGGAAACTACAACTACTGCCCCAGCACAGTGGCGTAGCGTGGGGGGTGCAGGGGGGGCCAGCCGCACCGGGCGCAACATCTGGGGGTTAGGGTTAGGGGGCGCAAATCCACGGGTTAGGGGGTGCAAATTACTTGCCTTGCCCCGGGTGCTGACAACCCACGCTACACCACTGCCCCAGCAGATTGTAAATACTGTGCTCGTATTTATACTCACAATACCAGCATAACAACACTGGAAATGCTGGAATCTTGTCATTAATTATGTTTGTTACCTGTCTTTCAGGTCCCAGGATAGGCGGCATCTAAAAAGATAGTACAATACAATTATGCTGATATGCCCTAACCTATGTTGTCGTGTGCTACCTTTCAAGACATTGCAACCAATTTATTTCAAAGAACCAATTAAGATGTGACCAAAGAATATTTTGTTCCTTCACCAAAATAACTTAATAGATTTTAAAATAACTGTTATAGTTATAGTTAACACCAGTATTTCCAGTTTGATGCTGGTACTATGAATATTGCTTACAAACCTTGGGGACAGATGTTGGATTTTCTTGTTTCTGTCTAATAACAGAAATAATTTGCAGCCTACTTTATTTTTACTAAGCCGGCAACCGTCTCTGTGGAAATTACTAAGTATATATGCAAACACATGCGCCTTGTCAGAAGTGTCTGAAACTTACTGTGCTTAGTGACAAGAATCTAGCCTTTGGGTAAATGTAGCTCCTCTTTGCAGTCATGGAATAGAGCTGACTTTGCAATACAAACATTATACGTTTGCCTTGAGGATATGGCATTTGTGAACAGTGCTCTCAACTCAACAAATCTGTTTATACGAAGACTTCTTTGTTACTGTTGTAATGTCTTTTGCTAAAGCAGTTGACAAACACTGAGTGTCTGAAATGTTTCAAGCACAGCACACACAGAAGTATAGTAAATGCCAGGATAGTAGTATATGCATGTCAGTCACTCCCAGCTAATGCCACATCTATTGTGAATGAGCATCAAAGCCACGCTTCACACACAAAACATTATTGCTTCCCAAGGGTGTGATTCTATGAACCCTAGCTTGAAAGCATCACTGAATTAATGGGATTTACTTCTGCGTAAACATGTAGAGGTTTGCACTATAAAAAGTGCTTCCCATGCACTCATATCTCTATTTTTCCTCACAATACCAAAAAGAGATTTTTGCAGCAGGTTTGCTGCAAATATTCATAGCGATCGCAGTGTTTGAAGAGGAGGTTCTCAGGTGTCTGTTGGCAGATGTACATTTCTGTTCAAATATAATGCTGGATACGCTGCAAACACCACTTTTTCATACGGAACAAAGAAGCTTCCACTTTTGCTTTAGACTTGCGGACACAATTGACTCACCGAGATTTTACTATGCCAACATTTGAGAGGCCGTGCAACAGATGTGTGAAACATTCATCTTACCACTAGATGTCATTGCTGCAACATTTAAAAGGCATAGCCAGTCCACAATGCACTTATTTTCAGTTTTGAATGAATGATGTTCATGTTCCATGGTGTGTAACATGAAGATGAATTAAAGAAACCTGGTCCCTGAATTTCTCAATATTTTATTTTCCTTTTATACTTGTCTGGATTATTTTTTTTTTTGCTGTGTAAGAAGTAGTCATTTATCTCTGTTACATTGTAAATTCTTAGCCCATTCAATGAACCCCAAAGAACTTTCTTTAAAGCTGTGTTTGCAGTCAGAACTAAAGTGCCATATATACATTAGCAAATAATGTTAATTATGTAATAATAAAATTGAAGTGGTTGATTCTATTAATATGTTACTGTATCTTCTGAGACATCACAATTAGAATGCACCAAAAATGGAACTAAGTAGATACTTTGGGTAATTGTCCTGGATTGTGGAAAAAAGGTAATCTATTAGGGCAAATTAAAGTTATCAGACACTTCAAAGTCATCGTTATATGACTAATCCTATACTTTTCCCAAGCAAGTATGTTTCCCTTATCCTATAGATAACTGGATAGCAACATCTAATATATGTATACAATTTAATGGGTTATTTTTGCCTGTCACTTCCCCAACCAATTTCCTCCAAAGTCCAGAAGAAACATCTTACCTGATTCCCCTGCGCTAAAGTGATCTAAAGGATTCCCTTCCGCATCTGGATTTAGTAACACCATTTCAAATTGAACTTCCTCGGATTCAGAGTCCTCATAATTCACCGCACAGGTAAACTTGTCAACATAAAAGACATACCATGTGTCAGGATACGGAATCTGGGACACAGTCAAATTTTGTTCTGTCCTGTTCAGGTGCACTGCAAAAGGAACCAGACTTGAATAAACTCAGAAAGCTTTGGCTTACAGGACATAAAACAAGGCTAGAAAACAAGAAACTTTTTCAGGTTAGCTATGGCTAAGGAATGCACAAGCCGTTTTTGCCAGATGCACATGCATCAAGGTGCTTTTTAAAAACAGATCCATATGATGCATTTGTGTTACATGTTTTAATGTGCCTGTACCCCTTAAAAACCATACGGTTCAATGCATACACATGTTAAGCAGTTTCAGTTATCTTTTGATTTCAGTAGGAGGCAGTTAAGCATATGCATAACTAACTCACTGCAATCAATGGGATATAAAAGTGCTAAGCTGTGCTTAGATTGTGATCATAATGTTTGGTCTAGTTCAAATGTTAATTCAGCGGCATGCCTTCAGCCCCAAACCACATTCTCAATTCTCTACTTGTCCATGGTAAAATCTGAACAGGCTGGGCTAAAGGAAAAGGGGGGGGGAATCCAACTATAACTAGACTTGTTCATATAAATACACACATGATACTACAATAATGTTTTTAGTATCTGTTCAATTCAGTTATATAATTATACTGTCCTGAGATATAATTTGCACATCTTTATTTTGACCAATAAAATTAAGAATGATCATGATTAGCACTTCTTTGATAGTAACTGTAAGAGGAACTTCAATATTTTGTACATTAAATATTTGTGCTCCACAAATGTTATATTAAGCTTTAGATTCTGAATTGCTGACTTCATTTTCAATGAGTCTGTAATTGGACCATGGTAGCGTATGGGGAGGTAGGATGATACAAATGACCTAATTTTCCCAGAAACTAAACAACACTGCATGCTTATTCCCTGCTAGCTTACTTATGAACTAAATATTAACACTCAAGATATTCAAAGACAAACCACAATTAAGTGATGAAATTTGTTTTAAACCAGCTGTAAAGAGAGCAGAGCAGTCTACAAGTATTTTGAAGAGATAAAATGTTTAAGAGAGATGAGAAGCAAATATTTAGAAAACAAACAGACACTTTGTGCAATGCAATTCTATGCGTATCTGCTCTGAAGTAATTGCCACTGAGTTTAGAGGAACTTGCTCCCAGGTATGTGTATATAGGATTGCAGACTTATCCATGTACCTTAAAAACTCAGACATTATGCCAGCAATGAGGAACTTGGGGTCCTCCAGATGTTCTTGGACTACAGCTCTCACCGTCGCTGACAGTTGGTCATGCTAGCTGTGGCTGATGGGAGATAGAGGCCAAAACATCTGGAGGAACACACTTTCCCCATTGCTGCCCTAAAGCACTTGGCATGAAATCAGGGATGGGAAACCTGTAGCCCTCCAGATGCTATTGGACCAGCTCCCATCAGCCCCACCCAGCCAGAATGGTCAAAGGTCAGGGAGGACAGTTTTATCTGGAAGGGCATAGGTTTCCTACTTCTGAATGTGAGCATAGTCCAGGGGTGGCCAACTCCCAAGAGATTGCAATCTACTCACAGTGATCTACCTCCTTTTTGGGGGTTCAGGTCCAAGTTGTTGAGCTTTTTTAGGGGAGCCAAACTTGTTGAGCTTCTTTGGGGGGAGCCAGTGATCTACCAGTAGATCACAATCTACCTGTTGGACGTGCCTGGATAGTCTATACCTGTAAGAGTTTGGCAATCTCCGAGAGGAGAATTAATATCAGCTTGGATTCTAACAAGTTTATGGTAGAAAAGTTTCCTCCTCCTAATTGCCCTCTAAATCCAAAACCAAAATTGTTTAGGAAGGCTCCTGATTTCCTGGAGAGGGGTTTTGGTGGAATAACAGGCTGGGAACTTATCTTAGGATGCAAGCCATTTTTTCAATAATTACAAAGCTTCCCCCCCGATGAATTATCATGCCACTTTTGATACTTTCCAGAATAAAAATGGTGGTCACAGAGTGAGCAGGCTGCTTTCTGGATGGGGAAAGGGCAGATGACATGCTGCTGCATGCATTTTGCATGTGCTGAGCTGCTTCTTGCACATGATTTGTTGCCATGCATATTTTTATGTGATGTGCTATTGAACATTCTTGCTCATGACACCGTTCAGCCTGCTGCTGCATGTGCTTGCACAAGACACACTGCTGCACACATTGCTGTGTGGATGTGCTGTGGCATGCTACCGCATGTGTGCTCCCCCAATATGAAAAGTGGGGCTGAAAAACCACAGGAGAGTGCATGTATGAAGGCTAAGTTGCAATCAGGCACAATATATACTGCTTGCATGGTATGGAAGTTAAGTCTGGGTACCTTGGCTTACAATTCCATGCCTTTCGTTTACATGAGCAAATTTATAAACACATTAACTCTTCTCTTAGTTTTTTCTTCATCCTAAACCTATTGTTCAACTGATGCATATAATAAGCTATGAACTGACTCGGTATATTTATGACACCCACCGCCCATTCGAACTCACTTATCAGCTGAGCTTTGGACAATCTCTCTTTACAGCTGTAATCCTGGTAGCTTTCTTGCAGCTTTAGCCATTCCTGAGCTTGAAAGAGGTGAAGCTTGGCTTCTTTTCCAACCGCTGTTGCTACATTGTTGATTCTGACATACAGAAGAGCACAATCACCTTGATATTTAAAAAGAAGTCAAAGTCTATTACACAGATAAGGACGGAAATAAAGGAGAAATATTATCTAGAAAGCTTTTAATGCTGGCAGAATCGCCTCTTAATGCAAACTGCTGCCAAGTGTTCATTTTCCTACCAATACTTAGGTCAACAAATAGTTGTATAAGAAGCCTGCAATTATTTTTCCAGCTTACATCAAGGCACAAAAAAATCCAAACTGTGAAAATGCTCTACATTGGGCTGCTATATATTTATCTTGTAGAACCTAGATTTATTTGGGGAAGGGCACTTTGGACATTCTGAGGTGGGTATAAAAATGTTTTGGATTGTCCCTGCTGCAGAATGTTATTTATACAGCAAAATGATTTCAGTTGGCTCAAATCAGACAGCTAAGACCTAGGCTGAGCGACTCAATTACACCCATGTACACACTGGATCTCTATGGAAGCAACCCTATACATAAGACACTGGCATAAAGCAAGCTGGTATAACTTAAAATAGGGTAAAATTACACCAGATCCAGACTCCGTTCAGCAGTGGGGCTGCAGCTGGCAGAGCTTGCCTAAGTCTGGCAGAAAGAAAGCAATAGCGTTTGAGTTGTTTCACCTGTTTTGCCTTTAACTTGTTCAGGCTTAGGATCCAGCCTAAGTCTTTGCCCTCTGCCCCTATAGTGCCCTTTATTCAGGGTTTACCTTGGGCCTATGATTACTGGGGCAATCTCATAACTCCAAACCAGCAGAAAGGAGATGCGATTAGCAAGGCAATGCTTGTCATCTGACAGCTGCCTGCGGGATAGATCGCTCAGTCAGTAGAAGAGCATGAAGCACTTTATCTCAGGGTTGTGAGTTTGAGCTCCATGTTGAGCAAATAGATTTCTGTATTGCAGGGGGTTGGGCTAGGAGACCCTCGCGATCCCTTCCAACCCTACGATTCTATGACCCTCCAAAGGGGAAAACAAGAAGCCATTGCAACAGGAGAGAAACTCCTGCTGCAACAGTGCCATCCTCCCTCTTTGACAGCGAATGCTGTTTGTAAAAAGTGGGGCATGCAAAAATTAATTGCTTACCTAAGATATATAAAAAGGGAAAGGACCCATGGACAGTTAAACCCAGTCAAAGGCAACTATGGGGTTGCGGCGCTCATCTCGCTTTTAGGCCAAGGGAGCTTGCGTTTGTCCACAGACAGCTTTCTGGGTCATGTGGCCAGCATGACTATACTGATTCTGGTGCAATGGAACACCGTGATGGAAACCAGAGCGCACGGAAATGCCATTTACCTTCCCGCACTCTGCTCCTTATTTATCTACTTGCACTAGCGTGCTTTCGAACTGCTAGGTTGGCAGGAGCTGGGACAGAGCAATGGGAGCTCACCCCATGGCAGGAATCTGAACCTCCAGCCTTCTGATTGCCAAGCCCAAGAGGCTCAGTGGTTTAGACCACAGCTCCACCCACCTCCCTTTACCTTTACAGTCACTTATATATGCAGGACTAAATGGTCTAAACCACTGAGCCTCTTGGGCTTGCTGATCAGAAGGCTGGAGGTTCGAATCCCTGTGATGGAGTGAGCTCCCGTTGCTCTGTCCCAGCTCCTGCCAACCTAGCAGTTCGAAAGCACGCCAGTGCAAGTAGATAAATAGGTACCACAGTGGTGGGAAGGTAAATGGAGTTTCCATGCGCTCTGGTTTCCGTCACGGTATCCTGTTGCGCGAGAAGCGGTTTATTCATGCTGGCGAGATGAGTGCCGCACCCCATAGTCACCTCTGACTGGACTTAACCATCCAGAGATCCTTTACCTTACCTATATAGGTGACGATATATATGGCTGCAAGATCAGCTGAGATCCAGACAGAGCCGTAGCTACAGGGGGAGCCAAACGGCGGTGGACTTCAGGGTGGGGAGAGTCTCAGAGCCCCCTGGAGTCGGGGCAAACCCTTGTCAAAAGGGCGCATAACGCGTGGAAATGGGCGCAAACAGCGCATCCCTCCGTCTCCTCCCCACCGAAGGCCTTGCTGCGAGCTCAGTGCGCATAGGATCGCACTGCGCAAAGGCGCATAACGCGTGGAAACGGGCGCAAACAGCAGAAAAGGCCCTGGCACGGGGTCCCTCGCATCCCTCCTTCTCCCAACCGAAGGCCCTGCTGCGCTCGATCCCGAGCTCGGCGCGCATAGGATCGCGCTGCGCAAAGGCGCTGGGCGAGATCCTCCTCCGGGCCGGACAGCGCCCCGCTTACCGTGGAACTGGAACTGCGCCGCCGCCTGGCCAGCTCCGGCGGCCGCGCTGGAGAAGCCGCCCCGGACCGTCTTGGCCTGCGCCGCCGGGAGGCACGCGGCGCAGCACAGGACCGCCCAGGCGAGCCATGGAAGCCCCATGGTCGTTCCCCTCGGCGGCGGGAGCGGCCGCCTCAGTCACCGCTTTCTCATCCCCGTACCACGTCTACAACCTCACGGGTGGGCGGGCGGGAGCGGGATTGATCGCGCAGCTAACCAATAGCGTTCTTCGGATCGGCCGGGTGGGCGGGGCCAGCCTATAGAGACGGGAATGCTTCCGGCCAGCTGCTCGTTTCATCGGCGCGCGGCGGCGGTTGCTAGGGAACGAGCTCTCCAACCGCGTGACCAGGTCGTGTTTGAGGAGCCTGTTGATTGGTTGTTGGGTGGGTAGGTGAGCGGGGAAACTTCCAAAGGAGGGCAGAGAGTAAGGGAACGCGGCGTCAGAAGGGGGTCGTGACGTCATAGCCGTGGGACACGTATTATACAGGATTTATGATGATTATGGTGATTATATACCCCGAGGTCTTAATTTATATGCCCCGAGGTCTCAGGGCGGTTCACAGAACAAAATCAAAAGATAAAAGCACAAAATATATAATCAGTATTCGTATTTTACTTTATATTCAGAATCAGAAGAATCTTTTATTTGCATCAGCCACTAAGCAATAGCAATAAAATAAATTGTACTGGAGAGGTAAAAACTATACAAAATAAATTTTCAGGTTTACATCAATAATCAAATAATAGATCTTATTCTAATTGCTCCCGCTAAAAGCCTTTCAGTTTTTGCTGCCAGCTGATCATCTTGATCTGCTAAAAAGGACACAGTAGCAATGGTCGAGCGACAATAATAGAGGGGTAATAACTTCACTCCTCAAATCTTTACAAAGCGTGCAAGCCAAAAGCACATGAGCCACTCACTCAATACTGCCATCTCCACAGGGACATAACCGTTTTTCCAGTGGAATTTTGAAACTATAGGGAGTCAAACCAACCCCACTAGCCTATTTGCCTAACCTGCTTTGTTTCAGAATTAAAAAGATTTGCAAAGGGTGCCAGGAGACCTCGGTGCAACGTACACTCCACATTAGAGTAAATAATTTGCCAGAGTTGACCTTTTCATATATTTCCTTCGTGGTTGTGTAATAATGTCCAGTCAGCCAACTTGAGGATATATTGAACATGTGATCCCAGCCACCTGGAGTCACTGATTAAATGGCAGAATAAAATACAGGGTAAAACGCAGATAAACAATTAAAGCAAAACAACAAAACTAAAACTCCCCCCCCTTTCCACGGATAACATTTAAAAGACTACGATATTCAAATGTCTGGATGAAGAGGAACGCGTGCCGCCTTTGCACAGTGCCAGCCGCGCTCCAGGCGGTCGACGACATGAGAAAAAAACCCATCGCTGCCACATAACAGAAAATATGAATACTTTGAGGGAGACGAAACAACTTTATTTGATCACGCCCAGTTTTAGAAAGAGGGGAGCGCCCGAGTGCGCATGCCCAGGACACCGCCCCCCCTTGCGCTGCGTTCGCAGAACGCAGAGAGAGGCGCACGTGCAAAGGTCGCTGTAGGGGACAGTAGCAGGCGGAAGTGACGTATACAGCCGTGGCGGAAGTGACGCTTCGACGGGAAGGAGGCGAGAGAGGGAGGAAGGAAAGGCTCTCCAGCTGTGGGGAGAATGTCGGGGGGGTTGTCCGGGTCCGAGGCCGCCCCGCTCCCCCCGGGCTTCGCCAAGAGGATTTTGGTGACCGGCGGCGCGGGCTTTATGTAAATTCCCGCCTGGGTTGGGTTTATTTTTTTTGGGGGGGGGGAGGGGCTTTCAGGCTTCCTAAAAGCCCTCGCGAAAGGAGCAAAAAGCGCATTGAATATGATGGGGTGGGCTTACTCCTGAGTAAAGGTGCCTAGAGTTTTGTGTGTGTGTGTGTTTAAAAAAACCAAAAACTTTGGGCCTGCTTTCTCTGCCAGCTTGCCTTTCAAGCAGCCTTGCGAAATTTAGATTGCATAAATTACCGGAGTACCACTTCCTTAAAAAGAAAAGAAAAGAAAAGAAAGAAAGCTTGCAAAAATAGGTTTTAGTATAACTCCTCTACCTGGTGAGCTGCAGGGTCGTTCTTTACCTACTAAGCTTTCCTTCTCTGAAAATATGGGCTTGGAAAGAGAGATAGGGGTCTTATGTTTCTTCTCCATTGAAGTTCTTTACAAAAAAAAACTTGCTTGTGTTTGCTACTTTAAAAAAAAGAGAGGAAAGCAATATTTTTTAGTATAATTCCTCTATCTGAGGAGCTGCAGGGTCGTTCTTTACCTACCATTCATGATTCGGCTTGTGTCCGCTTACAAATTTGGGTTGGGGTGAATTTGGGGCAAGGGATTAAAGTACTTAAGCTTTCCTTCTCAGAAAATACGGGTTTGAAAAGAGAGAAAGGTGTCTTATGCTTCTTCTGCATTGATATTCATTCATGAGGCCCATGTCATGTTTTCCATGACTGTAAAAATAAAGAAATCCTAATATGTGTGACTGGAAAGGGTGTCACTTATTTCTTGATGCCCCTAATAAAGGGGTAGGAAGTTCAAACTATTTGGAGGTGGATAGGTAAGTTGCTTATTTGCTGGAAGCTTTTTATGTTTTTGTTTCTTAAAGAAATCCACAGTTCCTTCTTAAAGAAAACAGTATTTTGGATTATTCTGAAAAAAGTTTACAAACTAATATTCTAAGAGTTCCACAAGTGAATATATTTTCCACTGAGATTTGCTTCTCGGTTCAGGCTGATTTCTTGAGAGACAGTTCATGAGACATGCATCTGAAATCAATGCAGTTTAAATTTGAAATATGTTGATTTTTTGTTTTTTCTTTAAAACCTGCAGTGCATCTCATGTAGTGGTTTCCCTCGTAGAGAAGCATCCAAACTATATGATTATTAATCTTGATAAGGTAAGACTCTTTTGCTTAAATAAACATAAATTAGCAAACCAACATATACTTGACAGGCAATCAGTGACTGCATGTAAGATTTCAGGTCTTGATTTTAAAGTAAGCCATTACCACGGAACTCATAAGCATGTGCTGCCATGGTGAATTTTGATCCAGAAGGCCAGTGTCTTGCAAAATACTCTATTTACTTAGCTCTGGAGATAAACAACAGTAAATGAGATTTGAATGTTTGCAGCTATGCCACTTTAATCCAAATAGCCATGCTCTAAGGGAGAAATCCCATGCAGAAGAAGCTGATGTAAAGTGAGCTAATGTAAATTAAGGTGGCTTAAGCTTACACCAGATCCAAACCCTGTTCAGCAGTTGCTTTGTTCTGTATAATAAAAATATTCATTTAAACCTCCTCAGTACACCTCCTTGTTCTTATATAAATTGAAGGATCACTCAGAGTATAGATTAGAGATACCACTTAAGGTTTCTTCATATGATACATATTATACCCGGTAACAGATTCTAAAAGATGAAGTTCAGTGCATTGTCATTACTGAAGAAAAAAAACCTTATCATCCTTCACAGCTTACTGTTACTGACTTCCACACTGTTTCTTTTTGTAATCCTGGCTTTTGACCAGTTCTGTGTGTCTTTCACATTTATCCATGTAAATAAAAAATTAAACTCTTCCTTGGAAGGGTTTATAATGAAAATACAGTCTTTATATCTCCTTCAGATATTAAGTCTGCAGACCAAGGAGCTGTCATTAAACACATAGTTGCTTTCATTATGCTTTTTCTCTGTCTTAAGAATTCGTTTTCTTGACATTTTTGGAATTGAAATGTGGATGTGATGATTTTCATTTATTTTGTACTAAGACACACCTGAGTTTAATTAAAAGGGTTGATTTGTATGAGTCCCAAGATACAGAGAAGGTGGGTTGGAAGAGAATTCTATGAGACAATATGGAGGAGCAGAAGCTTGACTCTAGAAGTAAAATTTCTTTGTTATTTTCTTTTTTTTGCTGTTAAGCTGGACTATTGTGCAAGCTTAAAAAATCTTGAAAGAGTTTCTGAGAGGCAGAACTACAAGTTTATCCAGGTAAACTATACCTTTTTTCTTTTTGGTAATTCATTGTTATTTTAAAAACCATCTACAGTATGAAGGCTGCAATCCTGTACAAACTTACCTGAGCGTAAGTCTTGTTAACTGACATGGAACTGGAAGCCTTTTCTTTTCTTTGTTACTGAGTATTTCACTGTGTACACTGAAGTTAGAACTGACTGGAGCATCCCTCCACAGAGCTTTGTGAAGTGAAAATATTAAATTTTCTGAAGCAGATGTAAAATTTGGTGTAGTTGAAGAATTTGGGGGTATACATAACCAAACCTGATGTTGACTACTAATTTTATACTTTTCATCTTTTATAGGGGGATATCTGTGAACCCAGTTTTGTAAAAGAATTGTTTGAGGCTGAGAAATTTGATATAGTGCTACATTTTGCAGCTCAAACACATGTAGGTGAGCATTGCATGTCACTACATTAATCTACTAGTAGTAGCTTCCAGATTTTGCACAAGGGGCAGAGGATACTACTTATGCTGGCACTGCTAACATAGCTGGACACCTATCCTGCTGTCCCTCCTAGTGACAATGTGCGTAAATTGCTATGTTTTACTGTTTTGCCATTGTTCCAGGTATAGATAGGTAGCCGTGTTGGTCTGCCATAGTCAAAATAAAAAAATTCCTTCCAGTAGCACCTTAAAGACCAACTAAGTTAGTTCTTGGTATGAGCTTTCTGAAGAAGTGTGCATGCACACGAAAGCTCATACCAAGAACTAACTTAGTTGGTCTTTAAGGTGCTACTGGAAGGAATTTTTTTATTTTGACTATGGCAGACCAACACGGCTACCTATCTGTATGGTGTTCCTGCCAGACATGTGCCTGGTAGAGTCTGCAGGAAAGCCTTAGTTGGTCTTTAAGGTGCTACTGGAAGGAATTTTTTTGTTTTACCATTGTGTCCCTTGATTCATCATTGCTTAAACTTTTGACGTCAGGTGTTAATCTGCTGCTGTGAGTGGCACAGAACATCTGGCCCATGGACCTGATTAATGTTTTTAATAGGAGCTGCTCAGAGTGGCTGGGGAAACCCAGCCAGATGGGTGGGCTATAAATAATAAAATTATTATTGTTGTTATTATTAGGCCCCGTGGGGATCACCCTGCAGTAGCTCCGCTGCTGAGTGGAGTTTGGGTCAGATGGAACTTTATCATGGCTTAATTTACACTGGCTTGCTTTATAGCAGCTTCTTGTATGTGGGATTGCTCTCTTAAGAGTAGTTTTGTTCTACTGCATATGGAGACAACATTTTTTCTTTTAATTAAGTTCATGTTGTAGGTCTGAAGGTCCCCCAGAGATCATGGCCTCAGGCTTTTTTGGGTACCAAGTTTGACGTACATTTCTCTTTATTATTTTGTCTCAAAACTTAGATCTTTCTTTTTGGCATAAGCTTGAATTCAACTATGTCAACGTTTATGGAACTTGCATTCTGGTTGGTGCTGCTTATGAGGCTAATGTGGAGAAGTTCATCTATGTCAGTACTGATGAAGTTTATGGGGGAAGCTGCAACAAGGTGAGCTTGAATTAAATGAGCTTCTTACATCTCTTACCTTCATTTACAGATAGGTAGCCGTGTTGGTCTGCCATAGTCAAAATAAAAAAATTCCTTCCAGTAGCACCTTAAAGACCAACTAAGTTAGTTCTTGGTATGAGCTTTCGTGTGCATGCACACTTCTTCAGATACACTGAAACAGAAGTTGCCAGACCCTTCTATATAGTGAGAAGGTGGGGAGGGGTATTACTCAGAAGGGTGGTGGGAATGGGAGATTGGCAGATAGCTGAGATGAGCCTGTTGACGACTCTTAACGACTGTAATAGGTCTTACAGGAAAAGGCAAGGGGTGAGAAGGTGAGAAATGGCTTAGTCATGTATAATGAGATAAGAATCCAATGTCTTTGTTCAGACCAGGTCTCTCCATGGTTTTAAGTTTGGTAATGAGTTGCAATTCAGCAGCTTCTCTTTCCAGTCTATTTCTGAAATTCCTTTGTAGTAAAACAGCTACTTTGAGATCTTGTATAGAATGTCCTGGGAGATTGAAGTGTTCTCCTACTGGTTTCTCTGTTTTGTGATTCTTACCTTCATGTTTGTCTCTTGGGTGAACTAAACAGGCCATGATCTTGTAATGACCAGTAAGTGGAGACTGTTAGCTTTGTTTAACTAGTACCACTTTACTTCCCATGACCAACCAATAAAAGTAGACAAACATTAGGAACTGAGCCTCTCTTGTTTCCAGCTTAGTAAGCATATTGTTTTACATTTACACCAATGTTCGGCCACTTGAAAATAACCAAAAGATAATGATAATCTTACACAGAAGGAATGTGCTGGTACAAATTTGACCTAAAGCGCTTTCGATTC
Organism: Podarcis bocagei; assembly: GCF_964188305.1. NCBI lineage: Eukaryota > Metazoa > Chordata > Lepidosauria > Squamata > Lacertidae > Podarcis > Podarcis bocagei. The sequence goes on from NC_138130.1 coordinate 12,750,360, forward strand.
TGCTGTCTTTAAAGGATGCAAGAGTTTTTGTTAGTACTTTGGCATTTTAGGATTGCTGTGCAAGTAAATACTTTTTTTTCAGTAAGAGGATGGAACATGAAACCTCACTTGTCATGGAGGAAGAGTAAAACATTAATTACAGTGGTACCTCGCAAGACGAATGCCTCGCAAGACAAAAAACTCGCTAGACGAAAGGTTTTTCCGTTTTCGATTTGCCTCGCAAGACGAAATTTCCCTATGGGCTTGTTTCGCAAGACGAAAACGTCTCGCGACTTTGTTTCCTTTGTCTAAAAACAAAGACATGTTTTGTTTATAAAGTTAATTTATTTTCCCTTCAATTTTTGAACTGCTCTTTACAGTATGTGTGACTTTAAAGAGCAGTTAATAAACTGTTGTTGTACCAAATTTGGCTTTGTTTGGACTTTTTTTGACCATAGGAACACATTAATTGATTTTCAATGCATTCCTATGGGATTTCGTGATTCGCAAGACGAAAAATTCGCTAGACGACAAAACTTGCGGAACGAATTAATTTCGTCTTGCGGGGCACCACTGTACTGGTAAAGGTAGTCAGAGTTGAATTTAGGAGAACGCTTTGGGCAGGGTGGTTTCCTTATACTATATAGGTAGACAGGATCGCTCTCCCTTTTTCCATGATTTCAGCTGCATCTGCTAGGAAAAGGATCAGGCCCTCTAGGGTATCTTGCAGCACAATCCTAACCAACATCCACTCAGAAGTAAGCCCTATTGAATTCAGCAGGGCTTACTTCTAGGTAAGTGGGTTAGTATTTTATCCTTATGTGCTTAGCTGGGGGTAGATTTTTCTTAGCACTACTGCTAATCAGAGAGTGGAAGTATTATTTGGGCATAATGTTAGATAACTAGCAATGAGAAAGATTCAGGTGGGTAGCCTTGTTGGTCTGATGCAGTCGAAATAAATAAAAAAAATTAAAAATTATTTTTATAAAAAATAGTACTCTTCATGCACATGAAAGCTTATACCTAGAACAAACTTAGTTGGTCTCTAAGGTGGTACTAGAGTATTTTTAAATTTTTTAAATTTTTTAATTTATTAGCAATGAGAAAAACATCTTAATTTTTTTCACTCCATATATAGCATTTTGTGTTTATTCCAAAGTGGTGGTGGTGGTGTTTTTTTTAATTTATTACATGTTTTTGGCAAGCTTGCACTGCTTATTTGTGTTAACTCAAACCAAAAAAGGAAAGGTGTCTAAAGTAACAATTTGCATGCAATTCCACAACTATCTTAAACGTTACTGTTGGTATATAAATGTAGAATTTAGTATTGTGCAACCATTAGCCAAACTGAACGTTTCTATGAATTTTTGCTACATTAGTAACTTAATGTTTCTAGTTTTGAGCTTATCCTTAATCACTAGTCTAGTTTGTAGACTACCTAAGCCATGAATTACAGTTTCCTGAAAACACTGGCAAATGACATAACTGTGGTTTATTTATTACCAAGAAGCCAGAATATAAAGTTGTGATTTGTTGTTGGCTTACGAACCCTGCTTTGTTTTACCTATGACTTGCTCTTAATGTGTGAGTCTAGTACCCTTCCTTAACCATCGTTTGTTTTGTTGCTTAAACCCAGATGCTCACTAAGCTACAAAGACACAAGGCTAATGTTAAAAAAATCCCAAACAGTGGAGGAACAAGCTGTTCTCTGCTGCTTTATCAGACAGCTCATGGTTAATTTGAGGTTTGTTAAATAAGCCATAGTTTAGCATTATGTGAGAATCAGGCCATTAACTAGAGTCATTTTAAGCTGGCTTGTAAATCAATGTAAATTCTTTTTAAGACTTTGAATGTCTGGCATGTAAAAAAATTGTTCTAGGAATTTGATGAATCCTCATCTAAAAAACCGTCAAATCCTTATGCAGCTTCTAAGGCGGCGGCTGAATGCATTGTCCAGTCATATTGGGAAAGATACCAGGTAAGCAAAAATGAAACTTGATACAGTGGTACCTCGCAAGACGAATGCCTCGCAAGACGAAAAACGCGCAAGACGAAAGAGTTTTCCGTTTTTTGAGTCGTTCCGCAAGACGAATTTCCCTATGGGCTTGCTTCGCAAGACAAAACGTCTTGCGAGTTCTTGCGAGTTTGTTTCCTTTTTCTTAAAGCCACTAAGCCGTTAATAGCCGCTAAGCCGCTAATAGCCGTGCTTCGCAAGACGAAAAAACCGCAAGACGAAGAGACTCGCGGAATGGATTAATTTCGTCTTGCGAGGCACCACTGTATTTTAGCTACTATTATTAATTATTTGGATTTCTGAACATGGTCCATATGCCCAAAGATGTTTTGGACACAGAAGAAATGCGCAAGAACCCACACTGAGGTTAAAGAAGTTACCGCCACAAACCATATACGTTTAGTCAGAAGTCAATTTCATTATGTTCAATGGGCTAACCAATGTTGTGTCCTCCAGATACGATGGGACTACAACTCACATCATTCCTCACCATTGGCCATGCTGGCTAGGGCTGATGGGGGCTGGAGGACTGGAGGACACAATATTGGCTACCCCTGCTATGCTGGTACTAGTGAGTTTTAAAATACATAGTAGATTTCCAGTATAAAATATGGTAGTTATATCTTTGCTGTGGGCTTGCTTACAACAAAAAATGAACATTTAACAACTTGATATGTAACCTGCTAAACTTGCTATGCTTGTTTGTGGTTTTCTGTGAAATGCTGCACCACAGGTATCAGTTTCCTGATAAGGTCTGGCTTTTCCCTCTTTCGACAATATCTGCTTAGCCTCTGACTCCAAAGCCCAGCCTTTAAGAGAAGTGAAGCATGTCCCAGACCCCTTTCTGCTTCTCCATATTGGAAGCAAGGAATACTTTAAAATAGAACACCACTGATTACTCTTGCTGGGCCTGGTGGCCACGTGGCACAATATACAGTGGTACCTCAGGTTACATACTCTTCAGGTTACAGACTCTGCTAACCCAGAAATAGTGCTTCAGGTTAAGAACTTTGCTTCAGGATGAGAACAGAAATCATGCTCCGGCGGCGTAGCGGCAGCAGGAGACCCCATTAGCTAAAGTGGTGCTTCCGGTTAAGAACAGTTTCAGGTTAAGTATGGACCTCCTGAATGAATTAAGTACTTAACCTGAGGTACCACTGTATAGGTATGCTTGTCAAGGAGCAAGGTTTTTTTAGTTTGTGTACGTGGTGATAAGCCCAGGCTTGACATTGTATAACATGCAATTGGGCTCAAATTCCTATCCCAAAAGTGTATTATTTTGATCTTAGCTGATATTCTTCAGAGCTGTGAAAAGTGAACCACTTACTGCTTCTTCTGTTTGTGGAAGAAGGCATTGGTTTGTATTTTTACTAGTCCCCTGCAAACAGAAGGCCTTGTTTCATTTGCAGAAGGAACTGTGAGGCTAGGACATGATTTTTTCACTTCACTTCACTTTTAATTTGTATACCATCTTTCTATTTTACAATACCCAAGGCGGTTTACAAGCTGAAGAAACAAAGAATGTACACCTTATAACAATCTAATTCATTCAAAAATGTGATAATAAAACATAACTTTAAAATAAGCAACTTATATCAAATAAAGTAATATTCAACAATCCATTAGAATAGTACAGAATAATATTAAATATCAGCATATAAAAAATTAAACAGAAATCCACTTTTAACAATTACAATAAATAATTTCTAAACTATAATCAAAAAAACAATACAGATTGAGAAACAGAGATGGCGGGTGGGGCAAGGCAGATGGAACAAGGCCTTGCCTGATGAAGTCTCTCCCCTCACATGCTTCTTACGTTGCTTGGGAGGATATACCAACACCTTAGAGCAGATTTCACAGGGGAAAATCAGCTGGGTGGTGGGAGGAAGGGGAGATGTCCCTCACCAGTGGAACCTTAGTTAGAATCTAAGCCACCGCAAGCTTTTTTTATGGCTGTTCTCCTTGAATTTGTGCTGGCACACTCATGGTATATCCTTTAAAGTTTCCAGTGGTTATCACGCGGAGCAGCAATGTTTATGGACCCCATCAGTTTCCAGAAAAAGTAAGTGAGATGAAGGCACTTCTTTTATCAAACAAGCCCTTTGTGAGCCCTCAATTAACGAGTCACAGTACTTTGCCAAGCATTTATTACGTGGTCTCTGTTCTGTAGAATTACTGTTTATTAATGTGTCAAATATTAAGAGTTGGACATTCATCTAGCTAGGGATTCTAGCATGTGAAAATAGGCTTCCATGCAAATAGTAAATCCCAGCTGGGTGAGGAACCATGCATGCAGCTAAGTGCTACCCATCCAGTTCACCTCTCCGATCCAGCAGCCAAAATTGTGTGTGCAGAACCCATAATTGAAAACATTTTGGCTTTTAATTGGCTGTTTAGCAGATGGAGCAGGTTGTGGTTTCAGCCCCTTCCCTTTAAAAAAAAAGAAGGTACTGCTACAAGTGATTGGTGGTCTTTATTACTGTCCGTTGCTAGAATTAAATATGTTCTCACACAAATATTTCAAAAAAGATGAAAGGTTTATCATTCTCTTTAAGTAGCCAGCATTAACAATTGCTGCCTGTTTTTAATGTTTCTTAGGTTATTCCAAAGTTCATTTCTCGCTTGCAGCAGAACAGAAAATGGTATGTATCACGGTCATATTCGGTCCCGTCTCCCCCCGTTATAAGTGTATGGCAAGCTAAGTCAGTGATATACCCTTGAAATTGAACACCCCATACTAAAAACCAGTCCGGACAGTAAAATGGGTCACGTTTTGAGACCGCACTGCCCTGGGACAAAACCTGCATGCACAACTGCTTTTAATCAACAACAATAGGTTTCTTAATACTCTGTCCCACCACAAGAGGTCATAGATGTAGAGCTGGGACATAGAAGAGTCACCTGTTTCATGCTTTTTGCTAATTTAAAAGCTTGGCTGAGGAGAATGCATAATGCTGGGGTAAAGAAGATTTGTTTTCTTGGTCTTGCAGTTTCTCATTGACATGGATTTACACCAGTTATGTTTTAACACTGCTAGGACACACTCTGTAGTGCAAAGTCTGACACAGGGTGCAGTGCAATAGCCACTTTTCTGTGATTCTTTGTAACTTGCTGTGCGTGCCACCAGGTTTATTGCCATTGTGAAGAATTAGCATGAATGGAGGTGGTGTTTTGTTATCACATACTTTTCGCTTTGCCCTTTGTAAGCATTTTATAATTTTGCAAACCTGGCTGGAATGCTAGAATAGCGTTTGAAAAGCAGTGCTAAATGTATGCACTATCTTGCTTGCTTGTAGCTGTATTCATGGCTCAGGACTTCAGAGAAGAAATTTTCTTTATGCCAGTGATGTAGTCGAAGCATTTCTTACTGTTATGAAGAAGGGGCAGCCGGGGGAGATCTACAACATTGGGACCAGCTTTGAGATGTCGATTGCACAACTTGCAAAGGAATTAATCCATCTAGTGAGTAATAAACAATGTTGGAAATTGGTGGCTTAGTAGCAATAAATACTGACTAGGACAAATGAACTCTACTGATGCATTTCAGTAAATGACTCGTAAGATATGGGTGTGCAGATACATTGGGAAATGGTGGAGCGTGTACAAAGTTTTATTTTACTAACCAGTGGGGTCTGTTTGCTCTTCCTTTGATCCTGTGTTGACAAATTCATTTCCATCATATTTCCGGCAGGCTCTCTGCTTTTGGTTTTTTTTGTTTATTTTCTAGCACTTGCATGCTTATATGTTTAAACATTTGACTTAACCTCTTTTTGCCTATACAGAGGTACCTCAGGTTACATATGCTTCAGGTTACATACGCATCAGGTTAAAGACTCCGCTAACCCAGAAATAGTGCTTCAGGTTAAGAACTTTGCTTCAGGGTGAGAACAGAAATCGTGCGGCGGCAGCAGGAGGTCCCATTAGCTAAAGTGGTGCTTCAGGTTAAGAACAGTTTCAGGTTAAGAACGGACCTCTGGAACGAATTAAGTACTTAACCTGAGGTACCTATTATTATTATTATTATTATTATTATTATTATTATTATTATTATTATTATTATTATTATTATTATTATTGCTGTTATTAAATTTGTATGCTGCCCTTCATCCAAAGATCCCATAGTGTTTCACAACATAAAATACAAAATGAGAACACAAAATTATTATTATTATTATTATTATTATTATTATTATTATTATTATTAATCACATCCCACAACACTTGGAAAACTTCAATGACAAGATGAGTGGCTTCATTATTGATGCCAGAGAAATCAGTTAGGCTTTCATAGAGGAAGGTTAATAGGGTAGAATCATAGAATTGTACAGGTGGAAGGGATCTGAGGGTCAATCTAGTTCAGCTCCCTGCTATGCAGGAATCTCAACTAAATAATCCATTGCCGATGGTCATCCAACCTCTGCTTAAAAACCTTCCAGGAACCCTTTTCCATGAGAGGCCGTTCCACTGTCGAAGAGCTCTTAACATCAGAAATTTCTTTCTGATGTTTAGCCAGTATCTCCTTGTAACTTGAAGCCATTGGTTCAGGTGTTACCCTCTAGAGCAGGAGAGAACAAGCTTGCGCCACCTGTCGTGTGACAGCCCTCAATCCATTTTCTGCTCAAACCAGTCCGCCCCCCACCCCAAGTTCAGTCCAGGGAAGAATGTGGCTTGCCTAATTACAGCAGACTTCCTATGGTGGGCTCCTCACTGAAATGTTGTGTTTATGGATGTACCCATTAATTCCATTAGAGTCTCCCTTCCTGACACTTTCAGGTATCACCAATTATATAAGAACACGCCAGTTCTTCTTTTTCTTTAAGAGATGCAAGGTAGTTCCATTCAAACTACTAGGGCAAATCCTCATCACTTATCTGCATGGCTTCACGCTCTTATATTATGGTCAATATTGCATGGCTCAGAATATATTTAGTTAACCACGTTAGTCACATACACCAAACGATAAACACCTTTGATTTGGGCCGACTAGCTAGCACTTAGCATCTTAAATGTAAGATTTATTTACACCCGCTTGAGTGTTTCTCACAACTTACATCTCTTGTTTTACTTAATAGTTTTATAGATACAACTAGCAGCACTTGGGAATCATCTACATTTTAAACAAAACAGAGGATGGAATTTTTTGTGGAAATCTGTTCATTACAATGCTTACAATGCAATAGAAATCAAAACATTTTTGTTAAATGTTAAATCTCTCACTGTTGACGTGGATCTCCCCCCCACCTTACTGATTTACAGATTAAAAATACCAGTTCTGAAGCAGAGACAGAATATTGGATGGATTATGTTAAAGACAGGTAAGATATTTATTATTTCGTTTCAAATATTTTGTCCTGTCCTGTAAAATATCCCACAGGATTTCAGATGCCATCTTAATTTGGGTAATATTATGTGTCCTCTTATTTAGTGGTACAGAATGTTTTCCTTATGTTACAGCGAAGCCAAATTTTGAGCTCCTCTGCCCCCCAACCCCCACCCTTTGTAGGTTGGGCTATGGCATGGAGAGGCAAGCATGGAGCTTTGCTGTACAATCCTTTCTTGCTCCAGGATAGGAAGGTGAGTTTGGTCCTGGGTGCCCAAGGTAAAAAGGTAAAGGACCCCTGGATGGTTAAGTCCAGTCAAAGGCGACTATGGGGTTGTGGTGCTCATCTCGCTTTCAGGCCGAGGGAGCCGGCGTGTTCACAGACAGCTTTCTGGGTCATGTGGCCAGCTTGACTAAACCGCTTCTTGCGCAATGGGACACTATGACGGAAGCCAGAGCGCACAGAAACGCCTTCCCGCCACAGTGGTACCTATTTATCTACACCCTTGTGCAGATTAATTGAAACAAAGCATGTTTTCTGTCTTACTCGTAATCCTGTACTCAAAATAAACATAGAATCATAGAATCATAGAGTTGGAAGAGACCACAAGGGCCATCGAGTCCAACCCCCTGCCAAGCAGGAAACGCCATCAGAGCACTCCTGACATATGGTTGTCAAGCCTCTGCTTAAAGACCTCCAAAGAAGGAGACTCCACCACACTCTTGGGCGCAAATTCCACTGTCGAACAGCTCTTACTGTCAGGAAGTTCTTCCTAATGTTTAGGTGGAATCTTCTTTCTTGTAGTTTGGATCCATTGCTCCGTGTCCGCTTCTCTGGAGCAGCAGAAAACAACCTTTCTCCCTCCTCTATATGGCATCCTTTTATATATTTGAACATGGCTATCATATCACCCCTTAACCCCCTCTTCTCCATGCTAAACATGCCCAGCTCCCTTAGCCGTTCCTCATAAGGCATCGTTTCCAGGCCTTTGACCATTTTGGTTGCCCTCCTCTGGACACGTTCCAGTTTGTCAGTGTCCTTCTTGAACTGTGGTGCCCAGAACTGGACACAGTACTCCAGGTGAGGTCTGAAACATGAAAAGTTACTTGATCATTGTGGTGTCCGAAGCCTGCAGCCAATAGAAGGAATGATGTGCTTGCCACAATATATTGAGGTTCTACCAAATAGAGTTATTCCAGAGCTGGAAAAGAGGTATCCTGACAGTACTGGGATATTGCAGCAGGACCTAGCCCCCTGTCACACATCAAAAGTGGTGAAGAAATTCATGACAGAGCAGTACTTGATTGGCCAGGGAATTCCCCAGACATATATCCCATTGAGAATTTGTGGACTATATGCAGAAGTCGTCTCCATGCTGTAGACTGTATGACTATGGAGAAGCTCATTCAGGCGCTGATTCAAGTGTGGTACAGGGATCCAAAAATCAACAGTGACTGTTCGAAACTAGTAGATTCCATGCCAAACCGTGTTCAAATGCTGCTTAAAAATAGCAGTTACTAATGTACGTATATGTGAGTTTTGTACACTAAACAACATTGTTTGTTTCAATTAACGTGCACAAGGATGTACTAGTACTGGTGTGCTTTTGAACTGCTAGGTTGGCAGGAGCTGGGACAGAGCAATGGGAGCTCATCCTGTCGCGGGGATTTGAACCACCGCCCTTCTGACCGGCAAGCCCAAGAGGCTCAGTGGTTTAGACCAATACACACTCCCAAGCCTCAGAGCTTGAAAAGGGGCAGTGATTGTCTTAGCATTATGTCTGAACTCGGGCTCACAGTTTGTCTTACTTCAGGCAAACCATGAGCAGTGAACCCAGAACAAACCTTTGGTGTAGCTTTGCATGCAAGCTGAGTCACTGCATTTCATATTGGCGTAGACACTGCTTTTATATTTTACCAACCATCAAGTGACTTGCTTGAGATTTTAACTATTTGAAAGTAGCTTATAGTTTATTGCTACAGTTAAACAAAGACCCTTTACTTGGATTTGGATATAAAAGTAATGGGGCAAACTACCCAGTATTTTTACTGGAATATTTTATTTCTGTTTATAGTTCCTTGAAGCAATTCAGTTAAAGATTTCATATAATGAAGCTTCTTCTTGAAAAACCAAAAACATCACAAGAGATATTCAATTGGGTCTGCGGTCACACGGCAATTTTTTGGTCTTTTTGGCATTTCCTGTTATTTTCTGCATTGCATTTGATCTTTCACACAACGGAAATCTAGTTGAATTTAGCATTAATTGGTTTACAGATAAATTCTGTATCCAACTCTTTTAGCTTGGAAAACCACAGGAATCTGGCGTTGTAATTTCATGTGACAAATTTTGGGGTGGTATCCCAGCATGCACTCCTTTCCTGCCATTTAAAATTTAGTGTAACATGGTAGTATATCAGTTTAATGTAACGTGATATATCAATCAATTTAGTGTAACATGGTGATATATCGATCAAAAAGCCGCCACTCCAGAATGAAACAAGTACTTCAGTGTGAAAGGAACTTTTGAAATCAGGACAGAAATGTTATATATAATAAAAAAAACTAACACAGTAATCCCCTCATCTGAATTTGCTCAGAATGATTGAACCAATGGACTTAAGTTAACTGATTTCAGTAGGTCTGCTCTATGTATGATGAATGTTGTTAATTGCTTAGATGCAGCTACTGAAATAGTCCTAAATGTGACTTGTTCTTATCTATCTCATTTTCTTTACCTGTACCAATAAAATGTTTCATCTTCATCTATGTGATTCATGGTCTCGCTTAAAACATTTAGGGTTGTAGAAAGAGTGGTTTTCTTTTATGAGAGATTAGAAGTCGTCAGTGTGGTGTAATGGATAAAATATTAGTCTTGAATCAAGAATACTTGAGGTTGAAGGGATGCGGGTGGCGCTGTGGTCTAAACCACTGAACCTCTTAGGCTTGCCGACCGGAAGGTTGGCGGTTCGAATCCCTGTGACGGGGTGAGCTTCCTTTGGTCTTTCCCAGCTCCTGCCAATCTAGCAGTTCGAAAGCACGCCAGTGCAAGTAGATAAATAGGTACCGCTGTGGTGGGAAGGTAAATGGTGTTTCCATGTGCTCTGGTTCTGTTGCACCAGAAGCGGTTTAGTCACGCTGGCCACATGACCCGGAAAGCTGTCTGTGGACAAACGCTGGCTCCCTCGGCCTGAAGCGAGATGAGCGCCACAACCCCATAGTCGCCTTTGACTGGACTTAACCGTCGAGGGTCCTTTACCTTTTACTTGAGGTTGAATCATTTCTCAACAATGAAGCTTACGACTCTGTCAGCCTAAGCAACCTTCTAGAGTTGTTAGGATATGATGAGAGCTCCTTGGACAAAGAGTGGGACAGAAGCGTAGTAAACTTTGAAATGGAGTTTTGAATATGCAAGGGCATTCAAAACTCCATTTCAACGTTTTGATACATTTTCTGAAAAATGCTGTTGGTGTTAAGGCTTAAGGATGTTCATAATACTCCTTTCTAATTTGTTTTTTTTTAAATATAAATTGACTGGGATATGATATGTTTGTGTTATGTGTTCCACATGGTTTTAATTTACACACGCCCCATTTAGTGTCTGGAATTGTGATGGGTTATATAAATTAAAACTAAACGAAAGGTGTTCATAATCAGAATGTATATGAATATATCTATGCACCTGCCAGGGACAATCACCTGAAAATGCAATTACAACTTCTCAAATTCATTGGTATTCATCCATAATATTCCAAATAAATTTCCCATGTTTGAGGTTAGTGGTAGTATATTTTTCTGCCCTACATGACTGATCTTTGCTGTGATTACTCACACACAGGTCTGTGATTGAAGTAATTGAGTCACAGATTGGAAATTATTTGGGTGCCTTGCGTGTGCGTAATATTTGTAAATATAGACTATTCTGTGTAAATCATGTGTGTTTAACAGGAGAAGGAAGGGTAGCCTAAAGATTAATCCAAAGGAATAAAATGCTGAACTCCTAAATGTCCTTTGAAGGTAATTAATACACATGTTATATGAAACTTTGAGTTCTCCATAGGAATAACACTCTTCTCATTTATTTAAAGGCCTACGAATGACTTGGGATATCCAATGAATTCTGGAAAAATGCACAGCTTGGGCTGGAGACCTAAAGTGCCTTGGAATGAAGGAATAAAGAAAACCAGTATGTTGCATTGATACTGAATCTGGAATGAGAGTGAAAGGAAAGCAGGGCAGCACTATTTTCAAAAGAGCTGCTTTTTTATAGGCTACTTTGGAGAGTAAGCTGTTTACTGAATTAGCTAAAGCTAGAATTTTTAAAGTAAAGGCTTTGAACCTCCCATTGTATTTTTGTTTGTATATACGGTTGTACCTTGGATCCCAAACGCCTAGGCTCCCGAACAAATCGGCTCCCGAACAATCGAAACCCGGAAGTGAGTGTTCTGGTTTTCGAACGTTCTTTTGGAAACCGAATGTCAGACAGGGCTTCTGCGGCTTTTGATTGGCTGTAGGCGTTTCCTGCAGCCAATCAGAAGCCACACTTTGGTTTCTAAACGTTTTGGAAGTCGAACGGACTTCTGGAATGGACTTCCAATGTATGGCTGTAATGGTAAGAGAGGAAATAAATGTTGCTTCTGTGAGCTTGAGAGTAGGCACTGTACGTTGGGGTGGGGGAAGCAGTAAGAAACATGAGAATAAAAATTATCTACATCCAGGCAACTGTCAGACTAGACCACATAAGCACTTTTCACATACATCATTTACGTTTGGACGTGGTATGTGCTTGGTTGCCGTTGGTGCTTTTATTTCTAAAAAAAAGGTTTAGGGGTACTCTCATTTTCCTACCCATATTGAAATTACTGCCCCTCAATGAGGCCAAACTTAGATTTATAAAATGTTTAGGGGTATGTGTACCTCTGTCCCCCCAAAAAGCACTGGTTTCCACCATTAACTTAAGTGCCCAATTAAGTTCCTAGGCTGCTCTTGAAACTTGGCAAAGGACTACAGACCTCGACTTAAACTTCCATAAGACAAATATTTGTTCACAAGCTAACCTGGAATTCAGGGCCTTCTGTGTGTGAGCAAAAGCCAACTCTGGTCGTGCAAGTATTGCCTGAGTTTCACCAACTTGTGCTAAAACCCTGTGGACCTTGAGGAGTGGGGGTGCCTTCTCAAGAGACACAAGGGCCTGTAGAGGAAGATAGGATGGCTTGTTGTGAGAGCAGAGTTCTTGCATACCTTGTCTCTGGTTCCAACCAGAGAAACAAGTCTGTATATGCTGTGAGATGAAATTGACTTCCTTTAGGGGCGATCAAATGCCCTGCTTAATCCTAAATGTCTGGCATTGTTGCTCTGCTGTTAACAACATTTCAGCCATCATAAACCAAAACTTTTTATTCGTGCCTTTTGGTTCCTGAATCCTTGAAATGTGCTGCCAAAAAAATCATGAGATAGAAACCTTCTTCAAACTGTAAAATACACTGTCTTGATTATAACTAGTACCCTGTAATCTGTCACCCTCTGCACTTAATGATTTTGTGTATGTTTGAGCCTGCATGGAATAGCACAGTAAGATTGCTTATTACATATTCATGCTTTGAAATCTTTCTTTTCTTGTGCTAGTTGAATGGTATCAAGAAAACTTCCACAACTGGAAGAACGCGGAGAAAGCTTTGGAGCCTTTTCCTGTTGCTGAAGAATCGGTATGATTTAGTCTGCGGCAAAGTTGTGAAGAAAAATAATAACGAAGGAAAACATTCTACCTCAAGATCATCACATTAATGAAAAACTGTACTCAAGCAGCAAAATGGGATTGTATTCATGGAATGTCAACTATCAATAATATCAAGAAAGACAATGGAGTACAATTTTACAGTATGGGCTGTAAGGGCTATCGCCTTTTAATCAGCATTCCAGTGCAATATTGAAGCTTTAATATTTTTCTATAAAAATAATAATTGAATCGGAGCAATTTTTATTAAATAATGCACTTTTTAATACATACAGCTGTTTTGCATTTTAATTATTTATTAATGTATTGTATTGACAGGGTTATAGTTTTTTACAACCTAGGCAGCAGATTTTTGTTCAGGAGTATTTTCTGCTTTTTGTAGTTGTATCTTCCTGTCCCATAAGTCTCTGCTTGATCACGTGCTTGTTTTAAAATACTGTCATATCATGTGTCCTCAGTGATCTGGTAAGGAAATCTGTCTCCCATTGCTCTACAGAAATTGAGCTTTGTAGACAACCAAAGACTTCCCTGAACTCAAGAATACTGTATAAAAACCTGAGAGTGCCCTCATGCCAAATATTTATCATTTCTAATAGCTTCTTTCAAATTTATTTTGAAGAATAACAGTGCTTCCATCCAAATTTAATTTGTCTTTCTTGTTGCCTAAAAGTATTTTAACTCTATGAACATGTGAAATTATGTGAACAATATTAAAATGCAAGACTATGTTAAATGTAGGACACATCCCCAGTGGTGCTTTTTCTGAGCTAGACTGTGTATTCAAAAGGTAGAAAAGTGCAACAGCTGACATTTGTTTTGTCATTGAGCAATCTGGCAGGTAACTCCCATGCTTTACTACTATTCTTCATAATAATAATGATAATAACAACAACAATTATTTTTTATATGCCGCTCATCTGACTGGGTTGCCCCAACCATTCTGGGCAACTTCCAGCAAATTAGAACACCAAACACAATAAAGCGCCAAACATTAAAAACTTCCCAATACAGGGCTGCCTTCAGATAGTTGTTTATGTCCTTGACATCTGACGGGAGGGCGTTCCATGGGGAGGTCATCATTGCTAAGCCGACCCTCTGTCTGGTTCCCTGTAACCATGCAGTGAGGGAACTGCCAGAAGGCCCTCGGAGCTGGACCTCAGTGTCTGGGCTAAATGATGAAGATGGAGATGCTTCTTCAGGTATACAGGGCCAAAACCATTTAGGGCTTTAGAGGTCAGCACCAACACTTTGAATTGTGCTCGGAAATATAATGGGGGACAATGTTCATCTTTAGGCTGACATGTATCCCATAGTCTCTCCTTTCACTTAGTCACACCTCGGGTTACGGACGCTTCAGGTTGCGCATTTTCGGGTTGTGCACTGTGCCGAACCCGGAAGTATCAGAACGGGTTACTTCTGGGTTTTGGCGCTCGTGCATGCACAGAAACACTAAATCGCTCTTTGCACATACACAGAAGTGCTGAATTGCGACACGCACATGCGCATATGCGGTGCTGCGGGTTAAGAACGCTACGGGTTGAGAACGTGCCTCCCGCATGGATCACGCAATCCAAGTGTCCACTGTACTGTTGATGCCACTTGAAACATTGTATCTAAAGGCACTGAAAATATCAAACCCAATTAGCCTGTACAGTGGTACCTCAGGTTAAGTACTTCGTTCCGGAGGTCCGTATTTAACCTGAAACTGTTCTTAACCTGAAGTACCACTATAGCTAATGGGGCCTCCCGCTGCTGCCGCTCCGCCGGAGCACAATTTCTGTTCTCATCCTGAAGCAAAGTTCTTAACCTGAAGCACTATTTCTGAGTTAGCGGAGTCTGTAACCTGAAGTGTATGTAACCTGAAGTGTATGTAACCCAAGGTACCACTGTACATTGCTTTATGTTGATAGAGATACTGAACCAGTGACGAGTATTCTTCATCACAAACTGCAGTCATATAAAGGCGCTCTGCCAAACCCTTTGAACATCAAATCCAAGTCTAAAACACTAACCACATTCTGTCGTGCCAAAAGTGTCGTGTGAATTTACCATTACTCTCTTCCCAAAGCTTTCAGTATGAGGAAACTGATCATGGTATTCTGAGGCCAAATTTCAAGTCATGCTGGTGAAGCATTTGCCTATATGACAGAGGGAGCTTGCCTTAGGCCATTGATTCATCTAGTATTGTTGACTCTGACTTAAGAAATGGCTGTCCAAGGTTTCAGGGCAAAGTCTTTCCCAGCCCTGCCTGGGAACACCCAGGGATGGAAGTGGAGACCTTTTGCGTGCAAGGCATGCGCTGTACCACCAGACTATGGCTGTCATGTCATTTAAATGGTCTTCTCGCTTGTGCTGGCCCATATGCCTGCTGTGTTGGCATGCCAGCAGCAGCTCTGTAGGGCTCAGAATTCAACAGCATGCAAATACTGCATGTGATAAAAGAGAATTTAAACAAGATGCTGGCTTTGTGGAATGCTTACCTGAGTAAATGGCTTGCCCAAGCCCAAGCTCGACATAGCCTTGAAAATCTAGTGAAATCGCAATGGAAAATGTTTCCCGAAGAGGAATGCATGCATGTCCATAATGTGTAAAAAAAGTAAAATGCGCAAAAGGACAGACTATAATTGAAATGGCATAGGCTACACATTCAATACTATTATAATACAGAAATCGAGCTAAAGGCTTATAAACCCCTAACTGTTTAGCTCCTGAAATGAAAGATGCGAAAATGGAATAGTTTTCCTTTGTCCCACTTTTTTCTTTCTTTCAAAATTTTTATTAGTTTTCACAATATTATAAACAAACAAACACACAAGACAAACAAACATAAATCATAACCTTATTGAAAATTACAGTTATTAACTTTGTTAAGTGACTTCCTCGCATCCCCTTGGTTGAATTTCATTGCCTGTCCTTTTAACGGTTTTCCAAATCCCAATTTTTATGAAATTTAACTTAAACATTAACATCCTTAGATCTTCACCTTATGGAATTAAATTTATTAATTCATCACTTAACATAAATAAAATCCTAAGCCCATTAAGTATCTGCAAGCTATTTTCAGTTAATTTAACTTAACAAATTTAACTAAATAATCATTAAATTTATTCCACTCTTCCTGATACTCCTCCTTCTGGTCGCGGACTCTTCCGGTTAGGTCGGCTAGCTCCGAAAATTCCATCATCTTCATCTGCCATTCTTCTATTGTTGGTAATTCTTGGGTTTTCCACTTTTTAGCTAACAAAATACAAGCAGCAGTTGTGGCATACAAAAATAATTTAACATATTTTTTGGGCAATTCCAAACCTGTTATTCCAAGAAGAAAGGCCTCTGGTTTCTTTATAAATGTATATTTCAACATTTTTTTTCAATTCATTATAAATCTTTTCCCAGAAGTCTTTCACCTTGGGACAGGTCCACCACATATGATAAAAGGTTCCTTCCTTTTCTTTACATTTCCAACATATATTGTCACAATTATGATATATCTTTGCTAATTTTACACGAGTCAAATACCATCTATACATCATTTTCATTATATTTTGCTTTTAACAAAGTACATGCGGTGAACTTATTTGTCCCATTTTTTTTAATGCTAAACCATTGAAGACTAAATCAGCCGAATCCCTCGAAGGCATGTTTACTCACTATGTTAGTTGTATGGAATAATTCATTAATTATGGTCATTTAAAAAACAACGCAGAGAACTTTGATGGCTACTACTTGAAAGCACTACTTGCCTCCTTTAAATGACCTCCCCCAGTTAATGTGTTTTGATGAGAGCAATGTGCCATCCTTTGAAAGCAACCCAGGACCTCCAGCTGGTTCAGAGGACGCCGGCACACATTTTTGTCGTCTGCGAGGACTTCTGGTCCATTTCTGTGTCCAATTCAAAGTGCTGACGTTAACCTTCAAAGCCCCAAATAATTTTGCGCCAGGTTATCTCAAAGGACTGGCTTCTCCCACAAATACCGCTCAAGCTTGGCCCCTAAGAGCTTGTGATATTCTTCATGTTCCCCCACCCAATGAAGTGAGGCGAGGGGACCTTTTGGGTTAATAGCAACCCACTGCAATGCCCCCAAAGATACTTGCATCATAACCTACCACCAGGTAAAACACTTTTTATTCTTCCAGGCCTTTGCACAACATTTACATATTTTTAGTGCTTTTTATATTCCTCAACCCTTTGGGTTTTTATGCTATTTCATGTTGCTTTATGCTGCTGGGGGCATTTTTGTTTGTGTTATCTTTTTTATATATCTATAATTTTTATTGAATTTTCTGTTTTACAATTTACTCATTTTTACATCCTTAAAATATCAGTGACTTCTCTTCTTCTCTTTGCGTGTTCCATTTTACTTTGCCTGCATATTTTACAGAAACGATACCATTCAGTATTCCATTATTACATCCATCAAAACTTAGTTACACTGTTGAGTTTAACTTAATGCTGCCAGCTTTTCAGCTGTTGCTTGTTTCATCTTCTATTTGCGTGCGTGCAGCTAATTCATACTACAGCAGTGGCGTAGCGTGGGGGGTGCAGGGGGGGCCGGCCGCACCGGCCGCGACATCTGGGGGTTAGGGGGCGCAAATCCACGGGTTAGGGGGCGCAAATCCACGGGTTAGGGGGCGCAAATCCATGGGTTAGGGGGCGCAAATTACTTGCCTTGCCCCGGGTGCTGACAACCCACGCTACGCCACTGTACTACAGTACAGTATATATATATTTCTGATTGTATGTTTAATACAATGGTAAACCACTCAAGGGCCAATATATAGAAATGCAGTTTCAGTCGCGTGTTAAGAGGAAGAAGAAGAAGAAGAAGAAGGCGGCAAAACCTTGCATGGTGCCTTTAAAACCCCACGTGGCAAAACTTGCCCGCAGCTGCTTTCGCTGCCATAACTTTGAAGTAACTCCCGTTGAAGTCAATGGGCCTTAACTTGAAAAGCAAACATTGGCAGAGTTGCCACGTGGGCATCTTTAATAGTGCTGTTATTGCTGGAGGAAAGGCGACAGAGGCTGTGCCCGTCTCGCGATTTCCTCCTTTTCATATATAAAAAATTAAATTTTTATATTTAAGTTTATTTTTATATATAAATATATATATATATATATTTGAATATTGGCATGGGCTTTGCAGAGAGCACCATGTGAGCTAAAAGTTTTCCTGGGAGTGTAAAAGTTTAAGTAAAAGTAAAGAAAAGGAAAAATTAGATAAAATTAAGGGGGAGGATTTGCTGAAATAAATTTGGGAATTGGAATGCAGAAAGGGGAGGTATGGGGAAGTCGGTGAAGTAAGCTTCAAGAAAAAAAGGATTTGAAATTATACATGTTTGTTTTTGTGTGTGTATGTTTGTATTGTGTATTGTGTTTTTATAATTTGTGAAAATTCAATAAATATTTTAAAAAAATAAAATAAAAGTTTTCCTGGGAGTTTACACACACACACACACACACACACACACACAATATTAAAAATATATAAAAATAATAAAAACTCCCAGGAAAACTTTTAGCTCACGTGGTGCTCTCTGCAAAGCCCATGCCGATACTAAAATATAAATATTACACACACACACACACTTGAATATAAATACATTTAAATTTCTATATATGAAAAGGAGGAAATCACAGGCTTTCAGAACGTGTGCAAAAATAAGTCCTAAAGAAATCGCCAGCCTTGTCGGGGGGAACCTTTCCAGCTGGTTGTTATTATTTAAATAGTTTTTTTGCCCCCTTTAAGCAGAGGCGCTGCTCACAGCCACTGCCACGAAATGGAACCTGCAACTAATTCAACCATCGTAGAGAAGCCGCCCAAGACAAGACCAGCGCCGAGCGATGCAATATATATGTATTTTCAAATACAAAGCACGGAATTAATCAAGCGGGAGAGTCCTTTTGTCAGTCCTTCCTCGGAAGCGGCAGAGCAGCTGCCGAAATAGCTCAGTTGGGAGAGCGTTAGACTGAAGATCTAAAGGTCCCTGGTTCGATCCCGGGTTTCGGCAGGCGGTGTTTCCTTAGAAAGGGAGAATTTTTTTCCCTCCCCTCCTTGAACTACTTCCTGCACGTTAAAATCTGCTTTTCGGGAGAGGTTAATCGCTGAAGCTCTGCAGGATCACACACAGACGGAAGCTGAGCTTTTTCTCTTTTTTTGCTTTGAAAAAGCAAAGGCTGCCAGGGCTCTGTTTGCTGTCTGAAAAACCAGAATTAAGAGGGCTTAACTCCAGACAGAGGCTTAATGTTGCAGACAGGTCGTTCGGATATCACAAATGGGTTGACACAATTAAAACAAGCCCCCCCCCCCCAAATCTTGCTGGGGTTTCTCTTTTTTATTTTTTATTATTCAAAATTATAACAAGACATTTTATCCAAAAACATATCATCCTTGTTCCCCCCCCCCATTTTTGCTCCCTCCCCCTCCCACACAATCCCACCCCCCACTCCCCTCTTTTCCAGTCTTTGGTTTCTCTTAAGAATGCTGTTTTCTGCATGTTACAAAGTTGTATAGATCCTCAAACTATTTAGCTGATTATTATCAATACAAAGTTTGTGAATGTTTATTCAAAACCTGCCAAGGAGTCCAGTTCGCTTTGTTGCATCTTCAGATACTTTTGTAAAGGGTTCCCATTCATCCTTAAAGTCACAGTTATCCTTGTCCCGTAGCTTATATGTCAGTTTTGCCAGTTCTGCATAGTCCATCAATTTTTCTTGCCATGATTCTTTAGTTGGGATTTCTTCAGTCTTCTATCCTTGTGCTACCAGAACTCTCGCGGCTGTTGTCGCATACCTGAAGATGTTTTTCAACTTTTTTGGCAGGTCTTCCCCTACAATCCCCAACAAAAATGCCTCGGGTTTTTAAACAAATGTTAAATGGAACATTTTCTTCAATTCGTTGTATATCATTTCCCAAATTTTTTTAATTACCTTACAATCCCAGCACATATGATAAAATGTCCCCTCCTTTTCCTTACACTAGAAAATGTCAAACTGGATTCAATGGGGGAGGGTGGCAATTTTTATGCAGTTGATATAGAAAAATAGGGGTGGTTGGCTTTTGCTGCCCAACTCCCCAAGGGACTGAGAGGTCCCCTAAGTTCATGATCTGTCAGAGATGAATGGATGCAGACAGGATGCACTGAAAACAAGGCAGAACTTTATTTTTCTGTCACAATGGAATCCCCTCCCCTCCTAGCAAGGAGGAAAGAGAGACCCAGAACCAAGAAGAAACATTAATAATAATAATAATAATATTTATACCCCATCCATCTGGCTGGGTTTCCCCAGCGTCTCTGGGCGGCTCCCAACAGAATATTAAAAACACTATGAAACATCAAACATTAAAAACTTCCCAAAACAGGCCTGCCTTCATTTTGGCATGGAGTAGAAGCACATCTCCTCTACAAACAGTCAGAAAATACATCACACCTGAGGTGTGATCACACCTGAGGTGGGGTTACTGTGGCTCAGGCAGGCCAAGGTGTGATATTCCTGAGGATTTAGCAAGTTTTACATAGTTCCAGACACAATTTACGCAAAACATTAGCATTGGATCATAAGACCATCAGGCTGCCCCTTCGACATTTCCTCAGTGCAGAATTCCTTCAGCAACTTCCCTGATTGCTCTCTGCCTGCGTGTTCTCAGGCAAGGGGGATTAAGGAGGCAGAGGAAATATTGAGGGTCTTTAGGAGAGCCAAGATGGCTTTTGGATTGCTCTCCTGTACTATTTTAGACTTGTGGTTTATATATTTATGTATGTGCGTTTACCTTATACAGTTATCAACATTTATTCTATATTGGCAAACTTTTTCAACAGACCTTGTGGGGGGGCAGACTATATTTTGAAGAAAGAAAAAATGTCCCACAAATAACCCAGAGATGCATTTTAAATAAAAGGACACATTCTACTTATGTAAAAACATGCTGATTTTCGGACCGTCCATGGGCCAGATTGAGAAGGCGATTGGGCCGGGCCTTAGTTTGCCTAAAGGTAAAGGTAAAGGGACCCCTGACCATTAGGTCCAGTCACGGACGACTCTGGGGTTGCGGCGCTCATCTCACTTTACTGGCCAAGGGAGCCGGCGTTTGTCCACAGACAGTTTTTCTGGGTCATGACTAAGCCGCTTCTGGCGAAACCAGAGCAGCGCACGAAAACACCATTTACCTTTCCGCTGGAACGGTACCTATTTATCTACTTGCACTTTGACGTGCTTTCGAACTGCTAGGTGGGCAGGAGCAGGGACCGAGCAATGGGAGTTCACCCTATTGCGGGGATTCGAACCGCTGAGCTTCCGATCGGCAAGCCCTAGGCTCAGTGGTTTAGACCATAGCGCAACCTGTGTTCTCTACCCATGCCTTAAAAAGGTAAAGGTACCCCTGACCATTCGGTCCAGTCGCGGACGACTCTGGGGTTGCGGCGCTCATCTCGATCTATAGGCCGAGGAACCCGGCGTTTGTCTGCAGACAGCTTCTGGGTCATGTGGCCAGCATGACTAAGCCGCTTTTCGCGAACCAGAGCAGCGCATGGAAACGCCGTTTACCTTCCCGCCGGAGCGGTACCTATTTATCTACTTGCACTTTGACGTGCTTTCGAACTGCTAGGTGGGCAGGAGCTGGGACCGAACACTGGGAAAAGCTTGCCTGCCTGAGGAGCAGTGATGCCGCAATAAACACTTGTCTAGAAGGTGTTCCTTCTGTTCCTGATCTGCATGGCTTGTGATAGGGCCAGCCTAGCCCACAGATCATTTAGGTAAATTTGCCCTAAATAACATCATGTTGCTTCTAGGTCAAAATCCATCATAAAATAAATTTACGGCTGTATTGTTCAGGAAAGCCTTAAGGCTTAAAGAAAGAAGCTTGCTTTGTTTAGCTACTACTACTGCTACTACTATTACTATTTATTTCAGGCAATCAATGCTTCCATTGTTCCACATGCAGAAATATGTCAATGAATTTGAATGACTTCTGCACAGCAGTTTTGTTGTGTTTCCTTCTGCCAACTTTGAGACCTGGGTTTCTGCACGGATAAAAAGCAAAGCAAATAAACCACTCTCAGGGAGCATGTGATTCACTTCAATGCTTGCTTGCTCACGTACGCACACATATCCGGGGCAAACAATTGCGTGATTTGCGTGATTCGGTAATATGGCTTCCCATATCCGGTGAACAAACAGTCCTGCCGATGGCTCACATTTCCTGTTTCCCAGAAGGACAAGCCAGTCATTAAAGTACCATCACATCGACACAAACCAAAACACCAGAGACAAAGTGTTCCACACACAGAAGACTCATTCATTGAACGTTTGCTGAATGTTTGTGCCTGCTGCCTAGTCTTGTTCATAGGATAGTATGCCCTTTGGTGCTGAACTGTTTTCTCAGATCTTGCTTTGAAAAGAACTTTTTGAAGATGAAAAATTGAGTAGGAGAGCCAGTGCCGGGCTTCGCTGGAACTTCAACATGGTGCTGACAGCAAGATGGGCCCCTGCTTGAAACTCAATGCCTAACCCAATGTTTGGTCAAGTTATGGGGCAATGTGGCCACTGCGGAGCAGAGCCAAGCATGAGTTTGGCTCCTGTTTAAAAGTGAGGTTTGTGTGAAGTGATGGCAGCAAGTGGCAACAGTGCCACAAACACAGCTTTGGTGGTGGTGAACATGGCAGGGCCACAAAGCGCTAGAAGATGGTCCTGATGACATCTGGCAGATGTAGGTAGGCGATGGCCGTTTCTGAGTCCCGGGAGGTGCCCATCCATGCTGATCCCTGGTGCTGGGCCTCCCAGGAAGCCATACATTTGAGGAGAAATGTCATTTCTGCCCCATTCCTTGGAATCCAGCCACCACATACTTGATATCAGAGGAACAGGAGATGAGGATTCCAAGTAGGAATTGAAGTGATTCTTGAGAGCTTTTGGGAAGTTTCTGGCTAGAATGGTTGACTATTCTGTCAATGTCCTGGTTATTCTGTGGGATGTGGAGATGACTCAGGAGGTTGACATGATTGTTCCTAAGCATCCTGTTCTCCAGTACAGAGCCCATCCAATACTTTGATTTTCTGGGGATGTTACGGGCAATGAAACAGGGCAGGGAGATAGCTAGAACTTTGGTGTTGGTAAACCCTGATGTCCATCTAGACTAACACAGGGGTGAACATGTTACCCAGGCTACAAAGTGGTGGCAAAGAAGTGATACTTCACTGCCATGGTGTCAATGGGCTGCCATCCAGTGATGCTTTTGTTACTGGTCTGAGGCCTCTTACAGCTTGTCTCGTGGTGTAATACGAAAAGGAAGCCTGTTAACAGGTTTGCTATGCACTTTGAGGAGAGGAATTGCGTTGTCTCAGTCCAGTCACAGACGACTCTGTTTCTGTAGATTAGCCAAGGGGTGTGTCCAGAGCACCATCTAGTCATTTTCTATGGGATGCATAGCTTCAGTGCCTAAAGGAGCCCCAGTTTCAAGAAGTGCTGGTTCTCAGTGCTTGAACCTACGGCTGGAGACATAATTCAGATTCCAGCTGGAGTGATGATGATGAGCAACTGTGTGAGGTTGGGAAGTGACTGTTTGTCCAAATATCTAAGCCTACAGTGGTACCTCGCAAGACGAATGCCTCGCAAGACAAAAAACTCGCTAGACGAAAGGTTTTTCCGTTTTCGATTTGCCTCGCAAGACGAATTTCCCTATGGGCTTGTTTCGCAAGACGAAAACGTCTCGCGACTTTGTTTCCTTTGTCTAAAAACCAAGACATGTTTTGTTTATAAAGTTAATTTATTTTCCCTTCAATTTTTGAACTGCTCTTTACAGTATGTGTGACTTTACCAAATTTGGCTTTGTTTGGACTTTTTTTGACCATAGGAACGCATTAATTGATTTTCAATGCATTCCTATGGGATTTCGTGATTCGCAAGACGAAAAATTCGCTAGACGACAAAACTTGCGGAACGAATTAATTTCGTCTTGCGGGGCACCACTGTACTTCCATTCAAATATAGATACCTGGTAAAATCAGAATGTGTATTAGTTAAATAATTGCCACACCCTAGTTAATGGGGTGCAATAACATTAACTTGACTGTGATAGCAGTAGGTTGGAGTCATTTAACTTCCAACTTAATTTCCGATATTTCTCAGATGAAAATAGGAGCTTGTTTGTTAATTCTCCAATTCTCGTCCCAAGGATTTCTGCCAGAGTCCCAGCCACCTCCTCTGTGACACTTTGCAGAAGTCTAGTGTTTGCTAGTGTTTCTTTCATGGGCTGCACTCATGCTCTGTCTTCTAATGATAAAAAACCCAAGAAAATTAGGGCAAAGAGGTACTAAGTGCAATAATCCCATGAGGTTGCTTAGGCTGTGATAACCTCGCAGCCCAAACGACCTCACGGGATTATTGCAAACATACAATGAAATAGAAAGCTTTGAACCTTCAGGGGGAAGGGGGAGATGTCACCTGAATGAGTATGTACATGTTTGATATCATCTTAAAAGTCTGGCCTGGGTAAGTTGGCAGACAACTTGCCTACCGTTTCTTGAGATGGGGTTGCTCAAGGCGAATTTCTGCTGAATTAATTGCGTTTGTAATGCCGTTTCATTACTTTAGGAAATGAATCCTCAGTTTAGGGAGATTGGCAGATGCAAGATGGTACAAGAAAACCAAACCAAACAAGCCTTGTGGGCAGGAATTGGGGCAGGCAATCTTATGGGGTGGGTGTGCTTGGAGGGAGAACATTGACATTGGAGGGTGTACCCCTGTGAAAGTAGGGGGGAGGAAAGCCCATAGCAAGGACTCATTCACACTTCTTCTTGCCCTGTGCCCAGAAAGTTCCAAAAACACTTCTTCCAGTCCTGGAACTGGACCTGAGATCTTATGCATGCGCAGAGTTCTGGACCAGCCTCCCCAGAAACAGTTGCACATGGAAAGCTGTCTTATACCAAGTCAGGCCTGCTTCCAATCAGTTTATCTGAACCTTCACATACGTCTTTATGCATACAAAGCATGTGACTCACTTCCCACCAGTCTGGCATCCCCTTCTGTTGCTTAGCAAGGACTATAGCAATTGTTGGCTTCTGTTCCCTTTCCTTTCCTTTCTCCCTCCTTCCTTTCTTGACATTCTTCAGGCCAGAAATATACTTAAAAGAGGGAGGGAGGGAGGGAGGGAGGGAGGGAGAGAGAGAGAGAGAGAGAGAGAGAGAGAGAGAGAGAAGAAAATGGTTTGGAAGAGGAATGTCACTATTAGTGGCTTGCAAACTCGTATTGCCTTTTCCTCCAGTAACAATATTTAGCAGATTTTCGATACTGTTTAAAAGACCTGCAAATCCTGTCTTCTCAGAGGTAACAATGGTACAAAAGATGTGTGTGAGAAGCGAAAACTTCCCTCCAACTGCTCTTGGTTTTCTCATAAACGATTATCTGCTTCCAATTTATTTATACAGTACTTATTTTATTTATCTCTAGAGAAGTTCTACACCTCAGCCACCTGGTGCCTGCTTGCTACTTTTTGCAGCTATGAACAATTAAAACTAATCTGAAAATACAAGGCAAGTCTGAAAGAACAAAGACAAGACAAAGAAACTCACAATATTATCCAACCAGAGATAGGTGCAGCAGATAGGCTGAGGCTTTCAGCGCTGAGTATTTATTTAAGGCTTTTATAGTAGGTTACTGTTTTAAATTTATTCTCTCTCTCTCTCTCTGCATCACATTATATTTATTCTAGCTATCTATGCCACAAAGAAACCGGTGTCTTCATGCACAGTGCATGAACTCTGATGCTAGCGGTGTTGCAGAATACAAAAGAGAACAAGCGAGAGAGAAGACAAGGAGACCCAGAGCCAAAGTCTTTCACATATCCCCCACCTCTCAAAAGGCCTCTTTTCCCCCTTGATGTCATGTGCTAAGCACGAGGGTTGGTAGAAAGCTAATCCTTCTAATTAGGGTTTGCTGCCCCTACACAAAAACCCCCCAGCCGTGGCCTCTTGGCAAGCAACAAAGGACCAAACTGTCCTCGTTTCTACCGCATTCAATAAAATTAGGCTCCAGGATTAAGCAAACGCCCCAAAGTCTAACCCGGTAGGCTGTAACGGGTTGTGGGTTGGAGACCTCATTTGGTCACATAAAACCTGGCTTGCTTGTTCAGCCCAGAGGCTGAGAATAAGACCGCCTGCCCTGAATCTCATGCTGACTTTGCAGGTTGAACAAAGCGAGTCGAGAAGTCCTGGAGTCTGATACTGATGGCCTTCCTGCTGCTTTGCTGCGCTCTCTTAGGATGCCTGAGCCCCCTTTGGCTTCCGGAGACCACGGCGCAATTCCCACGGGCGTGCATGACTGTGGAGATGCTGCAGTCCAAGCAATGCTGCCCTCCTTTGGGGCCTAATCCTAACAACGTGTGCGGCTCGCAGGAAGGCAGGGGCATCTGTAAGGAGGTGCAAGTGGACACCAGACCCTGGAGCGGGCCCTACACTCTCCGCAATGTGGACGACCGAGAACGATGGCCGCTGAAATTCTTCAACAGAAGTTGTCAGTGTACAGGTGAGATGATGATGATGATGATGATGATGATGATATAATTTATACCCCACCCACTCTGGGCAGCTCCCAACAGAATATTAAAAACATGTCAAGACATCAAACTTTAAAAACTTCCCTAAATAGGGTTGTCTTCAGATGTCTTCTAAAAGTCAGATAGTTGTTTATTTCCTTGACATCTGATGGGAGGGTGTTCCACAGGGCGGGTGCCACTACCGAGAAGGCCCTCTGTCTGGTTCCCTGTTAACTCACTTCTCGCAGTGAGGGAACCGCCAGAAGGCCCTCGGAGGTGGACCTCAGTGTATGAGGGCTGAATGATGGGTGTGGAGACGCTCCTTCGGGAGGGAGGTTCCTTACTCTCTGGAGAAAGCCAGGAAGATTCAGAAATATACAGTGGTACCTCAGGTTACATATGCTTCAGGTTACATACGTTTCAGGTTACAGACTCCGCTAACGCAGAAATAGTGCTTCAGGTTAAGATCTTTGCTTCAGGATGAGAACAGAAACTGTGCTCCAGCGGTGCAGCGGCAGCAGGAGGCCCCATTAGCTAAAGTGGTGCTTCAGGTTAAGAACAGTTTCAGGTTAAGAACAGACCTCCGGAACGAATTAAGTACTTAACCCGAGGTACCACTGTACTAGAAAGTCCCCATGATTCTGCCGGGTCCCATCTATTTTGCATGTGCAAAAGCTATGTTTTATATTTCTTATTTTCATCCCCAGTACTTGTGATATGTATTGACAGCTTCCGATGTTACCTTTCCCTATTAACGTTCCAAAAACAGCTATACAGAAGCAGGAAGAAAATGGCTACAGGTGCACAGCTTTGTAATGTGTTCAGACCCAAATCAGACGCACATCATGATGAAAGGCAGGAGAACAGAGTTTTGCCACTTTTGCCACTTTTAGGCTTTCCCCCATGTTAAAAAGAGGCCTTTTGATTCATGGAACTTACTAATTGCCTGACAAGAAAGACACTAAGGCCAATGTACTGTTATATGGTCCTCATTTTCCTGAATGGTGAAAATTTACAAGGGAAGAGCTACAAATTTAACTTCCTTTGGGGGAGAGACCACTAGAGATTTATGGTGCCTTTGCAATATATGTTGAAATTGTAAGTATATGAGCAGAGTATACTGGAAGCAAACAGAAACTCCTACAGTAGAAAGCAAATCCCATACAGCATTTCTGAAAGCTCAGCTCAGCTTTTATACCTCCAGACAATTTTACAGCTCCCAAACTCTCTCCAATGCTCTCTAAATTCAGTCTGACATCTGAATCCAACTTTATTTACTCTGCTTCTCACCTAGAGAGTCATCTTCTCCAAGCACTGGATATCACATTGCAGACGCTGGGGGAGAGATTTCTATTCCAGCTATCTCCTATCATTTGGGAATGTTTTAGTAGTCCACAGACTGATAAATAGATGCTCACAGTCACCAAACAATAACAAAACAGTATTGAAATGAATACGACATTTTCTTCACTTCCTGCTCTTGGGTTTTTGAACTGCGTTAATTTGGAGGAAGATCTGGAGCTAATCACCAGTTTAGTAGCAGCAATTAGACAAACAAGAGATCCTTTTGGAAATCTCCAAGATCTCCCAAAGTGTGTTCTCTGGTATATTTGTTTGTTTTTCTAATACATTAGTTTAACCTTCTGGTGGTTGCTTTGCTGATAATATTGCTCTGTTGTGCTAAAGGCAGCATTGTTCCGTCTTTGCCAAATGTTTCAGCCACCAGAACACAAAGTGCAGTTATGAGACCTCATGTAAGAACAGCGCATGAGGCAGCTGGAAGGAAAGTTTTGAGCTGACAGATAAGGTTTCATTTGAAAGCATTTGTGTGTTCCGCATCAAATGCATTAGGGTAGCCAATTTGCCCAGAGGCGAGAAAAGGAAAAAGAAAGAAAAGAACCAGTAACAGTTGCTGCGGTTGTACCTATCAAGTCCCTCAATGTCAATTTGATTGCCGGGTTAAAACACAGAGATAATGCTATGTTAATTTATTCATTATATTTACATCCCATTTTTACTTCAAGGATCTTAAGGCAGGGGAAATGTTCCTCCCCACTTTTATTTGGACTAGATAGATCTTTGGTCTGAACTGGGAGCTCTCTTAAGGCACTCATATTTGTAGGCGGTCTAGAGAGGGTATTTTGTTCATGAGCTCCCAAAATCTGGAGCTGGCATGGTTTGCAGGTAAGCTTCAAGACTGGAGCCAGGTGGCAACTAGATACTTCAGACCACAAAGGTTTCGGTTCTGAAAACAGGGCATTTGCACCTCGTCAAACAACACATGTTCTCTCCATCTTCATTTTCTCCATTGTGGGGGTAATCTTGACTGTATCCTTCCGAGATGCAGTTAAAGAGTTAGTGATGACATTTGCCTGCCTGAACCATCTGAAACAATTGCAGCTTGTCATTGCAGTTATCAGAAGAGTTATTTAGAAGTGTGGCTTAAATGTCCCTGCAGAGCTTAGGCACTTTAAAACTATCATCAGGCATGACGCTACTTCTGAATGCAGTTGTTTTCAAGCCAGAGCAGGGAAAATAATTCCTGCTTGTCGGAACTGGTTCGTCCCCATGCACTCATGCCCAAATTTAGATTGGGTCTGCACAACTTGTGCCCAGCAGCCATGTGGTGGCCCACTAAAGGTAAAGGGACCCCTGACCATTAGGTCCAGTCGTGGCCAATTCTGGGGTTGCGGCGCTCATCTCGCTTTATTGGCCGAGGGAGCCGGCGTACAGCTTCCGGGTCATGTGGCCAGCATGACTAAGCCGCTTCTGGCAAACCAGAGCGGCACACGGAAACACCGTTTACCTTCCTGCCAGAGCGGTACCTATGTATCTACTTGCACTTTGGTGTGCTTTCGAACTGCTAG
This sequence comes from Podarcis bocagei, assembly GCF_964188305.1. NCBI lineage: Eukaryota > Metazoa > Chordata > Lepidosauria > Squamata > Lacertidae > Podarcis > Podarcis bocagei. The sequence goes on from NC_138130.1 coordinate 12,779,800, forward strand.
GTTGGCAGGAGCTTGCTTCCGGTCTGGGACCGTAGAGGCTGGGAGATTATGAAGCAAGGGGCCAGTACATGACTGATGGTCACTCTTGACTTAGGTGGGCCAATCAACACAGACTGCCAACCTAGCTGGATTTCCTGAGAGACCAAGGTTGTGCATGCTATATATGCAAACCCTCCAAGTGCCCCTATTTTCCAGGGACAGCCCCGGATTTACAGAAGCTGTCCCGGTTTCTGATTTGATCCCAGAATGTCCCGCTTTTCTTTAGGACGTCCCTAGTTTCATCGGAGAAATGTTGGAGAGTATGGAATAGGATGTCCCTATTTTCATTGGAGAAATGTTGGAGGGTGAAAGGTAAAGGACACCTGGACGGTTAAGTCCAGTCAAAGGCAACTATGGGGTTGTGGTGCTCATCTCGCTTTCAGGCTGAGGGAGCCGGTGTTTGTCCACAGACAGCTTTCCGGGTCATGTGTCCAGCATGACTAAACTGCTTCTGGCGCTATGGGACACTGTGACGGAAACCAGAGTGCACAGAAACGCTGTTTAGCTTCCCACCGCAGCGGTACCTATTTATCTACTTGGACAGGTGTGCTTTCGAACTGCTAGGTTGGCAGGAGCTGGAATAGAGCAACGGGAGCTCACCCCGTAGCGGGGATTTGAACTGCCGACCTTCTGATTGGCAAGCCCAAGAGGCTCAGTGGTTGCAGTTAATGACAGTGACAAACTCTCAAATTTCAGTGGTGCCTTGCCCAATGCTAAAATTGAGCACCCCCACCTCTCACACTCTGTTTTGCAGCATCATTTTGGCACCCCCTGCAATACAACCACTTCTATAAAACTGCCTCTGTTAATGACCTACCAACGGGGCAGTGGATCAGTAGCTTTACTGAGCTACTGTTATTAGAGCAATACTTTGTTCTGTGGACACTGCTCCTCCTTGTAGCTAGGGTATTATAAATCAGAAATAATTGAATATGAAAGTCTGACCTATTCCAGTTTTCTTCTGCTAATACTGCTTGTAAGGGATTATTGTTTGAATGCGTCGACTGATTTAGGGCAGAGGTCATGAATGTAATTGCAAGCAATTACCAGCCATTATGGCTCTTAGATGGCTTCTTCCATACTTCATCTTTTATGAATGTGATAGATTTTCCTCGTATGTTGAGACAAGTCAGCAAATCCTGTCCACACATTCCCCTTTTCTCTGCATCCCATGTGCTCCCTGTACCATTTTGGGAAGTGGTGTTCACAGGGCGTTAGTCCCAATCAGTATCTATACTGTCATTTCTTATCAAGTACTGCATTTTGGGGTCTTTCCCCCCAAACCAGCTTTGATCTGAATTGAGGCAAAGAATGACCCTGGCCATGTCTACACAGCCTTGTTTCTGGGGTTTTTATTTCTGCTGAAGCTAAATCCCAGGGGGCAGGGATCTCTCCAGATCTCAGAACTAGGGAAGGGGAATAGTGCTGCTTAAAAATAAACATATATTTTAAATATGTTCTCATAGCTGGCTCCATGTTACCTACTGCATGGTGAGCTTGTTCATCAGGTTCAGGCTGCTTTTTTCCAAATGTCACACCAACTCTGCAGACTTCAGGGAGGATGGCTGGCAAATCTGACCAAGGTAGCAGTCATGGTCTCATTTGTTCACATGGAGGTGGATTTATGGAAACAGCCCTTCTGAGATGTTGGAGAGCATGGAGCAGTCATTTTGGCTGCATACACAACATACATTTAAAGAATCACAAAGAATCATGGAAAATGGAGTTTACCCCTCTCTGAGTTACAATTCCCAGCCTCCTTAACAAATTATAGTTCTCATGATTCTTGATGTGCATGTGTGTGCTTTTGTCAGGCTTCAGGGAATTGGCATCCCCTCCCGTGGCAGTAGATAAGCAGAACAAAGGAAAAGGAGTCTTCTTACCAGTTAGAAACTTTAATAATCACAGCGAGAGAGCAAAGAACACATCTCCTAGAAATGGCGGTGCTCCCAGTTAAGGAATCCACCCCTTTCCGTCCCTATTAATCTACGTCACTCCTATGTCTTGTAATCTGAGCTTGTACCCTCTGTGCTTTCTGTTATGCCACTTTCTGAGCTCTCCTTGACTTTGGAGAAGGGGAGTGAATGCTGTCCAGAGACTGTGAATCTGTTAACCCTCTCTCTCCCAGTGTTTCTTCTCCTAGCTGTTCCCCATCCAGTATTTCCCAGCTTCTGCTTTCTGAACTATGCCCCTCTGCAAACCACTGTTCCAAATCTATACGGTCCTCCTGCTCCTGGGAAGATTCAGGATCCGGAGCAGGAGCAGGGGAAGGGGGAGGCTCCCAGCATTCCTCCTCAGCACGGTCCCTGACAGCTTTGAATGTTTAGCGTTTATTCAGCCTTTAACTCCTCCTCATCAGAGAGGTTTGGGCAACATCTGCTTTGGTATGCTGACGTATGACTGATGCTGTCTCTTAATACAGGGAACTTTGCCGGCTACAATTGTGGGGACTGCAAATTTGGTTGGTCAGGGCCCAACTGTGACGAGAAGAAGCCTCTGGTTGTCCGGAAGAATATCCACGCTTTGACGGAGGAAGAGCGAGAGCAATTCTTGGATGCCCTCAACCGCGCAAAGACCACCGTTCACCCCGACTATGTGATCGCTACACAGCATTGGCTGAGTCTGCTTGGTCCCAGTGGAAATGACCCGCAAGTTGCAAATTGCAGCATTTACGATTACTATGTGTGGCTTCATTATTATTCAGTCAGAGACACTCTTTTAGGTTGGTGAATTCCATTAGCAAGGGATAAGATAGGAAAAGGCGAAACACACACTAAAAGGAATGTCAACAGAGTGTTGTTGTTTTTTAAAAAAACCACTTTGGAAAAACACACTGTAGTTAACATAGGAAATGGAACATTTTCAACACAGTGGATGTGATTTGTTTGAGAACTTCCCCTCTTCTGGGGAAGAGGATTTTTTCCCCATTCTCCCTACTTAGGAGCTTTGGAATGCTCCTTGAAGCTTCTTAGGATTCCTGTAATTTTTGGAATAGTCTAGTTAGTAGAAAGGCAGTATGGTTTGTACAGTACTGAGGTTTGAATTTGTATTACATTTATTTTACACTGGTGTTTTTTTTTTTGGGGGGGGCGCACATACGTTTCTTTAAAAACACACAAGAAAGCCATAAAAAAGAAACCAATAAATCAGAAATAGATGTGGAAATGTTCTAGTATTACATTCCCTTGTCTGAAACATAAAGTTTAGAGCCACATACGATCACTGTTCTGATAGCCAAAAATGGAAATAGTTTTGCATTCTGACTTTCCATGCAAAGCATACAGGGTTTTCACCATAGGATAAGAAGAAAGAATGGTGCTGGCAGATAACATTTCAACTGAGCCTACGTGGCCTAATCTGAATCCTGGGCATATGGCAGTCAGCTAAATGGGTAGATATCTAGAATTTTAGAAACAAGAATGTGCCATAATTTATAAGCCAGGACAGCAAAAGGCGCAGCTTTCCCTCGTCTGTCAAGGCATTGTAGCAATGTTTTTTAAAATGGATTTCTATCCAATGTGATAGAGAAAACGTCCCCTTTCTATTTTTTTAAAAAATATTTATTGAGTTTTCACAAATTATATAAACATAAACAAACACACACAAAAACAAACAAGTATAATTTCAAATCCTTATTTTCTTAAGACTTACTTCACCGACCTCCTCATACCTCCCCTTTCTGCATTCCAATTTCAAATATTTAATTCAGCAAATCCTCCCCCTTAATTTTATCTAGTTGTAATCCTTTCTTTTCTTTTAACTTAATCTTTACAGCTGTAGTCCGCTTATTTTCTATAACCACAACATTTTAACACTCATTAATTTTACAATGTCTCTTAAGATAGATTTTAAATTTCTTCCAATCTTCTTCCACCAACTCTTCTCCCTGGTCTCGGATTCTGCCAGTCATTTCAGCCAGTCCCATGTAGTCTATCACCTTCATCTGCCATTCTTCCAGAGTGGGTAGGTCTTGTGTCTTCCGAAAACGTCCCCTTTCTAAGTTGAATTCCATTTTAACCCACAGGACCAGGCCACCCCTTCACAGCAATAGACTTCTCCCACCAAGGACCTGCCTTTGTAACTTGGCACAGGTATCATTTGCTGCTGCTGGAAAGAGATCTGCAGGTTAGTGAAAACACCGACTGGTGTATGTTTGAAAGATGCAAACAGAGAAGCTTCTAAGCCCTCCTTCCCTCCCTCTCACTCCTCCCCATTCCCGAGAGGAAGGAATTCTCAGCATAATGAGCCTCCTTAAGGTTTAGCATTCTAGCACTAAATGGGAAATGTGTAAAGATAGTCCTGAGGAAAGAGAATGATGTGACAAAGGACTTGAAGCTTCCCTATCTGTTGCATTGGTAAAGGTAAAGGACCCCTGGATGGTTAGGTCCAGTCAAAAGTGACTATAGGGATGCGGCGCTCATCTCGCTTTCAGGCTGAGGTAGCCGGCATTTGTCCACAGACAGCTTTCTGGGTCATGTGGCCAGCATGACTAAACCGCTTCCAGCAGAATGGAACACCGTGACGGAAACCAGAGTGCACGGAAACACTGTTTACCTTCCCGCCACAGTGGTACCTATTTATCTACTTGCACTGGTGTGCTTTTGAACTATTAGGCTGGCAGGAGCTGGGACAGAGCAACGGGAGCTTACCCTGTCGTGGGGATTCAAACTGTTGACCTTCTGATCGGCAAGCCCAAGAGGCTCAGTGGTTTAGACCACAGCTGCATTGGCTGCATTGGCTGGTAGACAGATCAGTTGAGGTGGGGATAAACTACACAGAAAATAATTCAAGGCCACCCCACTCTAATTAGGCATGTAAGAATGATTGTTTTGCATGTCCAGGCGGTGACCCCCCGACCCCTGAGAGACCACTGCATGCTTTGCTGTTGGCTCCGCCCCCTAATAAACAGCATGAGTAGACCCCTTGGCTGGCCCTGCCTCCACCAGTGCCACTGATTGGATTATTTGAACCAAGGTTTGGCAGGAACACCCAACGGCTGTGGCATCAGGGAGGCGGGTCAGCATGGCGAGCTGGTAAGTCCCACGAGTCTTGGGGGTGCTGCACATGGTCCCACAAAGGGCGCCCACCATCTGAGGACTGAGCGTTCCTTCTCCCCCCCTGTATTTTCTCATGCAACACTGTTTCCATTCCACTGCTGTTCATCTTCTGCTAAAACTATGTTTGTCTCGCTGTCTGTTGTCTGCTATCATTACATTGTTCCTCTCTTTTCATTTCAATGCAAAGGCAATTCATTGGATAGCTCAGTTGGTTACAGCATGGTGCTGATAACAGCAAGGTCGCAGGTTCAATCCCTATATGGGACAGCTGTATATTCCTGTGAAATATACCATATTTTTCACTCTATAGGACGCACTTTTTCCCCTCCAAAAATGAAGGGGAAATGTGTGTGCGTCCCATGGAGCGAATGCAGGGGGGAGGCAGGCAGGAAAAGCCCCCAAAAGACGCACACAAGCGCAGCTCTTGCAAGCTTTTCCTCAGGAGGGACAAGGGACTGACGCGACCGGTCAGTCCCTTCTCCCTCCTTGTAGAAAAGCCCACAGGAGCCGCGTGCTCCTTAAAGGGTGCGCGGCTCCTGTGGGCTTTTGCGGGAGGTGGGAGTATTGTCATAGCCCCACGACCCTCTCCCGGCTGGAGAGGTGGCGCGTGGCTATGGTAGCAGCCTCTCCGCTGCGCGCCTTTCTGCTGCTCCCCGACCTGCTCTTTGGGGCTGGTGGTGGGCTTCCCCCCCAGCTCCAAGGTAGCCGCCTGAAGGCGACTGAACGCACCTTGAGTGGCACCTTGTTTTAGAGGGGGAAAACAAGGGGGGGGATTCTCCTCCTCTCTGTGCAGCACCTCCTGCCGCTTCACTGAAGGGGCACTGGGCAGAGAGGGGGACAGTTTTTTTTCTTGTTCTCCCCCCTCTAAAACAAGGTGTGTCCTATTGTCCGGTGTGTCCTATAGAGCGAAAAATACAGTACTCAGAGTCTAGAGTGGATTTCATGCTCTTTATTCAGCTCATAGTGGTGAGGAGGAATGAAAGTTCCCCCAGAATGTCTGCTTTATATACATTATTTACACAATGGGCCCCACGTGATTGGCTAATTCCGGGATTCACCTGTAGGCCAATCAGGTTGCGGATTCACTTCCACCTGGAGCTGGATTGGGTGGCTCCTGTGGACCAATCAGACTGCTGCATTTGGGACCCTATTGTTCTAGGACCAATCAGACTGCTGCATTCTGAATCCTATTGTTCTAGGACCAATCAGACTGCTGCCTTTTGGATCCTATTCAACTCAGTACATAACATCCTGCATTGCAAAGGCTTGGAATCAATGATGCTCAGCGTCCCTTCTGATAGAATCATAGATTTGTTTTGTATGCAACACAAGGCACATGTGTGTGTGTGTGTGTGTAGAAACTTTGTGCTCTGATTTCAGGCAAATATAGCACACCTACCTGAAGAGATATCCATGTTTTTGTAGGGATTGGGATGGCCTGGGTTTGAAAAAGGAAAGAGACAGTTTGGGATAGTGTTGCAAAGAGGTTATATGAGGTTTGTTGAGCTGCGGAAAATTTTTTAACAAATGTTTTATGCAAAGAACTAATCCAAAGTGGCTTCATCTCCACCCCCCTCCATCTCCCCACTCTCATGTTTAGCGGATGATTGGGAACGATTCCTTTGCATTGCCTTATTGGAATTTTGCTACAGGCAGAAATGAATGTGACGTGTGTACTGATCAGCTTTTGGGAGCACCGAGTCCAGACAACCCAAACCTAATAAGCCGGAATTCAAGGTTTTCACAGTGGCAGATAGTATGCAACAGGTAACACAATTTTGTTTAGAACTGAGGTATTGGGGATACTTATGCATCCAGGTTTTAAACTCCTCCTTTGATTTTTTTTTTGAGCTGTCAATAAATTCAAGAATTATCTGCCTTTTCATTGATGAACGAACTCATTCATTGCATTTAAAGAAATGCTGCATCAAAACCTCAATAAAGGTGACATTTTAAAATCTCTGGAGGCAGTGTAAGATAATTTTCGGTTTAATGAGTAATAGCTGCCACCGAGACTTGGTTCAGATGTAATGCTAAACTATGGTTTGGTGTTACATACAGTGCCTCAGACTCTGTTCTCCAACTTCCTTCTGCAGCACAGCTGTAGTTAACTCTGGTTTGCTCTTACGCCCGAAGCCACAACCGTGGTTAATCTTCACTATGGTTTAGCGAAACAAACCAGGACCACAAGCCACAGTTTGAAGTTGACTTGTTTTCCTAAAGTGTAGCTAAGACTGCCCACAGTTTGTTTGGGTTCAGACATAACAACAAACCTTAGTTACCGTATTTTTTGCACCATAACACTCACTTGTTTTCCTCCTAAAAAGTAAGGGGAAATGTCTGTGAGTGTTATGGAGGGAATGCCTACGGGTGGCATGCCTACGGATTTTCCTCCTCTAAAAACTACGTGCGTGTTATGGTCGGGTGCGTGTTATAGAGCGAAAAATACGGTAATCAAAAATGGAAGAAAAAGCTTCTGATTTCCTCTCAGCAAACTTGGAGAGGAAGGGGGGGGGGCATAGGTGCCTGACTACAACCAACTATTTGAAGAAAAATCTATTTTTAATTTGTTGAGCATGATTTATTTCACCTTCCTTGCACATGGCTCCAAGAGGGATTCCTCACTTGGGGCCTCTAACTACCCCAGCTCTGAATCTGCCTGACCATTATCTCAACTGTGTGAGATAACTGTGTTATCTCAACACAAAGATCCAACATTTCGTACCTCCTGTGCAGGGCCGTCTTAAGCATTAGGGCTAGGACCCACGTATCTCTCCTGGTATGCCCCGCGGAGGACCTTAAGGTCCACAAATGACAACATCTTGAAGGTCCCAGGTCACAAGGTGGTTAGATTGGTCGCAACTAGGGCCAGGGCCTTTTCAGTACTGGCCCCGACTTGGTGGAACGCTCTGTCACAAGAGACTAGGGCCCTGCGGGACTTGACATCTTTCCGCAAGGCCTGCAAGACAGAGCTGTTCCGCCTGGCCTTTGGTTTGGACTCAGCCTGACCCTTATGTTTCCCTCCCCTTATGGTTTTGATCTATGGGCTACTTTTAAAATGAGGGTGCATTTTAAATTGCATTTTAACCTGTATTTTAAATTGCCCCCCCCCATTATGTTTTTGCTGTAATTTTACTGGTGTTAGCCGCCCTGAGCCCGGCTCTGGCCAGGGAGGGCGGGGTATAAATAAAATTTATTATTATTATTATTATTATTATTATTATTATTATTATTATTATTATTACAATATCCGGCACCGTGGTGCAAAACTTTTCCCAGAGTCTTTTTAAGGAGGACTGCACTGCCGGCAGGGCTGCAGGAGGCGGTCAGCGGCTGGAGGGCGGCTCCTCTGGTGGGGAAGAGGCGGAGGCTGGAAGCGACGCCTCCCGGCTCACCTGGACGCTTTGTGCCATGGTGGCCACGGCAGGCGGAGGCTCCAGGCGCGGCACTGCTTCAACGCGGCATGGTGGAGGTGGGCAAGGGTGGCGAGCTGATTCTGGGAGGAGCTGCGTCCAGCTTCCGCCTCTTCCCTGGCACCCTCCAGAACTTGGTGCCCTGGCGCCCCGCGCCACTAGCCTCTATGGGTAAGACGCCCCTGCTCCCATGCTCCCTGGTGCGCAAACACTTGATGTATGGGTGATCAACATTTCCCCCCAATGGGAAGATTAACTAAGGACCGGCCAATTACCATATTTTTCGCTCTATAAGATGCACCAGGCCATAAGACGCACCTAGTTTTTGGAGGAGGAAAACAAGAAAAAAAGTATTCTGAATCCCAGAAGCCAGAACAGCAAGAGGGAGCACTGCGCAGTGATCCCTCTTGCTGTTCTGGCTTCTGGGATAGCTGTGCAGCCTGCATTTGCTCCATAAGACGCACACACATTTCCCCTTACTTTTTAGGAGGGAAAAGGTGAGTCTTATAGAGCAAAAAATACGGTAATCTTCCAGTTAAAACCAATTACAGTGGTGCCCCGCAAGACTAATGCCTCGCAAGACGGAAAACTCGCTAGACGAAAGAGTTTTCCGTTTTGGAGGTGGTTCGCAAAACGAATCTCCTATGGGTTTGCTTCGCAAGACGACAATGTCTTGCGAGTTCCTGCTGGTTTCCCCCCTCCCCCTTTTTCTAAGCCGCTAAGCCGCTTATCAGCTGATCCGATCAGCAGATAAGCCGCTAAAAGCCGCTAATAGCGCTAATCCGCTAATCCTTCAATGGGCTTGCTTCGCAAGAGGGAAAAAAACGCTAGGCGAAGAGAATCACAGAACGGATTCTTTTCGTCTTGCGAGGCACCACTGTAAAGCTTTTGGCCTGTTTTCCTCCCTGCATAAAATCAATAACAAGAAAGCTCAGCACAAAATCGAGTCTGACTGCTTCATGTCTCTCTATTTGTAAACCCAAGTTTGGATGACTATAACCGCCTGGTTACACTTTGTAACGGGACCAATGAAGGCCTTCTGCAGAGGAACCCATTCAGCAAAGCAGGGGACCGGCTACCAACCATGGAAGATGTCCAGAATTGCCTCTCTCTGCAAGACTTTGACAAGCCGCCTTTCTTTCGGAATTCCAGTTTTAGCTTCAGGTTAGTTCTTTGGTTTGCATCGTTTGCTTTGCTGCACAAGGGAGCTTGTGAGATGGTAATGCTCTGTGTTGCTTGACACAGGAATACTTTGGAAGGCTTCGATGAACCCAACGGAACCCTGGGCCCATCAGCCGTGAGCCTCCATAACTTGGTCCACTCGGTCTTGAACGGAACGAGTGCTTTCCCTCATTCTGCAGTGAACGATCCTGTCTTTGTGGTATGTCCTTATCTCATTTTGGGTCCCTTGAAGTCCTTGTTAACCAAATATGCCAATTGGGATGTGGGTACCGCTGTGGTCTAAACCACTGAGCCTCTTGGGCTTGCCAATCGGAAGGTTGCCACTTCGAATCCCCACAATGGGATGAGCTCCTGTTTATCTGTCCCAGCTCTTGCCAACCTAGCAGTTCGAAAGCACGCCAGTGCAAGTAGATAAATAGGTACTGCTGTGGCGGGAAGGTAAACGGTGTTTCTATGTGCTCTGGTTTCCATCATGGTGTTCTGTTGCGCCAGATGCGGTTTAGTCCTGCTGGCCACATGACCCAGAAAGCCGTTTGTGGACAAATGGAGGCTCTCTCGGCCTGAAAGCAAGATGAGCGCCCCAACCCCATAGTTGCCTTTGCCTGGACCTAACTTTTCAGGGGTCCTTTACATTTACCTATTGGGGAACATTTCCCAGGAGGACCACTTCTACGAATGAGAACAGAAGTCATGTCTTCTCTTGATTATTTGGTGTACCTGCTGGTGCTATCCACCCAATATTGACGTTTTCAATTTTCACTAGAGCCAGACATGTGCCTTTTTTGGAGCTGCGATCTTCAGCAAGACATGTGGCCAGCCACGATCGCACACGTTTTTAGGTGCTGTGCTCTCACATGAGAGCATGCCCCCCCCCCAAAAAAACAGGTTGTCCCGGACCTGTGATGGGTGGGTTACAGAGATCCCCTGGAGTCAGTGAACCACCGGTTGAGAACCACTGGGTTAAAGTGTTGCTACTTCAGAGTTAACCAACATATGTCAAAAGTACTCAGGTTGGTGAATCGGTGATCTGATGCCCTATAAACAGACTTTAGTCCACTTTCGAAATCTGGCCTGCGTTTCAAAATAATGGAATGAATTGTGGAGGTAAAAACAACTCTCTGATCCGATCATATAGACACAGAAGGGAGGAGGCTGTGGAACACCCTCCTATCAAATGTCAAGGAAATAAACAACTATCTGACTTTTAGAAGACATCTGAAGGCAGCCCTGTTTAGGGAAGTTCTTAATGTTTGGTGTTTTTAATTTTCTGTTGGGGAATATTCCTCAGCCTAGAGTGGCTGGGAAAACCAAGCCAGATGGGTGGGGTATAAATAAAATTATTATTATTATTATTATTATTATTATTAAGACAGATCAAAATCTGATTCATTACTAGTTTTGTTTTGATAAAGTGTTTACAACCCTTTTGTGAGTGTCCTATTCGTGCACCTCACAGAACCCCTATGTGGGCAGACGGGGGGGGGGGGGGAGCAGGGAAGGAATATTTCGTATGCATGAAAGTGCCTCTGTTAATTCATAAGATCTTCCATCGGTGTTCTGGGGGCATAATGGAGTATGTGAGCTCCATCTGGTGGCTAAATTAAAGCTCGAACCCTGCAGCTTTAGTAATGCAAATAGAAGAACTACGGTACATGGAAAAAAACTTGTAGGAAATCTAAGAACTCTGATTGACTGCAGTACCATTCTGTAATGATGCCTAAGGAAAGAAGCCACAGCTGCGTTCCTTCATGGCCGGTTTTTAAAGAATGGTTGATACCCAAAGAAGGAGGGGGATTTTCATTCTCTGTGGCCCAGAGAAGGACCTGAAGGCACAAGGTGCTGGTCTCAGTAGAGCTGATGCCTTTATAGATCTCACAGAACCCCTGAACTCCACAGGGATATAAATGTAATAAACAAAACTGATAAAAACGGAGAGAAAATGAAAACCCTCATCCCAGGACCAGCCCATTAGAGAATCTAGACGTAGTAATATTGATATATTATTAAATCCAACCTTGCAGTTCTTAAATATTGTTGGCTTCCATATCGAGTGTACCTCCAAATCACTGTGCTAGCTGCACCGAAGTAACATTCCACTGTGTGCAACTTGGGCAGTATGTATGGAGGTCCTGGGCTGTCTAGACAAGATCTCCCTGATTCTTCTTCTTCCTTTCTTTGGTGATCACTCGTATAGCTGAGTAAGATTTTCTCCCATAAACACGGTTTTAACAATGAGTCCATAAGTGACTGTGGAGGCCAATTCTGGATCCACACATCCTTCCACAGTGGGGACATTGATAATCCAGTCAGGGAAAAAGGGAGGCAGACTATGTTTAGGGCACCTTTTCTAGCTCCTCCCCCTTTTTGGGGTGAGGAGAGTGGATCCTAAAAAGGGCCGCTCAGTCATGGATACAGCTGCTGAGCTGCTCAACTGCCTCGTTCCTTGAGTCAGAACGACTAAATCTGTATCCACCGCCCATGTGCCCGTTCATGACTAGGGGCTTCCAGATTTCACGATCCTGCCCCCGTTACCACTTGCCGATCACCGTGGGACTTTTGGGGTTTGGCTTTGGGTTGGGTTTTTGGAAGATGCCTGTGCTTGAATTTGTTCTATGTGTGTAGATCAGTGCATGTTGACCAGCGCACAGTCTTCGCAGTAAGGCTCTGTTCCAATGGCATGAGTAGTCACGATGACCAGTAGATTCTTATCTGCTGCAGCCTTCATCCACCTTCACAGCCGTTGTAACATACCGCTTGTTATTACCTCCCTGATGTGGTCCAAAGGAAAGCAGAGCAATATGTTTGACACTAGCTTGGCTGCTGGAGTTGCTGGAAAGAGGTGTACAAGGTCCAACCGTCTTAGGGACTCCACTCCAGATTTGTGTAGAGTTTATTCCTTAACCTTTTCTTTTCCCAAAGGTAAAGGGATCCCTGACCATTAGGTCCAGTCGTGACTGACTCTGGGGTTGCGGTGCTCATCTCGCTTTATTGGCCGAGGGAGCGGACGTACAGCTTCTGGGTCATGTGGTCAGCATGACTAAGCCGCTTCTGGCGAACCAGAGCAGAGCATGGAAACGCCATTTGCCTTCCCGCCGGAGTGGTACCTATTTATCTACTTGCACTTTGACGTGCTTTTGAACTGCTAGGTTGGCAGGAGCAGGGACCGAACAACGGGAGCTCACCCTGTCGTGGGGATTCGAACCGCCGACCTTCTGATCAGCAAGTCCTAGGCTCTGTGGTTTAACCCACGATGCCACCCGCGTCCCTTTTCCCAAAGGTATCCTGTGAGATAACAAGATGGGCTACTTTTCGGGGTTGAAGAGCCCCACCTGCCCCTTACTTCCTTCTACAACACCTGCTGAAACCATATTTTTGACCATTGGACCCACTCTTAGTCTCATCTGCTCAATCCACTGCAGCCTCACTTTGCATGCAGCAGAAGTCCTTAACTCACCGAGGATTTGAGGCTCATTTGCTCCTCTTACCTACAGATCGTGGCTTCATTTATCTGAAATTTGGATTATTTTAAATATTGAGTCTTGGTGTCACTTCAAAGCATGCCAGGAAGTAACAGCCAGCACTGCTGATTGCATTATGATAGGACTAGGAAATGTGTGGGCCTTCAAGTGTTGATAGACTCCGACTTCCATCAAGAGCAGGCAACCTCCCATCCATCTGGTCTAGGGAACCACCCACTAACAGTGCGTCAATCTTATCTGCCTTGAGCTTCAGTTTGTTGGCTCTCATCCGGTCTATTACTGAGGCATGACATCGGTACAGCACATCCACTGCCTCACCTCACAGATATAAAAGAGAAACAGAGTTGCGTATCATCAGCGTATTTGTCAGGGGTTCAGGAGCAGAGGCACAGGAAAGGGAGGAAACAGAGAGCGAGGGGGAGGAATCCGAAGGAAATATGAGCGATGACAGCGGCCCGAGATCTCCGAGTCTTTCCAGTGAATCGGAAGATTCACAGAAAGGGGCGCCAGTGGTCAGAGCAAGGGGGGCACCTAAGGGGACACCCCAGGAAGAAGGGACCAGAGGAGACTCAGAGAGCAGCAGTTGGAAATCGGGACCAGCTTCCCCACCAGAGCACAGTAGGGGGGAGGGGTCGCAGGCATCGGGAGCTGGCGGCTCGCCGCAAGCGGGAAGGCAGGAGTTAGGATTGGCCACACCTCCATCGGGGAGCGAGGAAACGGTTAAGAGGAAGGTCGAAGGCTGCGCGCGCGAGCCAAGTTCAAATGCACAGGAAGGCGGCACAGTAAGCAGTCCGGATAGGGAGCCAGGTCCTAAAGCCCGCCGCAAAAAAGGGAGCAGAGTCCGGGGGGTCGGCGTCAGAAGAGTCCAGGAAGGAAGAGACCACGGGGGGTAGAGGGACCCAGAGGAGGAGGGAAAGACGGAAGAGGTGGAGTAAGGCTAGAGTATTAAGTTGGTGTACAGGAGGCGGAGACTCAGACGGAGCTTCGCCGGTCTAGCTTCTAAGACGTAGAGCTGCACGCTGCGGCTTAAAATGGAAACTGTAACTCAATAAAGACTTTTGTACAGCACTACCGGCTAGCGTGGTCCTCTGTGAGCTGGGACCTGGAGGCAGCTCTGACAGTATTGCTGTCAATGTACAGTGGTACCTTGGTTTACGAACTTAATCCGTTCTGGAAGTCCGTTCTCAAACTGAAACCGCTCTTAAACTGAGATGTGTTCCCTAATGAGGCCTCCTGCCTCCGATGCCCTTCCACCATTCGGCTTCCCTCATTAGGTAAAGTTCACAAACCGGGACACTACTTCCAGTTTTGCGGAGTTTCGTAAACCGAATAGTTCATAAATAGGGCTGTTCTTAACCGAGGCACCACTGTGCTCCAAAACTCCAGATGACCCCACTCAGTAGTTTCATATAGATGATAAACAGCACAGGGAATAAAATGAACACGGGCAAATTATTTGTTTTCATCATATTGGCCTGGGCATATCCCTGTGAGCTTAAGATCATATGTGAATTGGCTTCCCAGGTCCTCCATTCCTTTACGGACGCTATTTTTGATGAATGGATGAAACGATTTCGCCCATCTGGCAGTGCGTGGCCCGAAGAACTGGCTCCTATTGGCCACAACCGGAAGTTCAACATGGTGCCTTTCTTCCCTCCAGTTGCCAACGATGAGCTGTTTCTACCTGCAGAACAACTTGGCTACAGCTATGCCATTGACTTGCCTGGTAACTAGATAGTTTTGTGAGTTATATAGTTTAGCTTGCAAGAGCTCAGCACTGCAGCATGTACCAGTTGTCGCAGTGTGGTACCACTCTGGGCTAAGGGCACAGTGTGGTAGCCTTTGCCAAACAGTTGTTTTGGCTTACAATCCCCACCGGTTTAATAGCATGGCTATTAAAAACAATGGAAGCATCGTCAATTATGGCAGTTGTCCAGGGATTTAGTGTAATGGTTAGAGTGTGGCTGTGGCTTTGTTCTTTGTTCTTTTTACAAAATTTATTTATTTGGTGTTCCAAATTAAAAATTTAGAGTTATATTAGGCATAAATAATAAAAGCAAGATTCCAAGGAATCTCCTGGACTTTCATCCTCCCCTATTTTGGTCCTATTATTAATCCTTTCCTCCCTCATCTTTAATCCAAATCCTTCACCTCTTCCACTATGTCTGGAATTTAACCTTAAACTACAAGTGATATTCCAATCCTACTAACGATTTTAACTGTTTACAATGGTCTTTAAGGTAGCTTATAAATTTTCCCCATTCCTTATTGAAATTTTGGTCTTCCTGATTTTGGACTCTTCCGGTCATTTTAGCCATTTCAGCATAATCCATTAACTCCATCTGCCATTCTTCTCTGGTAGGAAATTTATCTTCTTTCCATCTCTGGGCCAGTAACATCAGTGCAGCCGTGGTCGTATACATAAATAGTATTTTCTGCTCCTTTGGGATTTCCACACCTAGAATTCCTAAAAGGAAGACTTCAGGCTTTTAAACAAAGGTTATTTTAAACATTTTTTTCCAACTCATTATATATAATTTCCCAAAATCCTTTTACTACCTTACAATTCCACCACATATGATAAAAGGTGCCTTCTTTCCCCTTACATTTCCAGCATACATTTGAGCACGTTTTATACATTTTTGCTAATTTACTAGGAGTTTGATGCCGTCGGTACATCATTTTCATATAATTTTCTTTCAGTGTATAACATGCCGTGAACTTCAAGTCCCCCAAATCACAAAGCTATTTATCTGTATGACATCTGTTGGGGGAGGACGTTCCACAGGGCGGACGCAACTACCCAAAAGGCCATCTGCCTGATTCCCTGTAAGCTCACATCTCACAATGAGGGAACCACTAGAAGACCCTCGGACCAACAGCTTCAGACACTCAGTGTCACTCTCAGCACCACCCAACCCTTGGCAGCAGACATGCCAACTTTGAGGGCTGACGTATCTTCGGCCCTTTCAGTCTTTGTTGCGGCCTAGGACTCTCATACCTACGGGACCGCCTCTCCTGATATGCCCCACGGAGGACCTTAAGGTCCACAAATAACAACACTTTGGAGGTCCCAAGCCGCAAGGTGGTTAGATTGGTCTCAACTAGGGCCAGGGCCTTTTCAGTACTGGCCCTGACTTGGTGGAACGCTCTGTCACAAGAGACTAGGGCCCTGGGGGACTTGACATCTTTCTGCAGGGCCTGCAAGACAGAGCTGTTCCGCCTGGCCTTTGGTTTGGACTCAGTCTGACCCTTATGTTTCCCTCCCCTTATGGTTTTGATTTTTGGGCTACTATTAAAATAAGGCTGCATTTTAAATTGTATTTTAACCCGTATTTTAATAAACTGGTTGGGTTTTTTTTTAGTTTCTCCCCCCCATTATGTTTTATTGTAATTTTATTGGTGTTAGCTGCCCTGAGCCCAGCTCTGGCTGGAGAGGGTGGGGTATAAATTATTATTATTATTATTATTATTATTATTATTATTATTAAAGGGGCTGGGACCCCTTGGTATTGAGGGGGCCCAGCGCATGTCCCACAGGTGTGACAAATAACATGCCGTGAACTTTAAATCCCAATTCCATAACCTTTCCCAAGCTGTGAGCTGTATGTTATACCCAAAGTCTCCCGCCCAGTGTATCATTACAGATTTGACCTGTTTGTCATTTGTAGACGATAATTGGTGTTATGTACTGAAGTTCTCACCCTGGGCCAGCAGGGGGATACTGTAGATAGTTTTCACTCAGGTCCACATATGCAAATAAGGGACTGAAAGTGACGTTCAGTGATTGGATAATTACAGAAAATGGTTACTGTTGCGTTCTAGTGGAGCTCTATATAAGCAGGCTGGCTGAACCCTTCAGTTCAGTTCCGTTCTGGCCTGTGAATAAACAAGAGCTGTTTGAAGTATCGCTGTGTCGTCTGATATGTTCACCCACAACTTAACAATTGCCTTTGCTCTTCTGCCTTCACAGAATCGGCTGAAGAGGCCCGCGCTTGGGCTCTCATGGTTGGGTCTACCATTGGAGGAGCTCTGATTGCTTTACTTGTTCTGGTCCTTCTGCTTGTCCTCTTCCAGCACCGGAGACACCGGAAAGGTTTTGAGCCGCTAATGAACGCAAGGTTTAGCGTGAAGAAATACAGCGACGAAGCCTAAGGGGGTGGGTGGGTACGAAGTGTTTTGCAATTGACTGCCCTTGAGAAGTCAGTTGGTCAACACATACCATTTGTTGCTTTAGCATCTTCACAGAGAACAACTTATACTTTTATAACCAGTTCAACTAAGCCTCCATTCCTTTCTGATTTGAGGCTGTCATCTCGCATGTCAACACCCTTTGAAAGGACAGGTGCAGATCTTGATTCCTGTTCCACGGACTGCAACTCATCGGCTCTCACAGGATTTAAAGTGGGGTGCTCACATGTGCAGGAAGGAATCCTCCCCAGGTTGCCGAATCTCTGTGAAATTGATTTGTCCGCTCTTAGCCCAGAGTTACCTTGAGAGATTTCTCTTAGGTGTTATAGGTGGCTAGGTGCACAAATATAGAGGAGAAGAACTGATGTGTTGCACACATTCAAAATACAGTGGTACCTTGGTTCTCAAACGCCTTGGTACTCAAACAACTTGGAACCCAAACACTGCAAACCCAGAAGTAAGTGTTCTGGTTTGCAAACTTTTTTTCGGAAGCCGAACATACTCCATTTTGAGTGTTACACTGAGGCCTGTCTGTTTTTGCTATTGATTTTGCGTTTTCGTTTTTGCGGCTTTATTGTTTTGTTTTTGTGACTATGTGGAACCCAGTTCAGCTACTGATTGATTGATTGTCTGCAAACAACTGAAGTACATTGACTGCAAACAATGCAGTACATTGTTTATTGCTTTCATTTTATGGATCAATGGTCTCGTTAGGTAGTAAAATTCATGTTAAATTGCTGTTTTAGGGGCTGTTTTTAAAAATCTGGAATGGATTAATCCATTTTGCCTTACTTTCTATGGGAAAGCATGCCTTGGTTTTGGAACACTTTGGTTTTGGAACGGACTTCCGGAATGGATCAAGTTTGAGAACCAAGGTACCACTGTATGCCTTGTTATAGACAGGCAATGCTGATATCCACATATCCATCATATGGGTAACACCACTTTGATCTCCTAACTACTTAACTGTGAATGCTGTTCTAACATTTATTTAGCACAGCGTGCTAAGTGCTGTACAGAGCATGCCCACAGTGCTTAAAGAACACTTGCCAGGGGAGAACTGTTGTCGTTTGCTACCTTCCTATATTTTTAGTCGGCTCTGAGTGCTTATTACACTGTGCTTCGCATGTTTCACTAAGTGTTCTGTATACATTAAATTCCTCATCTCTTTGTGTGCAGTAACATACTTTGATTCCTACTTGTATGTCTGCTCACTGGTGAAAAGGTGTTCACCAGTATCTGATAGTGCTAATTGCCTGTTGGAGAGCATGAGAAAAAAGTGGATTCAGTGGGCCTCTATCCTGCTTCCAAAAGTGATTATTATTTGTTTTTATCTCAGTTTTCCTCTAAGGACCTCAAGGATAATGCATGGCATTCCCTCTCTGCCCATTTTATTTGCACAACAACCCTTGGAAGTAGGTGAGGCTGAAAACCAGTGATTGGCCCAAGGTCCCCCAGTGAGCTAAACGGCTGAATAGGGATTTGAACCCAAGTCTCCCTTGTGCTAGTCAGATACTCTAAACACTGCACCACAAATAGTGGGTGCACTTTTTGGAAACAAATGTATAGGCCTGATTCAGAGCAGCTCCAGGTAATGCAAGACACAGAAGAACCTTGCTTCCAAGTGCAGCTAGTGATTGCTGGATTTTACATTGTTTTGTTTAACTGTTTACATGAATTCATTTTTTAAAAAAAATGTGCTGAGATTTCTGTATTACATCCTTGGCTAATACACATTGCAGTAGCACTTTGGATCCCAGTGAAATGTGGCTATTCGACCTACAAATCATGGAGCTGTAAGTCTTACTTTCCCTCCTGTGTTTTGCTTGCTTCATTAAATAAAACGCAATCTTCAAAAAAATGCAAGAAGGAAGAGAAAACTTTGTTTTAGAAGGCATGGGAAACTGTTCTGCATGAAAGTGTGGGTTGCCCTCTTGTGGCTTGCTTGAGAACTACCTCTTCTGCTTGATCAGAATCAAAACCGAGGACCAAAGCTTTGGGAAAAAAGCATGGTTGAACTGGCCACTTTTGTTTTGAAGAAAAAGCAGCTGTGGCATCCTGACCTGAAACACGGTCTCAACCCAGATCAAGGGCTCCATGTTGGAGGGCATCTTCCAACAGAGGTGCACTCTAAGCTCTGTCCCAGCTCCTGCCAACCTAGCAGTTCGAAAGCACACCAGTGCAAGTAGATAAATAGGTACCGCTGCAGCGGGAAGGTAAATGGTGTTTTTGTGCACTCTGGTTTCCGTCACTGTTTCCCGTTGTGCCAGAAGTGGTTTAGTCATGCTGGCCACATGACCCAGAAAGCTGTCTGTGGACAATTGCCGGCTCCCTCAGCCTGAAAGTGAGCTGAGTGCTGCACTCCATAGTCACCTTTGATGGGACTTAACCGTCCAGCAGTCCTTTACCTTTTTTACTCTAAGCTACAAGGGGGTGGTATCGAAAACAACCCTGCTACACAAGCCAGTCCCACGACAAACCTCTGGACGCACTGCGTCACGGCATCATCCCAGAGCCTCCCTTGCTTTTAGGCTGTCGGGTCACCATGCACATGGAAAAGGGAACCATTTTGCTTCCGTGTACAGAACAGCCGATATTCATCCACAGTACTCAGATATCCCTGCCTGAAGCAGAGTGCAAACAGGTGCTCTGCATAGATGGGGCTACGACAACGCAAACTCTGCTGGACCGTGGTATAGTGTACTTTGTACGCAAGTGGGATTCCTACAAAGTTCATGCTCAAAACTGCTGCGGATCTCAAAGGGAGAGGTGTCTGTATGCTCTGCGTACGGCATGTGTGAATTTGTTCTGCCCAACTGTCAGGCTTTAGGGAATCAGATGCCTCTCTCGGTGGTAGCCAAGAATCAGAGAAATTATAAAAGTTCTCACCAAGCAATTTATTCAATAATTCACAGAGAGCAATGAAGGAATGCAGCCTTCCCTAATAATGGCATCCAAGTAAAGTCCCATGCCCCTATGCCTCCCCATCAGACGTCACTCCTGTGTCGGCTAATCTGAGCTTTCTGCTTCTGAGCTCTCTGTTCCAATACCCTCAATGCCCACCTGGTTCTGGGAGAGGGGGGAGTCAGGAATGCTTTCCAAGGAAACTGAGTCTGTCTCTCCCCTGGTGGAGCTTCTTCTTCCTACTGTTCCTCTTCCAATATTTCCCAGCTTCTTCCCTCTGCAGCCTCTGAACTATGCCCTTCTGCAAACCACTGTTCTAAATCAATACTGTCCTCCTGTTCTTGGGGAGGTTCAAGAAAAGGGAGGGGGCGGTCCACACCATTCGTCCTCAGTCCAGCCCTTGACACCAGCCCTATAGCTGGTACCACAAGGTTAAGAGCAGGGGTAGGCAACCTAAGGCCCGGGGGCCGGATGCGGCCCAATCGTCTTCTCAATCTGGCCTGTGGACGGTCTGGGAATCAGTGTGTTTTTACATGAGTAGAATGTGTCCTTTTATTTAAAATGCATCTCTGGGTTATTTGTGGGGCATAGGAATTCGTTCATCCACCGCCCCCAATATAGTCCAGCCCCCCACAAGGTCTGAGGGACGGTGGACCGGCGCATGGCTCAAAAAGGTTGCTGACCCCTGGTTAAGAGTGAGCTGAGGCCCATCCCCAAAATGCATGCCCACCAAGACTGAAGAAGAAGAAGAAGAAGAGAAGAGTTTGGATTTGATATCCCGCCTTTCACTCCCTTTAAGGAGTCTCAAAGCGGCTAACATTCTCCTTTCCCTTCCTCCCCCACAACAAACACTCTGTGAGGTGAGTGGGGCTGAGAGACTTCAAAGAAGTGTGACTGGCCCAAGGTCACCCAGCAGCTGCATGTGGTGGAGCGGAGACACGAACCCAGTTCCCCAGATTACGTGACTACCGCTCTTAACCACTACACCACACTGGTGTAGAGGGGCTACAACTACAGGCATTTAAAAGGGGAGATGAGAGGTGTAGCAGCCACAATACTGTTTTCTTTTTTTAAAAAAACAACCACAGCATCAGTATAAGCATTTATCGCTTCTAGAAATACGCAAAAACGTCTGTTCCCAGAAGCTTGAATTTGGCAGTGCTGGCGGAAGGACACAGCCATTGTGAATGGCAGCCATTCGTAGTCCCATCTTCTGTGAATCTGCCTAGATAAGGCTTCAAAGTTATCCGTGTTCCATTGTTTAGCTATGTGCTGCCACCGTGTGAATAATCACTTCTTTTTGTTTTCCCAGAGTCTTCCAGCATTCAGCTTCACTCTGGAGTCTCAGGTTGTAGTATTATGAGAGAGGGAGGAAAGACTTCCCTCTCTCCTCTTTATCCACACCTCAAGTAATCTTACACACCTTTATTGTATATCCCCTTACTCTCCTTTTCTCTAAACGAAAAAATCCCTGACTATTGTAACTTCTCCTGACTGGGGAATTGCTCCACCCTCTGGAACATTTTGGTTGTCGTTTTCAGAACCTTTTCCAGCTTTAAGGTGAAACGCCCTTAACACCATGAAGCAAACTGCCCTCATATCTGTCTAATACTGTACTGGCAGCTGTCAACACCACCCCTGACTCGTGTCTTTTTAGGTTTATTATAGTGTTTGTGTTGTAAAATTTTAATACAAAGCAGTTTGAAAAGGGAGAGGCAAACATATTATCCCTTTCCCACCCTGTAAATTTGTATTCGCTTTAAAATGAAAGTGTGGAGGCCAGGGAATGAATAGAGAAGCGATGTCTGGTCTCACTAACATAAGGTTACCAGATTTTTTTTCAATGAATCCGGGGACACTTTTCAACCTCAATGGATTTTGTATGGGGACTGATTTGTAAATACGGTGACTGTCCCCGGAAAACGGGGACCTCTGGTTACACTAACACACATTTCCTGCAAAGGAGGCATGTGTTTGGCCCAGCATTTGGAGACACCAGTGAGGAAGGCAGGTGAATGCAATACTCCCACAATACTCTTGTAATTCTGGTGATGCAGGTGATGTTGTGGTCTAAGCCACTGAGCCTCTTGGGCTTGCCGATCAGAAGGTCAGCGGTTCGAATCCCTGCGATGGGGTGAGCTCCCGATGCTCTGTCCCAGCTTCTGCCAACCTAGCAATTCGAAAGCACACCAGTGCAAGTAGATAAATAGGTACCGCTGTGATGGGAAGGTAAATGGCATTTCCGTGTGTTCTGGTTTCTGTCGCGGTGTCCCATTGTGCCAGAAGCGGTTTAGTCATGCTGGCCGGATGACCTGGAAAGCTGTCTGTTGACAAATGCCAGCTCCCTCGGCTGAAGCGAGATGAGCACCACAAACCCATAGTCGCCTTTGACTGGACTTAACCATCCAGGGGGTCCTTTACCTTTTACCTTGTATGCCTCAAACAGAGATACTTGCCCATGCTTCCTAATCCAGGGCTAAGCGTTGTGTAGTGGTTATAACATATAGGATTGGGAGACCCAGGTTCAAATGTCCACCTAGCCATGAATTTCAGTGAGGGACTTTAGACCAGTCAACAAAACTCAGCCCAACCTAACTCACAGAATGGGAACTTGGTTTTGTTCATTTTTGCTTTTGGGGATTGTGTCTTTCTTGCACGTGCATGCCAGTTTGGGCCCTGGCAACTCTGCATACTTTGGCCTTTCAAGCAACGCAGGAACCAAATATGCCATTATGTCAGTAAGGAACCCCAGAATGCCGCTCAGAAAGTGTGCGTGTGGCCTTGTCATAATATAGAGCTGCAACTCTTTGGCGAGGGGGTAGTCTATATATGGCGTAGGCTCTTTAGAACCCTTTTTGTGTCTGAATGTGGCAGCACACTCTGTACCCTTCAATAGTTCGGATTTAATTTAATACATTCGGTGATTTGCTACACTTGGTTTAACCTCCCTGTACTCCCCTCCGAGAGATGCTTCTGCTGCAGGCTGATTAACAAATTAGATTATGAATTCTAAGAGAGCTTGTTGTTAATTTAATTGAAACCTAATTGTGACTTCATTAGCATCTTCTATTCCCCCCCTCCCTGATACTTAAGGTTATCTGAGGTATTGTGCCTCTCTAAAAACATGAAGCCCCATTGATCCCTACATGACTTGCCACTGTCTTAAGTGCTTAGTTGCCCTTCTGGCCTGATGTGGAAGGATATAGGATGCAAACAGGCATTGTTTAGGGAAGACGTCATGTGAAAAGCCCTGCTGGTTCAGATCAATGGCCCATCTAGACCAGCATCATCTTTTCGACCTTGACAGATTAGAGAACTGGGCAAAAACAAACAAGATGAATTTTAACAGGGAGAAATGTAAAGTATTGCACTTGGGCAAAAAAATATGAGAGGCACAAATACAAGATGGGGGACACCTGGCTTGAGAGCAGTACATGTGAAAAGGATCTAGGAGTCTTGGTTGACCACAAACCTGACATGAGCCAACAGTGTGACGCGGCAGCTAAAAAAGCCAATGCAATTCTGGGCTGCATCAATAGGAGTATAGCATCTAGATCAAGGGAAGTAATAGTGCCACTGTATTCTGCTCTGGTCAGACCTCACCTGGAGTACTGTGTCCAGTTCTGGGCACCACAGTTCAAGAAGGACACTGACAAACTGGAACGTGTCCAGAGGAGGGCAACCAAAATGGTCAAAGGCCTGGAAACGATGCCTTATGAGGAACGGCTAAGGGAGCTGGGCATGTTTAGCCTGGAGAAGAGGAGGTTAAGGGGTGATATGATAGCCATGTTCAAATATATAAAAGGATGTCACATAGAGGAGGGAGAAAGGTTGTTTTCTGCTTCTCCAGAGAAGCGGACACAGAGCAATGGATCCAAACTACAAAAAGAAGATTCCACCTAAACATTAGGAAGAACTTCCTGACAGTAAGAGCTGTTCGACAGTGGAATTTGCTGCCAAGGAGTGTGGTGGAGTCTCCTACTTTGGAGGTCTTTAAGCAGAGGCTTGACAACCATATGTCAGGAGTGCTCTGATGGTGTTTCCTGCTTGGCAGGGGGTTGGACTCGATGGCCCTTGTGGTCTCTTCCAACTCTATGATTCTATGATTCACAGTGGCCAATCAGATGCCTGTGGGAAATCCCAATTGCAGATCCTGAGCACAACAGCACTCTCTTCATTTCTGATACCCACCTCGATGGAGGCAGCACATAGCCATCATGGCTGGAAGCCACTGGTAGTTTTATCCTCCATGAACTATCCTCTAAAGCCCCTTTAAAGCCATCTTCACTGGGGGGGGGGCATTACAATGCCTTGTAGTAGAAAATTCCATAGCTGAACCGTGTGCTGCAAGACAAAGGCTTAAGACAAAGGTCTCTTACTTATTAGATAGATGCTTAAAAAAACCTTGTCTTCCTGAACAACTTCACACTCCCTGCTGGACATTTGTCAGGAAGGTCTTGAGCCCAGAACCCTGGCAGCTGCTAAGACAGTTTTGCAAACAAACAAACAAACAAACAAACAAACAAACAAACAAACAAACAAGCTGCATGGATTATAGCTAGGAAGTGGAAGGGGCAAGCAGAATATGAAATGGAAGAATGGCATAAAGAGGTGTGGGATATAGCTATTAATGATAAATTAACATGTGCCATTAAGGCAAGGCAGGGAATATGCAGGAGAAATGATTTGGAGGAGATATGGAGGGTGTTTGTAGAATTTGTACTGCTAAAACGGAAAGGGGTCAAACCATTGCAAGAGGTCATGAAATTTTGGGAGACTGGATAGTTAGACATGGAATGGCCTCGGTGGTGGGGCGCACATGTTTATTCTTATTCATTTATGATTATGACTTTGTTAAAATAAAACAAAAAATTGAAAAAAGAAAAAAGAGCATTATAATATATCAGAGATATTTAAAAATTATCTGTTTTAAGGCCAATATAAACAAAAAATGAAACAAACAAACAAACAAACAACACACATTACAAGACTGTCTGTATATATCTGTGTTAGTGAAAAACCAAGATGGTCTGCAGGGTGGTAAAGGTACCCCTGACCGTTTGGTCCAGTCGCAGACGACGCTGGGGTTGCGGTGCTTATCTCGCTTTACTGGCCGAGGGTGCCGGCGTACAGCTTCCGGGTCATGTGGCTAGCATAACTAAGCCACTTCTGGCGAACCGGAGCAGCGCATGAAAAACGCTGCTTACCTTCCCACCAGAGCGGTACCTACTTATCTGCTTGTGCTTTGACGGGCTTTCGAACTGCTAGGTTGTCAGGAGCAGGGACCGAGCAACGGGAGCTCACCCCGTCGTGGGGATTTGAACTGCCGACCTTCTGATCAGCAAGCACTAGGCTCTGTGGTAGTTGAGGCCAATTCTCTTCCAATGCTGAGTTGCCTGTAGATGATTTTTTACTTGTGGCAAGCAACCAGGCAAACTGCTCTTCACAAGCCTGTGGCAGGTTAAGAAGAAGAGACAGCCAAGTCTTTCCACTGCCTTGCTTGTGATCCGAAGTCACCAGGAAACATCTACTCCCTTCTCAGGCAGCAACTGCAACAAGAGGCTATTTTGTGCAGCTAGGAAGACTGCACACCATTTCAGTAGCATCCCTCGGAAGTCTTTCTGAGATTTCTTGCTGCTGTACTAAATGCATCAAACTGACTCATGGCTTTTGCTTTTCCTCTTGTAAAATATGTTGTCCCCATGGTTATTTTAGCTCTTTGTCTATGCCATTGCTCTTCTAACAAAAGGACCATAATTGCAAATGGTAATGAGATCGCTATAATGAACAAGCGTATCTAAGCAGAATGGAAAGGCTTTTCTATTTGGAGCCTTGCTTTGCTGACTGGTCCTTGTTTGTTATCTGAATGCAGGCACTGAGTGTTGAATGCATGGACAAAATAGACTCACATTTAATCCTCAGCATCTAAAGAAGTAAAACTGAAGCACTTCCAGATGCTCTAGACACCAAACTCTGATCAGATCTGTGTTATCTTACCCTTCAACTATAGAGAACGTGGGTTTGCAAATGTCAGAGGCATGGATTACTTTCAAAATATATGGGGTGCTTGCCAGAATTATCCTTCCATGTGCTCTGAAAAAAATGCATTTCCACTCCTTTTCTAGCAGGAAGCTTTCCAAACTTTATTTTCTTCAATGGTGCAATGCTTACGAGGAGAGCAGAGTATGGAATGTGAAAACATTGTTTAAAAAGAGCATACGGCTGTTATTCACTCGAACCCTGTGAATTTCCACCATCAGCCACTATTTGTTCCAGGGCCAAATACAGGTGTCAGTTAAATTTGTGTACAGTACAGGTGATTATTTCTGTGGTGTAACAAAAGCATCTTTCCCCTCTCTGCTACTGGGACACTATTCTGATTTCTCCTTGCTAGCTTTACAACAATACAAATAGAATATGGAGGTTCATTATTTGTTCCGCTTTTCCAGTTGCACCAGCTTCCCCTGCCCATATAAGGAAAAGGAACGCTGGAATTGTTTAAGGTAGTTCACGGGCAGTTTCTGGCTTAGTCAACTTCACTCTTAAGGCAAGCGAACTTTAAAAACAAACAAAACAAAGTGAATTTATGTCCGTTACACCCGTGTTGCTCTTGCTTCTGGTAGCTTGTTTCAGAGACCTTGAAGTGCTACAAAAACCTGGAAAATCATCAGATATCATCATAGGCGCCGACTCCATGGGGCTTGAGGGGGCTCGAGCCCCCTCAAAAAAATTTTTGGGGGGGCTCAGCCCCCCCAATAATCTCAGGCGGGCGCCCTTCCAGCAGAGCGCCGCCGCCGTCCCCCGCCTCCTCCTTCGCCAGCCAGCCAGCCGCGCGCCCTAATCGGAGAGCCCCGGCCGGAAATCCCGCGAGAACAGGGGAATCCCGACTGGCCACACCTCCCAGCCAGCCAATCGGCTGGCTGGGGGGCGTGGCTTGCCCTATTTAGGGCCGGAGCCACTTTATTTGCATATTCATGAGCTTATTTATTATTCATGAGCTTTCCCGGGCCCCCCCAATATTTTTTCTAAGTCCGCGTCCCTGGATATCATAGTGCCACATGAAACGCAGGAGAAATGGCAGCTCCACGGTACCATTTCCAAGTCACAGGAACATTTTCTGTCAAATGCGGTGACATTTCTCGCTGCTCCTGCGATCAGTGTTCTCGTCACACTCCCATTCCACCAATCACTGGAAAAAGGAAACCACTGCCTGCAGAAACAGGTCTTCCTGCAATTGCGCAGTCTTCCTGTAGCTGGAGCTCGTGGCATCTAGAAAGGGTCAGGAGCCGGCTGAATATGTGCAGCTGATTCTGTGGCGGCTGCCGCAGTATTCAGAAGCTGACCACTGTCATTTTAAATCAGCTGAAAAAAAATATTCTGAGCACAATGGACGAATCACTCGCAACACACCACACTTCGGCTTCTTGGCTTTCCTGATACACAAATCAGGTGGATTTGGCTGCCGTTGGGATGAATGGGACTTAAACCCAGTGATTTTTTTCTGAGGGTATGCAGGGGTACACATACCCCTAAACATTTTGTGAATCTTTGTACTTTTGTCCATTTACTGTATTTATTTTCCCCGATTCGAACTATAAAATGGTGATTTTCTTGAGTCAAAATGAGAGTACCCCTAAACATTTTTTTTTTTTTAGAAAAAAGCATGGCTTACACCATACATCTAAAGCATATTGCTTCCCCCAAAGAATGCTGGGAACTGTAGCTTACCCCTAGGAGTTGCATAATTCTTCTCATTGTTGTTTAGTCTTTTAGTCGTGTCCAACTCTTCATGACCCCATGGATCAGAGCACGCTAGGCACTCCTGTCTTTGCATAATTCTTAGCACTCAACAAACTACAATTCCCAGGATTCTTTGGGAGAAACCATGTGCACTGAATACCTGGCATCTACGCTATCACAGTAATAAACTCTCATTTGGAAATGGCATGAAAAATATTCCCCTTAGGGGGTTGGTTTTTACAATGATTAATTGTAGAATCCCATAGATAAAGGTAAAGGGACCCCTGACCGTTTGGTCCAGTTGTGGCCGACTCTGGGGTTGTGGCGCTCATCTTGCTTTACTGGCCAAGGGAGCCGGCGTACAGCTTCCGGGTCATGTGGCCAGCATGAGTAAGCTGCTTCTGGCGAACCAGAGCAGCACACGGAAATGCCGTTTACCTTCCCGCCGGAGCGGTACCTATTTATCTACTTGCACTTCATGCTTTTGAACTGCTAGGTTGGCAGGAGCAGGGACCGAGCAATGGGAGCTCACCCCATTGCGGGGATTCGAACCACCGACCTTCTGATCGGCAAGCCCTAGGCTCTGTGGTTTAACCAACGGCGCCACCCGCGTCCCTTAGAATCCCATAACCCCCCATTTTAAGCACTTTATCATTCATTTATGATTATTGTTATTATCATTATGTCCTACTGCCCTTTTGTGTGTGCAAAAGTCAGAGCAACCAGGGCTCTCTGTTCCAGCCATTGATCAGGTCCCATTTATTTATCTTCACCATTGAATATGCAGCTCCAGGGAGCTCCAGGGGAGCTTCATGTGTCATTCTTGCCATCTTCCCATCGGCACCTGATTGGCTAGAAAGAGGATGCTGGGCTAGATAGGCTTTTGGTTTGATCCAGCAAGGATCTTACTCTCTTAAATCTTCCATGTGCTCCGTCAAAGTGAGAACATTAGAAACTAGAATCCTGAGAAGGTTATGGGAAAAGCACCAAATTGGACGACCTTACAATGTTAAATACTATGAGACCTGGGGAGGCAGGGAGGGCCATAGTACAGGGTCTGCTGCTCCCTCCCTCCACAATTTCATATTACATATGTGCAGTTCCTCATCAAAAGTTACGCTGGTATTTACCAAGGTGGCGGCGGCACTAAAGCCTCATAGATGGGCCACCTAGTTTGTGGAACTGGAGCAGAAACAACACCTAAGGGGAAAAAGGAGGGGAAAATTATATCTGCATTGCAAGTGGAACTAATGAATAGGGTTTTCCTCCCAAACAAAATTTAGCAAAATCCTTGGGAAGCGTTCTGTTTCTAGTTGGTATGGATGGTTAGGACAACTACCATACAATTATCTGCAACCATAACCATGTAATTTCCACATCCAATTTAATTATGATGCTGCATTAATAAAAAAACACTATGATATTCTAAGGGATTTCAAATATGCTGCCCCAGCCATTGCATGATTATTAACGCGACCTCGTTGTGAAAACAACTTAAGCTTTGTTCGCTGTATCTCACCATAAACAGAAGAGAACCGTTTGAATTATGGCACTGAAATAATTCCACATTTCCTGTAGACAAATAGTTATTATAAGCAAAGAAAGTGTAAAGAGAGGCACTTCAAATGATATAGAAACTTGCATTTAGAAGCACCAGGTTTTTAAATTTTTATTTCCTAACTCCAAAATCCAACACGCTCTGTAGATTTAATAGCTCCTTCACATTCCAAGACAATCTGAGGTGTGAAAAAAAGAGAAAATTCAAGCTTTAGGGAATATTGGAGAATTATGTGCACATCTCGCACAAAGCGATCACCATATCTACTGTGGAGAAATAAACAGAGAACTATGACCGGACAAATTCATCCCTGATTTAACTCACATGCTAATCAATGAACTGCGACCAAAACATGATGGATGGAGGCAATGTTACCTTATTTCCATGTTACCTGGCATCCTCAGCCAATGCCAATCTCAGGATGGGGAAGTAGAACCATTACTATTGCATAGCACATGGCATCTTCGTGAATGGATGCCACCCTGAATCCGGATAAAAATTGCCCTCTCTTGAGAAACTCATTATGGCTGCATTATGACTCCTCATTTCATCACCATTTGTTCTCTTGCGACACCGAATATGCAGCTGGGTTACTACCAACTCTAGGAATACTCAGACCAAGTCGTATGTTAATGCAGTGCTGTGTGAGTGCTATTTTGATGCGACTGGATCTCACGTGGCTCTGTTAATGTTTGTAGAAAGGAAGCATCTGTGACAGGCCAGTGAAGTGGCACCTTTGTGTATCAGCTGGTAGGGAAAAAGTAACCGAGCAGCCATCTTTGGCCCATGTGGTTCCTTCCTACAGACATCAGTGGAATGAGATTGGTCCACACAGCAGAAGTTGCTGTACAGTTCTAGTATCAAGGCAAGACTGTCCGATTGCCCAGAAGCGGACTGAGTCTGCAGTAAGGGGCAACGGAGTGGAGGGCAGCCCCATAACGCTTTCCTAAGAAATGCCTGTGAAGAGGAAACCATTTTAGAAGAAGGCAAATCATATGACAGAGTGGACTATGTTTTTTGTTTTTGTTTTTTAAAAAACAGGGCTCTACCATTTCTCTTGCCACTTGTCTCAACTGTGCCAAAGAGTTGTAATGTGGAATAGCAGAGAATCTGAACGAGGATACATGGGGTTATATTATATTTACCTATAGCATAATTAGATGAAAGTGAAACTGGACTCTGTTTTATCAATATCTCATTACATTGGCAAAGGCCCAAGAAGAATCCTGGCATGCTGGAACATGCTGGATAAGTGTACTGAAGTGTCCAAGGATAATAAAAAAGGTAAAGGTAAAGGACCCCTGGATGGTTAAGTCCAGTCAAAGGTGACTATGGGGTTGCGGCGATCATCTTGTTTTCAGGCCAAGGGAGCTGGTGTTTGTCCACAGACAGCTTTCCGGGTCATGTGGCCAGCATGACTCAACCGTTTCTGGTGCAACGAAACCCAGAGCGCACAGAAATGTCGTTTGCCTTCCCGCCGCAGGGGTACCTATTTATCTATGTGCACTGGGGTGCTTTTGAACTGCTAGGTTGGCAGGAGCTGGGACAGAGCAATGGAAGCTCACTTCGTCGCAGGGATTTTTCCGATTGGCAAGCCCAAGAGGCTCAGTGGTTTAGACCACAGCACCACCCGCGTCCCCAAGGATAATAAGGGTGAGCTACAAGATAAGATGGTAAACATAAATCAAGATGGTAAACATAAATCAATAAACTTAAAAATAAATGGGATACAATTAGTTGTAGGGTGATCAACTGCTGGCTCTCTCTGTGACAAAGAAGATGGTTTAGCATTCATAGGTAGATGAAGTTACTTGTGAGGAATCAGCTTATGGTGTTTACTGCATCCTTTTTCTTAACACCTTAGGCAGGTGAAGGGAAGGGCCATTGCTCAGTGGGACAGGATAGGTGCGTATAAGGCCCTAAGTTCAACCACTTACATGCTCAGTTAAAAATCCCTTAAGTAGTCTCTGCCTGAGACAGAGCTGCAGCCTGCCAGTCAGAGCAGATAGTAAATGGACCATTGGCCTAACCACAAACAAGGCAGTCCATTATATCCATATTCTCAACTAGAAATTCTGAGTTTGTGTGTAACCTATAAAAATGCTCAGTCCAAGAAAGATTCAACGGCTGATGTACAGTCAAAAGGTGCCTTTACTTAAGCAACCACCACTACCACCATGTAACTGCGAATGGGGGTTGACAGGGTTGGGGGGGTATAACATTTTAAATAATAATAATAATAAACCCAGAATAAACCTCTTTTTGAGAATCAAAACCTCTGCCTTTTGTTTACCTACGGGTCGTAGCATTTAATCATTAGCTGCATATATGCTCATTTTAGGGGGAAAGGGGAGTGTAAAAGTGCGTAAGTGTACTTTATACATTTGTGCGGTGCGCCTACTACTTTCATTACTAAATCGATAGCTAATTATAATGAGATGAGGAGATGATTATTTTGAAACATGTACAATTCATACGGTCAAAGCCTCAACAGCAACGTGAGCAGCTTCCTTGAAAGTGTTCCACTTTGTGCTCTCTCTCTGTTAGAATAGCAATCCAAACTGGGCCATCTATTTGTAACGACTCCCTTTTCAATGAGGCTGTAATCCTAAACCTATTTACACGGGAGTAAGCCCTTTTGAACTCACTTGGATTTCT
The DNA here is from genome assembly GCF_964188305.1 of Podarcis bocagei. Taxonomy (NCBI): domain Eukaryota; kingdom Metazoa; phylum Chordata; class Lepidosauria; order Squamata; family Lacertidae; genus Podarcis; species Podarcis bocagei. The sequence goes on from NC_138130.1 coordinate 12,812,021, forward strand.
GTGAAGACATGGAAGGTAACAAGGATCCGGTTTGGGCCTGCTCACTCATGTTTATCATTAGGCCCCTCTGAGAATGGGGCAGGGCTAGGGCATCTGCATAAATCTCCCCCCTCCTTTGCCATGCTACCTTTACACTATGCCTAGCATGGCAAGGGGGTGAGAATTTATGCTGATATCCTAGCCCCTGCTGCTTCCATTTGCACCCAGTGCCTTTGACATCTCACCTTGCAACATGCTAATGATCCATCTTAGCCTCCCCGTTCCTGGTACACAGGTGTGATACCACACACAGAGGCTTTTCAGACATTATCAATAGGATCGCCGATAGCAGTGTAGCAAAGGAGCATAATATTTATGGGCATGTGAGCAGGATCACAGCCCTGGGCTCGAACACTTTCTTTTACATCAGATCCTGCTACCCAGACTCATCCTGGGGCTGCTATCACCATGGAGGCAGTCAAACTGACTTTTGAAGGAAGCACACAAGAGTACAAATTGCCACCACAAAGTCACACTGCATTTCCATGTCCACGTTGCACGTGCTCGCGCAAATTCCACAGACACAGAAGAGGGAGAGAGAGACACCCCTTTGCAACTCTGTAAAGAAATGGACCAATGAAAATGCAGAAAAGTTCCCTTTCTGATTCTTGCACTTGCCAGTTATGAAAAGACGACTCTTCCTAAGCAGAACAACAAAAAATAAAAGCCGGTTGACAAAACATTTCCCCCCCATACAAAGATGTGTCAACCCTGAGCTTGTAATTAAGAAGTTAAAATCTGTGATTTATATATATATATATAATATTCATATATATAAAAATAGATGATCATACTAAGACTAAAAAAGTGAAAGAAATTTTCCATGTCAGTACTATATATATATATATATACTTGTGTCGACGTTTTAGCAACAGAGTTCCCTTCTGATACAGAAACTAATAGATACGAAGGATGCCGTTTCTATGCAAAACTAACATATTGATCCAATTACTGTTATCAGTTCCTTTGAAAACTGCCATTTGGTTAAGGTAATGAATACAGTTGCAGGAATTTCTACTTGATGCCAAACCTGCAGCTAAAGAAAAAGGAGAGATTCTATCGCAAGAGATTAGTTTTTATGTCAAAACCCTCGAGTTAAAACTTTTCAAGCGTTGTTAAGACTTTGCTACAAACCAGATGGTGATGGGCAACTTAGTGGGTGCCTTTTTCAATTACATACCATGGCTAAAGGGTAAAACCAGCTAGGACAAAGAGTGTTAGAATTCAAATCAGAAGTGTGCTAAACAACGTGAATATTCTGAGACGAATGATGTTCCTTGATTAGTAGACTTATTTCTGCCTTTGTTTTGGACCTCTTGGCAAGTCTTCTATTTATGGCCAATGGAGTACAAATAATACAAAATATAAAAGATACTCCCTCAATAGTAAAGATCATTTCGGTGATCTTAAGTGCGGTACAGAAGCACTCCTTGGTTTTTTTTATGTATATGTTTGAAGTCACATTTTGCTATTTTGGGGGGCCTTGGACTTAGCTTGATTTTTTTTTGGTGGGGGGGACGGACATTCTTTATTTTGTTTCTCTTCTCTTTTTTCTTTGTAATGGAAAACCCACACTTTGTACCCTTAACCCTTTCCCGCCTCCCCCCTTTTTCTTCCTGCAGCATAAAAGCAAATGAAGCTCTGAAAAGTCTCCTGTAATAAAAACGTGAGAAAAAGAGATCTTGCTGAGGAGCGGACAGCGTCTTCATCCCAGCTATCTGAAGGAATCAGGGAAAGGTCACTCTGGCACCTGGTGCTCTTTGGAAATGCACAAAGGGGAGCAGGTTGCAGTGCCGCTCTCTTCTAGTAGAAAACTGTAAGTATTTGTGGCATGGTCCGTTGCCCAAGAGCATAAGAAAAAGAGAAAGTTGACTGTTTTTGTTTTTATTTTCCGAAAGCTAAAAGGCAGTCATCGCTGACCAGAGCCAGGATTATCTGCACTGTTTTTGCAGTAGGAGAGCCAGGCAGATGACAAACCACGTGAGTGCTGACCAACTGGGCTGACAGGCTGAAGAAGAGTCCACTTCCCTTCTGTCTGAATCAACGAGGGGTGCGTCTGTGGTGATGAATTCAAACTCTGTGGGACAAATGTCATCCGTGCAACCGCTTCCACTTCCCGAGCCACTGGTCTCTTCACCTGCGGGAGTGGAGGGGAGAGGGAGAATGTCATCATCGTCATCTTCATCGTCATCATCATCATCACCACCATCTATTTCTTATACCCTGTGCATCTGACTAGGTTACCCCAGCCAACAAAATATAAAGGAACACACCAAAACATCAAACATTAAAAGCTTCCTGAAACAGGGCTGCCTTCAGATGTCTACGAAAAGCCATACAGTGGTGCCCCGCAAGACGAAATTAATTCGTTCCGCAATTTTTGCCGTCTAGCAAATTTTCTGTCTTGCGAAGCACGGTTTAAACGGCTTAACAAAGTCGCAAGACGTTTTCGTCTTGCGAAGCAAGCCCATAGGGAAATTCGTCTTGCGAGGCAAATCGCGGACGAAAAAACCTTTCGTCTAGCGAGTTTTTTGTCTTGCGAGGCATTCGTCTTGCGAGGTACCACTGTATAATTGTTTATCTCGAAGGAATGTCTCAACCCCCATCATTCAGCCCAGACACTGAGGTCCAGCGCCGAGGTTCTTCTGGTGATTCCCTCACTGCAAGAAGTGAGGTTACAGGGAACCAGGCAGAGGGCCTTTTTGGTAGTGGCGCCCGCCCTGTGGAATGGCATCCCATCATATGTCAAGGAGATAAATAATTGCGTGCCAAGGCCCCATGACCTAGGTCCCCAAGTGGATAAATAAAACACACGAACAAGCAGATTTTGGTTTATGGGTTCAAATAATAAAATTATTATTATTATTTTTAAGGCCAACTGTCATGGATGATGGAAGTTATGGGCCAACAATATCTTGGAAGATCTCTGGAGGCCAGGAAGGACAGACCTCTCCCCATGAGACCTCAGAGAGCTAGCATGTAAACAGCACTGAGATGGGTCAAGGCAGTTTCCTGGTCCCAAGGAAGTTTTCATCCAAAAATAATGTATAAATGGATCACAGTGGACATTGCAGCATCTCAGCCAGTGGTTTCGACTAAGAACATCCTTGAAGAATACTTTTCTACCCCATTAAGCACTGCTGTTGTAAGGGACCCGATTAAGAGAAGTTGAATGACGCAAGATCTTACTTGTATCCTGAAAATTCACATCGTTCCCATTGTACGCGTTCTTGAGTTTGTTCGTCATGACTCTCAGGGCCATGATCTGCTGCCTTATGTAGGTGTCGGGCCTGGTGATGTCGACGTCAACCTCAGGATTGTTGATCTGGTTGGTGAGCCCATCATTCATGATCTCTGGGAGGTATCTGTGCATCAGAATGAAGAACGGCATCAGAATGATATGCCATGACCAAGAAATTTCACTAGTCCCTGACACAAAAAGCCAGAAAGTTCAATTTGTCATTCCAATGTATATGCAGCATTTGCTGCAAACATGCCTCCATGACCACTCACTCAATCCCGTTAGTCTTTTAAAAGTTTTTCTTTTTTAAAGGAACAGGCAACCTGTTTTTCAGAATGGTCACTTTAGCTCACCAGTAAACCCACCGTTTGGAACTGAATAAGCCGTGAGTCCCAGTCAGGCAGGCTTTACATGTAATATATGATGATGATGATGATGATGATGATGATGATGATGATGATGATCATGATATACTGTGCTGGTTTACACATTTAGGAAAGCACTTTGCTTAGTAGCAATTAAGAAATGTATTGTGGTTAATGCAGGGGGTTTTTTTAGGTAGGGAGATAGGAAAGAAAAGGATTTTCAAAAAATATGTATCTGCATTAAAGAAGGAACTGTATAATATTTTGACAGGGTTTAATGTAAACTCTGTTAATATTATTAACATGCCGTGACAGAAATGAATGCCTGAAAGTGTAGAAAATGTTATGTGAGAAGCACAGGGAAACTGGCACAAACCATCTGCATCTGTGCCTCAGAGGAAGTGCTTTTAGATAAAGAATAATAATCTCATTTTAATTCCCTTCACTGTCAATATTATGAACTAAAAGCTATGGATCGGATTTAAACTAAGGCTACAATCCTAAATACTGCACACATTATACATTTAAAGCACCTCCCCAAAAGAATCCTGAGAATTGTAGCCCACCCCTCGCAGAACTACAATTCCCTGAACCCCCTGAACAAACTACAGTTCCTAGTATTCTTTGAGCAGGGAATGTGCTCTAAACACACAGAGCCACAGACTAAGAAGTAAGCTCCACTGAACACAGTTAGCCATGACTCAACCCTTGATGATTTCAATGGGAATTAAATGAAACTAATGGGCAGAGAAATCCAAACTGGCAGAGGCACCAAGTTCCGTGTAACAAGGGGGGGGGGTGCTGGTTGTGTGTGCAAGGCCCTCCGCCATCTTGGGGAGGTCTGGTGGGGCCCAGTCCCTCAAGATTGGGGGTGGGGATCAGTCCCATAGAGTGGGCACGAAGTTGGGTCTGGCAAGAGTGTAGCAGCCCCAAATGCCCTGTTTCAAGGACTTCTGCCTCCTAGCACAGCACAGGCTGCCTGTTGGCTTCGCACAGTGGTGGCTGATGCACTTGTGGGGCTCATCACTGCCAGCAGAGGCATATAGGATAGCACATGACTGGTCATGTTGTGCAGATGCCTGATTATTGTCTTCCAAAGCAACTACTCTATTTCAAACTTCAAAATGGAAAGTGTAATGCTGGTGGTCAACAAAAGAGTTTTAAAGACTCTCTCAAGGCAAATAGAAGAAAATGTAGTATAGACACCGACAACTGGTAAAACACTTTACTAAAGGTGTCATGGGCTTTGAAGTTGCTCGAAGTCAGAACGAAAGGGAGAAATGTGCTAAGAGGAAGACACATTTGGCAAATCCTCACTGTGATCAACTCCTGCCTGGAAACCTATGTCCCCACTGTGGAAGGACGTGTGGATCCAGAATTGGCCTCCACAGTCACTTGCGGATTCACTGTTAAAACTGTGTTTATGGAAGACAACCTGACTCGGCTACAAGTGTTCGCCAAAGAAGGAAGAAGATAGGATTGCAACCTATATACAGTGGTGCCCCGCAAGACGAATGCTTCGCAAGATGGAAAATCCGCTAGATGAAAGGGTTTTCCGTTTTGGAGGTGCTTCGCAAAACGAATTTCCTATGGGCTTGCTTCACAAGACGAAAATGTATTGCGAGTTCCTGCGGGTTTCCCCCCTTTCCCCCCCTTTTCCCCAAGCCGCTAAGCCGCTTATCAGCTGATCCTAAGCCGTTAAGCCGCTTAACAGCTGATCCGCTAAGCCGCTTAACAGCTGATCCGCTAAGCCGCTTAACAGCTGATCCGCTAAGCCGCTTATCAGCTGATCTGCTAAGCCGCTAAACCGCTTATCAGCTGATCTGCTAAGCCCGCTAAGCCGCTAATAGCGCTAAGCCGCTAAGCCGCTAAGCCGCTAATGGGCTTGCTTCGCAAGACGAAAAAACTGCAAGACGAAGAGACTCGCAGAACGGATTCTTTTCGTCTTGCGAGGCACCACTGTACTGAAAGTCTGCATTAAATCTCATCTCCACTGAACTGATGGATAGGTCAGATACCTTCTGTCTATGTATTGATCATGTTAAGGTCAAAGGCGGTGCAAAACTGCACTCCTGCGTCCGACCTCAAAGGCTGGATGGGTTTCTTGCCCCACTCTTCAACATCTGCATGTTAAACATGGGTGTTTCTGGGGGAAGCCTATGTGTGTAGACCTCTATGGGAGCTGGAGCCCAGAGTGATCAAGTTCATGCTCTTAGAGAAGTCTACATGCTTAGGCTTTGGCCAGGAAGATGTGCAAGTTCAACACATGATGCTGGAGGAGCAAGGAAGTCACCCCATCTCAGAGGCATAAATAATAATAAAAAGGGACATATTTTTTTAAGTTTTTTGGTATTTGTTTTCTTTTCTTTTCATTTTATTTTGACAAAGCAATAATCATAAATAAAAAAATAAAAATGTGCACCCTACCACCAAGACCATTCCATTCTAACTATCCAACCTCCCACAATTTCAACACCTCTTGCGATGCTTCGACCCCTTTCTGTTTAACAGTACAAATTCTACAAACACCTTCCATATCTCCTTGAAATCATTTCTTCTACATATTCCCCGCCTTGCCTTAATGGTGTTGGGATACTGCCAGGGAGATAAAGTCCATCATGGCCCCAAACCGTTTGCCGGACGATCCATCGATCTCCCGTAGGCACGCAGTATCATCAATTAGCGACATGAGTTTCTAGAAAATAGCCCAACATCTAGAGCTCATGCACACTCTGTCAGCAGATAATGCACAGCCAAAAGTTGCACTCAGGAGAGCATTATTTACAAGCTTTATTCAGCATTGATCAGAACAAAGAAAGACATGACTGGCTGCGTCAGTGTCTCCGACAGAGAGAAAACGAAAGCAATAGGAAACATAAACATCCTGTGAACAGGACATGCGCAGACTCTGTGACTCACAAAGCCTGCTCCCTTTTAAGGTGGAATGGAAATATCCTAACAAATGGCACATGTTAATTTAAAGCTGACCGAAAGTCCAGAGGTAGCATTATTATTAATTTACGATGGGGTAGTAGTTTCGCAGGCTATGAAGGACTTGCTCACAAATTTATTGACAGCTGCACAAATTATGATAGCTAGGAATTGGAAGGGGCAAGGTGGATATAAAATGGAAGAATGGTATAAAGAGGTGTGGGATATTTTTAAATTAATATGTACCTGCTTCCTTTTTAATTGGATAGGTTTCACAAAATCCACACATAATTGACCCAATTATACAGAAATAGTGTCTCACTTTTTTTTTGTTTATTTCAAAGACTTTTAATTTTGATGAAACATGTTTTGTAAAGTTGCATCAATCTGTGATAACGTGTTGTGGTCGAAACATCTCTCTCCCTTTTATTTTTTTACACAGATGTCTTTTTAGGAATGTTGTTTCTGCTCATTTCTTTTTCTGAGTACCGATAGTGACAGAGGCCATCGTGCTCTGTATTTCTGAAAAGACCAAAAAGCTCAGAAAAAGCTATGATTGCATTGTCACTTGTTCATTAGGGTTCCATTCACATTATAAGAGCTGTTTCACACTCCCAGCTCCCTGGTCGTCTATGGCCTGATAAAATTACATCTCTGATAATGAGGCATTCCTGGCTGCCTTTCAAATAAAGGGCTAGAAAGATCAATCCTTCTCTGTGTTATTTGCTAATTGATGGCCTAGAATTAACTCTGCCTGGCCTCTTCTTAATTAATAGTGGCAGTTGTAGAGAAAGGAGTGATTTTAATAATCACAAGTAGTCTTGACATGATGACTTCTTCACAGTCACATAGCTTCCTTTGCCCTAAAACTTAAGTTAGGAAAGGGCTAGAGGTTTCCCCTGCTCAGTGATATAAGAGGCCTATTTTAAGGCATGTCTACCATAAATGGAAATTAGTTTGATATCAGTTTGTCATGCCTGTTTAAGAATGAATCCTGGGATTTGTAGCTTGGTAAGCGTACTAGTGTGCCTAGCCTCTGGTTTCCAGATATAGTTCTGAAAACTTCTTAATTCCTTTGTTGCCAATTGAGTCTTACATTGTCTACTCATAAGTACATCCTACTGTATTCAATGGAGCTTACTCCCAGGTAACTGGGTAAAAACTGTGCAGCCTTACATTGCAATCCTAAGCATTTTTACTCAGAACTAAGTTCCACTGAGTTCAATTGGATTTACTCTCTGGTATGTGAGTATGATCTTTTATTTTCCCTCTCTTCCCTCCCCCTCCCCGTTTATGAATGATCACCCACTCTGAGACCCCACAGCTCATTCTCCCCTGGCCTCCTCGCTGGCCCAAGTAGGACTAATTCAGCCAGCTAGCCCTGGGGACTATCTAATGCTTATTGGATGGATTTCCCCCAAATTGATCTTTGAATTTTATTGTTATTCATGCTTTTATACTGTATTTTATGCTGCTTCTATGTTGTATTACAATTAAGTGTTCTAAATTTGTTATTAGCTACCCTGAGCTCGGTTTTCTGAACCAGGAAGGGCGGGGTATAAATATATTTTTTTTTGTTGTTGTTGTTGTTGTTGTTGTTGTTATATTATATTATTATATCCTGCCTTTTCCCCTGACAGGGACTCAAGGCAGCTTCCAGCTACAATTGTATTCCATTCCATTTATCTGTTGAAGGTGTTGTACACGATCCCTTCCCTCTCACAGTTCTACTTTACAACAACCCTGTGAGGTTGGATCAGCTGAGAGGTTGTAATTGGCTGAAGGTGACAGGTGTAGATGTGTATTTGACATCTATGTGTGCAGGAGATCAAACATAGGAGAAGCTCCCTGAGGTGGAATAGGATGTCCCTATTTCCATTTGAGAAATGTTGGAGGGTATGTTTCTGTGTGTGTACCTTCAACACATTATTGCAAAACAACACTTCACAGTGCATGGTTCCATTGAAGTTTCAGATGCAAATATTAATATATATTTTTGGTCTCCCCCCCTTACTTAGCTTTGGTGTGCCCATTCCAGCAGTCCTCCTCATTGGACAGGCCTGCTGTCACTCTTTCTTCTTTGCAGATACTGTATGGTAACGTTGACCAGAACTTTTTGGAAAGCTTCAGTTTTTCTTTAATGTCAATTACCTGATCAAAAAGACAAAAGAAGGACATTTGGTTAAAAAGAGATAAGAAAAGATGAATAGACTCAGACTGTGTGCGTGTGTTTGTGCACATGTGCATATTTTTTTCTTTTCAAGACTTACAAAATAGCAAATATTATTCTTCATAGTGGAGACTATTAAAGATAGAAAGATAATTTCTATATAGACTGAAACAAGGTGCAAACCACATGGGATTGCAATCCTATGCCCACTTATCTGGGAGTAGCTTCACTAAACTCAACCAGATTTATTTCTGAGCAGGCATGTAAAGGATTATGCTCTCAATTCACCTTAAGGCCATTTCTACATAACATTTAAATTGCCCTTGTGCCTTCCCTATGCATGTGACTTTGTGATTATCCATCCAAAAGTGAATGTTGGTGAAAAGCACTTGTAATTCAAATTGCGTGGCAAGTCCCCCTCCCCCCTTGAGAAATAAAGACACAGGACACGGCATATAAGGTTAATGGGCAAAAAAATGGCCACAACTTTATTGATTGCAGGAATTGAGCGGTATTGGCTTAGGCATTGAGCCTATCAGCTAACCGGCTTCAGCCCGATTGCATGAAGACTAGTAAGGGTTAACCACCAATAGGGGGAGTCCTGCTGATGTACATCAACTAGGATCTCCCCTGGGGTCACCGCTTGGGGGCGTGCCTTAGGCCCACACCTCCATAGGCTTCGGACAGGGCAACGACCCCCGGAATCCTTTACCGGACTACCCTTTGCTTTGGTGGAAGGTGATGGCACTTCCTTCCCCCCTCATTTGCATAACAATACCCCTACCAACGCCTGACCGCCAATGCCGGGAAGTTGTTATGATTTGCTACGAGATAGGCGAAAAACCAAATGGCAGGTGCCAATTCGCCAAGTGGAAAAAATTCCTACCAGGCCCCTTGACGGTGACCAACCGAAGTCCATAGCAAGGTCAGAAGAGTAAACTAAGGGGCGGGCAGGGTGGGAAGCCTGATCAGCTGGAGAGGCGAAGAGAGGGTGGTCCTCGGGCGCGCTGGGCATAAATAGCCCAGGCCACACCTCCCTGACCAGCTGATTGGCTAGGTAGGGAGCTGATGCGCCCGAGGATTCCCTCATTCTCGTGGAGGCTGCAAGCCAGCCCCCGCGTGCGTCGGGAAGGTGTGGGCCCACTACCCCACCTCCTCGCCAGTTCGGAAGTGGCTTTGTCAAAGTAGGCTTATATTTGAAGGATAAACTGAAGTAAGAAGACCTAATAAGAAGACCTAGAAGCTTATCAGGAGTCACTCAGTTAGATGATCAGCAATGGTGGGCAATTTCCTTTGAGGCTTACCCTCTGCTACTGAAATATGCACCTTCAAGTTTGTGTGGTTTTCAAGGTCTTGCTCAGTTCACATAGAGCAATAGGGAGGCCCACCAACAAGAATATGTTCCAGAATCCTAGGAATTCCTGCTCAGTATTTCATGCAGAAAGCACACCTTTCTGGTAGAAAGCCAGACAACTGGAATGGTGGAAGAAATGACTTTCCACATGTCAGAAAAATAGCATTTGAGCTTCAGTAAGAAGACCTAGGCTATTTAATTGATTTTTATAATACGTAAGCAAACCTGCCAGCCTTCCATTTCATTGTGCTGAGTCTGAGGAGTTGTCTTTGCTGCTGTCTTAAAGAACTCATCGCCTCATCTCCTTGTTTCATAGACCCAGAACCATAAAGTACTCTAGATGGCAGCATTGGCCAATATTCTGCAGAATTAAGCGTTTCCCTGGCTGCACACAAAACATTACACCCCAAATAAAATTGTAGATTGTTCTACCGAATAGAAAACTGACAGGCCTGATATTTTAAAACTTGAAACTGACAGGCTGCTATTTTAATGAGGTCTGCCAGAGCCAAGGTTAACCAAAGCCTTAGTTCCTTACAAAGCATTACTGCCTTGCTTCTCAGCAGGAGGCTGCACAATGCGATGCCTATTGATATCTTTATAGAGTTCTCAAAATTTTATCATGGGTGTGTCTGGTACAATAAAGGCCTTTAATTTTTTTTAAAAATATGCAATTTTGGACAAATTTTATTTCTTTAAACAGAAATGGCCTTACCTTATTTTTTGTAAAGCATAGCAGTGTACCATCTAGAACTGAATTTGTAATTTGAAAATAAAGTTGGAGACCTTTCTCGTAAAGAGATATCTCCTTCCTCTCTGATGTTTCAGAAACAGAGAAGGAAATTTAAAGGGAGGAAGTGTGCGTTTGATATTTGCAAATGGCTTCATGAATTTAGACAAGGAAATAAATGCCAGAGGTGGTCCGACAGCCCACGCCCATTTCATTTCTCTTCCGCGTTGTGTCCTACGTGAGCACCACTTGCATAAAAAGCATGCATCAAACTCAAACATGATTTTCCGGCTTCACACGTGACAGTGGTCTCTAAAGATAAATTAAAGGTTTGCTTCAGACACTCTCCCCCTCACATCCCTGCATCTTGAGCTGAGAAGAAGAAGAAGAAGAGTTTGGATTTGATATCCCGCTTTATCACTACCCTAGGGAGTCTCAAAGCGGCTAACAATCTCCTTTCCCTTCCTCCCCCACAACAAACACTCTGTGAGGTGAGTGGGGCTGAGAGACTTCAAAGAAGTGTGACTGGCCCAAGGTCACCCAGCAGCTGCATGTGGAGGAGCGGGGAATCGAACCCGGTTCACCAGATTACGAGTCCGCCGCTCTTAACCACTACACCACACTGGCTCTGAGGGAGTTTGTGATGCTTGTAACTTGGCCAGGATAACATGCAAGGTATGGGCTGAATGAACAAGCCTCTCCAAATTGATTCGATTTAATATTTGTATTCTGCTTTTCCAACAAAAAACAACAGCAAGGTAAATCTTGTGGTCTTGCACACGCTCCAACATTTTCCCAATGAAAATAGGACATCCCATTACATAATGAAAAATTTACTATTTACACCCCACACATTTTACTGGGTTGCCCCAGCCACCCTGAGTAACTTCCAACATATATAAAAACATAATAAAACATTAAACATTAAAAAAAACCTTCCCTGTACAGGATTGCCTTCAGACCTTCAGACAGCTTGGGGGTTGGATAACTCCATACCCTCCAACATTTCTCCACTGAAAATAGGGACACCCTAAGGGAAAGTGAGGGGACGTGGTTGGTGCTGTGGGTTAAACCACAGAACCTAGGACTTGCCAATCAGAAGGTCGGCGGTTCGAATCCCCGTGATGGGGTGAGCTCCCATTGCTCGGTCCCAGCTCCTGCCAACCTAGCAGTTCAAAAGCACATCAAAGTGCAAGTAGATAAATAGGTACCGCTCCGGCAGGAAGGTAAACGGTGTTTCCATGTGCTGCTCTGGTTTGCCAGAAGCAGCTTAGTCATGCTGGCCACATGACCCGGAAGCTGTACGCCGGCTCCCTCGGCCAATAAAGCGAGATGAGCGCCGTAACCCCAGAGTCGGCAACGACTGGACCTAATGGCATTCCGGGATCAAATCAGAAACTGGGACACCTTCTCCAAATCAGGGACGTCCCTGGAAAACAGGGGCACTGCAAAACACCTATGGTGAGGGATCATGTGTCTCTTCTGAAAGTAGTATTTTATTATCTTGCTTCATGTTCAACACAAATACAGCTACTGAGTCTTCATACCATGTTTGTTTTAGGGAGAGAAAAAAAAACCAAACAGCTTTCCAGCTTTCAGGTGGGGCAGTTGGGGAGGAGAGAAGCCACAGGGATCCCTTAGGCATTTCCTGATTCCATCACCACCCTTGCTGCTTTTGCTCATATGGGACTTTAAATGTGTGCTTGCTCTCACATCGTCTCACCTTTAGGAGGTGTAACTAAGAGCTGATGGCTTTAAATATTCAACTAAGAGCCATATGAGCTGCAAAATTGCTGCGTTCTTGGATATGACCCACAATGGACAGGCAAACACCAAGACTGTATTATTTGTTTGTCTGTCACATTTATATCCCACTGAGACATTCATGGCAGCCGACATGTTTCTCTTCTTCCCCATTTTATCCTCACAACAAGCCCCTGAGGTAGGTTAGGCAGTGAGACTGTGACTGGTCCAAGGTCACCCAGTGAGTTTCATGGCTAGGCTGGTCTCCCAGGTCCTAGTCCAAGACTGGAAGCACTAAACTACATTGGATCTCTGGTTCGTTGCAATTTCTAACAGTCGATCTCATGTTAAGATGAGCTCTTGTTAAAGCAGGTTTGTTTATACACTTTCAAATGTCATCATATCTGCATCATCTCTCCCTCTCCGTTTAGTCACCTTCTCCAGATGACTGTGAAATAAGACTCCTAAAAATGGAGAAAGACAACCAAGGCAGCTGAAAGTACGGAAGCATAATTTAGCATTCAAACTGATGAAAAACAACAACAACACGAACAGGTTTTATATGTCACAGCAGAACTGCACCCACTTTAATACAGTGGTGCCTCGCAAGACGAAATTAATTCGTTCTGCAAGTTTTTTCTTCTTGCGAGTTTTTCGTCTTGCGAAGCACGGTTTCCCATAGGAATGCATTGAAAATCAATTAATGCGTTCCTAGGGAAACCGCTTGCCAGGCTGGCGGTGCGGAGAAGGGCTTTTCTCCCCACCGCAAGCCTTCAGGACAGGTACGGGAACAGAGGGGAAGGCGCGCAGCGCTTTCCCTCTGTTCCCGGGGCTTGTGTGGGAGGAGGGTTTTTCCTCCCCACCGCCAACTTTCAGAACAGCATTCTGAATGTTGGCGGTGGGAAGGAAAACCCTCCTCCCACCCCAAGTCTTCAGGAAAGCCATCCAAAGCTGGGCGGCGGGAGAAGGTGTCCCCGCCCCCCCGCCCGGCATCGGAGCTTCGTTCCGATGCCGGGTGGCGGGAGGAGGCGTTCCCCCCCCGCCCGGCATCGGAGCTTCGTTCCGATGCTGGGCGGCGGGAGGAGGCGTTCCCCCCCGCCTGGCATCGGAGAGTCGTTCCGAAGCCGGGCGGCGGGAGGAGGTCCGAGGACAGTGGGGAAGACGCGCTGCGCTTCCCCGCTGTCCCGGAGATTTCCCTATGGGCTGTCGTCTTGCGAAGCAAGCCCATAGGGAAATTCGTTTTGCGAAGCGCCTCCAAAACGGAAAACCCTTTCGTCTAGCGGGTTTTCCGTCTTGCGAGGCGTTCGTCTTGCGGGGTACCACTGTATGTCCATCACACCCTACTGTACAATGTAGGCTTCAGAAGTAACTCAAAGTGGTGGCGAGTTAACTCCCTGAAGTGGAAATCTGAAAAAGTCTGTTAAAGATTTTCCTTTTCCTAGACAACTTGGGAACAGTGTTAGAAAGCTAAGTCATAAATCTGAGTCAAGAAAATCCAAAGCATTCTGATGGAGATGCGTTTTACTGCAGATGAGTGTAGCAACAGCACTGCAACCACACTAGTATCTTAAAGTGCTGGGAGGGGGGTGTTTCTGTGACACATCCATAGCTAAGTAAGTGGTGAAAATTCAGGGAGAAACTTTCATCTCTCTGAGAAAGTACAAGCAAAACAGGATCTCAGGCAAGCAGATAATAGTGACAGGATGTTTAATAAAACTCATTTGCCTGCAGATAAGAAATGGCCCACCCTTTCGAAATTTTTGAAGGTTGTGAGAACGGTTACTTAAATGGTGAAACATGCATCGGTAAATCAGTAAACTGGAGGAGGATGGAATTTGATTGATGTGGATATTCACATTTGAATAGTGACGAACCCAAGGCAATTTCTGTGCATATCCAGAAACTTGAGACATACAATGGAATACCACTTTCTTTCCATGCTGTGCTCTCATGCCCCAGCAGGGTCAGAGATCAACCTGAATGGTGTTCCAGTCAGGCTGCTGGTCAAGGTCTGGAGGAGACACAGAGGCTGGTGATATCGTCACAAACCCACAGTACCATCTCTGACAATTTTAGACAGGCTCGGTATCAGCACAGGGCACGGTGGGACAAAAGGAAGGGAGACCAGGAAGGCCCACTATGGCTGGTGATGGCACCTCCCTTTCTGAACACCACTTTTCTTTTTTAAAGAGCCGGGAGGTAAAAGGAGAAGTTCCAGGTCAAGCAGCAGTGGTCACCATCTTCATTTTACCCAGTGCCTCTGGGCTCTGGCACCAAAGCTTTAGCTACCTGTGAATCTAGGTTGGTACACAGAGCTCAGTGGAAGGAATGAAGATATGATGTACTAGTAAATGTAAAAGAGAAATCAACAATAAAACACATTTCCAAACAATTTCAAGTCCAATACAGATACAGACTTTGATAAGAAAATTTAAAAAAGGCTTCTTGGTAAAGGAAGGCCTTCAATTGGTGCCAAAAAGGCTTTTGAGAAGGTGTCTGTCTGATGTGTAATAGGAGGGAATTGTAAAAGCTAGGTGCTGCCACCCCAAAGGCCCTATTCCACAGGAGACCCTTTCCTGCAAAAAGCAGGATTATAAAGGGTGAGACAGTTTTTTTCCTACTGAAGTTACAATCACCACAGAAAAGAAAATGGCAGGGATGGCCTTGCTGCAGAAGGATATGCTAGATAGGAAGGGAAAGTGCCTTAAAGAAGTATTTCATGTTTGAACACTGGAGAGCAATAGCATGCAGTCTCTGGAAATACGAAGGGGAAAGAGAGAGGGCCAATTCATATCACCAGTGGACTCTGAAAACGGTGTGGGCAGGCACTGAGCAACATGAACACCAACAAAGAGGTTCCCATCACGCCACTCAAACTAACCCCTTTCCCATGGCAAGGGCCACAAACAGACACTGTATTCTTTTGTAGAAACTGGAAGTAGCAGTTTGAGTGCCAATGCACGACCATTCTGCAACATGAGCATTTCCTGGCCGGCTCAGTCACAGCGGCACATTCCCAGGGGCGAACACACAACATCTGGAAAAGCCCTAAGTAAACACAGGATGCGGCGATATTCCCTTAGTAGACAGAGGCCTAGGTGTTTATTTTCAGGGCAGACATCCTGTGTGAAAATGTCCGCTTGTCTTCAGCCTTCATTCTCATTATCTTCTGTGAACTTAGCTCCCCTGATCACTCATTCATTCTTTTTCTTTTCTTCTCCCTCTACCACCCTATTTTACATAGTGCAACACTGACCCCAAAGTTTCCATGCTTAACATTTAATGATGGGATAGAGTTCTCCGTGTGTGCAAATTTGAGCTAGAGAGCTTAAAGCAATAGGCTGGTTCTACTCCACCAGCGAAATAACTTTTTTCCCCAGGAGGATTTTTCAGTGGACTTGAAGCTGACCTGGCCTGGGAACTCAGTTGGGCTTAATTCTGATTAGATCTGCATAGGGCTGCACTGTGAATGTAGTAAATTCCAGTCAGGCAATCTCACCAAAATGTTTGCTTGATGTGGGCTGGGTTGTAATATTTAAAGAAACAGCTAGAGAACCTTTTGGTAGCTGAACTTCAGTTTCTTCCTACTTAAAAATTAAAATAATAATAATCAGGGCTTTTCCCCCCAGCTGGAACTTGCAAGAACTGAGCTCAACATGTAAATAATTGTGTTATTTTCCGCATTGTCGGACCCTGTGTGAGAACCCAGAGGCTGAGAGGTAGGGTGTTTCAGAAGGAAACTGATTTGATATTGATTTATATATTAGTAACTTAACAACAACAACAATTTATTTATACCCTGCCCATCTGGCTGGGTTTCCCCAGCCACTCTGGGTGGCTCCCAACAGAACAACAACAACAACAACAACAACAACAAGCTATAAAACATCAAACATTAAGAACTTCCCTAAACAGGGCTGCCTTCAGATGTCTTCTAAAAGTCAGATAGTTGTTTATTTCCTTGACATCTGATGGGAGGGCATTCCACTAACTAGAAGGCCCTCTGCCTGCAATACTTTAAGTTTTGTGTTGTTGTTTCAGTTTTTTGTATACTGCTTGGAGATATTTGTTTAATATATTAAGTGGAATAGAAATACAATAATAAAATAACAAAATCAAATAGCTGAAACACTTTTCAGCCTATGCTGAAGCCACGCCTCTTTATCCTGATACCCTATTCTTGTGATTGTTAATTGCTTTAACTGATTTTTAAAATTGCATTTTTACTTTGTCATAAGCCTACCCTGGGACCTTATAGTGAAGGGGAAGGTAAGGAATAAGAAGCAGCAGCAGCAGCAGCAACACCAACAACTTTGGTCACATTTCTCCTTAGAAATGACCGCTCCCTGCTTAAAACGGGGGGCGGCCTTTGCGTGGACGTGCGCAGCCCCTAGATCTGGAGCGGCCCCAACAGCATAGGCTTGGTTTGCCTTCCCTCAGGTGGGATACCTGGAGGTCTCCGCCTACCTCAGTCAGTTGTCCAATCCCACCTGGGGGAAGCGTTGCCAAGGAGACCAGGCCAGGTAGGGGAGGGATTACCTGCCCACACAATAGAGGGAGGATCTTACCTAGGAATCCTCACTTGGCTCCAGAGCTTCTCCCACCCTACCCACCCTCAGTTAAGGTCTTATTTTGCAGGTTAACTTTTCTTCACAGGTTTTGCAGGTTAACTTTTCTTCACAGGTATGCGGGCGCTGCTACGTTAAGGTCGCTGTTAAAGGGCCGGAAAGGAATTTCCCTGCATTGGCAGGTTTCGCCTTTCCCGTAGCAAAACGTCACAACTTTGGCGGTATCAGGCCTTGGGCGGAATCCTTTTGTCCATCTTCCTCTTGCGGTGGCGATACCAGGGTTCCCCGTTAAAGGGGTTTTCTGAAGGGAGGCTTTGGCCGTACACCGAAAGGTCGTCATTGCTCTCTCCTGCGGCAGCGGGGTTACGGGGGCGGCCATCTCTGCTTGAACATATGTTCTCCAGAGCCGGCCCATCCCCCCCACACACTGGATAACCCTGATGCTCCCTAGGTCCCTGGCTGGGGACCGGGGAGGGAGAACGCCCAATGCCTGAGCCAAGGTCTACCCACATTTGAAATTTAATAAAGTTGTGGCCAATTTAATCCCATAGCACGTTGTCTTGAGTCGTTATTCCACATGACGGGGGGACCGTGCAGGATCTGGGGACTCCGCCTGTCCACGCAATATACTCCAGTGCCAGTTTACACTATTTTACTCAACAGCTTTTAATCTCTCTTTCCTAAAGGCAGGAAGGATTTAAATACACACAGGACTGCACTGACGGTTCCTGAGCCATGAGGCATTAGGACCAAACTTTTCTCAGAGAATCCTGCCCTCAGGAGCATTTCTGAAGGGTCTGAGGAGAAGGGTGAATTCAATGAACACCACACACGCCCTTCCTTCAAATATCAGATTTCACACAGCGGTCAAATTAAAACAAGGACCAGGTTTTCAAAGGTAACCAATGCAAAGGAAGTTTCGCTAGGCTTTTAAGGATGAGTCATGCACAAAATACGTTCCAAATATAATGGGTAGAACAGGAAAAGGCTTTTGCTGAAGGAACGGCGAGACCCTGATGGATATACGGTTACATGACCTGCTAGTGAACTCTCCTCGCTGCCCCCCAGCAATGCAAGAACGGGAGCAAGTCCTCCAATTAAACAAATGAATCTCCAAGATTGTCTGTATATAAGATAATAAACAGTAAGCTCATTCCGCAGTGGTGAAGCTTTATGTAGCCAAAATGGCACCAATCATGCAAAAGGATGAGCTATCTGAATAATGGGATGAACGGCAAAGTTTTCATATACATATAAGAACCTTAGGGGGGAAATCAGCTTAAGGAGAACTGAGCAAGCTGAATGCAATGAGCATGGGGTGCTGATGAAGTATTGCATGTGTGGTTTTTTTGGGGGGGTTAGATGGAAAACTGATGGGAAAGAATGGAACGGATTATGGAGAAGTACAGTGGTACCTCGGGTTAAGTACTTAATTCATTCTGGAGGTCCGTTCTTAACCTGAAACTGTTCTTAACCTGAAGCACCACTTTAGCTAATGGGGCCTCCTGCTGCTGCCGCGCCACCGGAGCAAGATTTCTGTTCTCATCCCGAAGCAAAGTTCTTAACCTGAAGCACTATTTCTGGGTTAGTGAAGTCTGTAACCTGAAGCGTATGTAACCTGAAGCATATGTAACCTGAAGCGTATGTAACCTGAAGCATATGTAACCCGAGGTACCACTGTATGTTGGAGGCTTGCTGGATTCCTGAACACTCTGCGCTGTAACATTTTGTTGCACTCCCTGCTGAGTTTGGTTATTATGTTCCAACTCAAGGTGACTTGTAGCAAGCACCTAAAAATGTACAACATCTTCCTTTTCCTGATTTCCACCAAAGAAATACAAACATGTGATTCCAATTTGTGCATATTCTTTGAAGGGAATTAACAAAAGGAGACTGGCATTTCGTATTTCCCAATAATGGAAATTTAAGCAGGCAGCAGAAAGAGGAATATAGTAAATGGGAGAAGGGGGCAACATTCTGCGAGTGAATCCAATGCACACTTACCTGGGAGTAAGGTAAAGGTAAAGGTAAAGGGACCCCTGACCATTAGGTCCAATCGCGGATGACTCTGGGGTTGTGGTGCTCATCTTGCTTTGTTGGCCGAGGGAGCCGGCATACAGCTTCTGGGTCATGTGGCCAGCATGACTAAGCCACTTCTGGCGAACCAGAGCAGCGTACGGAAACACCGTTTACCTTCCCGCTGGAGCGGTATCTATTGATCTACTTGCACTTTGACGCGCTTTCGAACTGTTAGGTGGGCAGGAGCAGGGACAGAGCAACGGGAGCTCACCTCGTTGTGGGGATTCGAACCTCCGACCTTCTGATCTGCAAGTCCTAGGCTCTGTGGTTTAACCCACAGCGCCACCTGCATCCCTTTACCTGGGAGTAAACCCCATTTAACTTAATGGGGATTAGTTCTGGGAAGATGCATAGAATTAGACTGCAACGGAGTCAAAGGTGAAGACTTTTAATTTCTGCCTTGTTGTGTTTAAACAGTCTAAAATGTGAAGAAAATGGGCAGAGAACTGGGAGTTCACCAAGAGAAAAGGTGGATTCAGTTACCTGATGTAGACATCAAAGTGATCAACATCTTTGATTTGCTATAATTCTTATCTCAGATTTTTCTCAGTGAAAGTGCAGTTTAGTACTCGTGTAGCTGTAATTTATCCAGGCTTAAGACATGTCCTGTCAAATCTGTCACAGTCTCTCATATTTCATTTGTCCATCAAAGTCAATGGCATTATAGACGGGAAAATTGAAAATAAAGGGGGAAAACCTGCTCAGCAAAGACAGGTCTTTCAAGCAAATGAGGGAATTTGGGGAAGAGTCTTCAGGGCAATTGATTTACTGTAGGTCTTCATGAATATAGAACTGTAATTTTTAGTCTTTAGGCACCCCACAGTATAGACACAGCAAGGCTCTTAACTGGATCTGATATGTGACGAGGAAGCAAAGCAAAATATAGACAGAATGTAAAAGCTCAACAAGAATTTTTGTATGAAATGATTGTTAGGGCCCAGTGAACCTTCTGACATCAATTCTCTGCTCTTTTGATGTGTGTGTGTGTGATTTGCAATACAAAGCAGAAGTAGAACATGATCAGTCACCAAGAAGACATACAGGGCTGCTTCTGAAACCAGTAGCCACGTATCCAGCATTGGTGCAGTTAAGGAATTTTGAGTATCGTATTTTTCGCCCCATAGGACGCACCGGCCCATAGGACGCACCTAGTATTTTTTTTTTGGGGGGAAATAAAGGGAAATTTTTTTTATTCCCCCCCCCAGGTGCGCTGCGCTAATCCCGAAGCTTGGGGCGTGCGGAGCTCAGCGCGCCCCAAGGTTCTAGGTGCCAGCAAGGTCTCCGCTAGCCATGGGAGAGCCGCGCGGCTCTCCCAGGGCTAGCGGAGCGCTGCACTAATTCTGAAGCTTGGGGCGTGCGGAGCTCAGCGCGCCCCAAGCTTCTGGGTGCTGGCAAGGTCTCCGCTAGCCGTGGGAGAGCCGTGCGGCTCCCCCAGGGCTAGCAGACCGCTGCGCTAATCCCGAAGCTTGGGGCGTGCAGAGCTCAGCGCGCCCCAAGCTTCTGGGTGCCGGCAAGGTCTCCGCTAGCCCTGGGAGAGCCGCGTGACTTTGTGCGGCTCTCCCACAGCTAGCGGACCGCTGCGTTAATCCCGAAGCTTGGGGCGTGTGGAGCTCAGCGCGCCCCAAGCTTCTAGGTGCAGGCAAGCTCTCCGCTAGCCCTGGGAGAGTTGGGTCTCCCACAGCTAGTGGATAGCTTCCTGAAGCCTGGAGAGTGAGAGGGGTCGGTGCGCACCGACCCCCCTCACTCTCCAGGCTTCAGCGAAAGCCTGCATTCGCCCCATAGGACACACACACATTTCCGCTTCATTTTTGGAGGGGGAAAAGTGCGTCTTAAAGGGCGAAAAATACGGTAATAGTGGACTTACAGGAAGGGGGCTTTTAAGATGTAAATTAAAAGTATTCAACAAAAATAACTGCACAACTGTTCTACTTGCACAACAGGACATGCCCACTCCTCCCCATTGAGTCCATCCCATACTGCCCCTAGATCTGCTGCAGAGGGTTTGGGGAACCCTCTGAACAGCTCTAGGGAGAACATAGGACCCACAGAGGGGGAGAACCTTTTGTTGTGCAAGGGGAAATCCTTGTGCCAATGGAACATTCTCCTAAGTGCTACGTTGAATACAACCCAATGTGCATGACTTCACTTTTAAAAAATATGGTAAGCAAGCCCTCTGTGAATGGAGACCCTCATGTACATGTAACTGGGTGTGAGGGGACAGGAAAAGAGAAGGGTGTACTGGGAAGAAGAAAGAGGAAGAAAGACTGGGATCCATCTTGGGCAGGCTGGGTGAAGGCAGGCTGGAAGAGATGCCTTGCACTCCATAGCTGCATAGCTGTGGGGTACAAGTCCCACTTGAAATGACCATGCTGTAAGATCTGGACTCCCTCCATGCAGACTGAAGGTGTAAATAGGTGAATAAACCATATTTCTCAAAGCTACATACGCCTCTGCCATGCCTCAATTCTCCAAAGGAACACAGACCCTGGAACACGCAGGAATCTTGCAGAGAATGGGGGTGGCACATGACTTTTGTAACAATATACCTATGGTGAAACTGCACACAAAAAGTGTGCATTTGGAGTAATGTGTTGCCCTCCCTGTCTTGTTGCTCCTTTCCTTCCAAGTACACAGGAGAAACTCAGGTGTCAGGATGTCAGGTGACTGCCATTGCCTCGTGATGTTGCCTGCTTCTATGGATTGAAGCCAGCATGATGGGGCTGAACCATTCACCTGACCTTTGTCCCGATGACTTGCTGCAGGATCCTGGGAGAGACCGGTGCAAACGCTCTGATGGAGCCATCTCAGTGCTCCCAACAGCATGTTTCCACCATGCTAAGCTACTGCTAATGGGATGCAGGTGGCGCTGTGGTCTAAAACTCTGAGCCTAGGCCTTGCCAATCAGAAGGTCGGCGGTTTGAATCCCTGCGACAGGGTGAGCTCCCGTTGCTCAGTCCCTGCTCCTGCCAACCTAGCAGTTTGAAAGCACGTTAAAGTGAAAGTAGATAAATAGGTACCGTTCTGGCGGGAAGGCATTTCCGTGTGCTGCTCTGGTTCACCAGAAGCGGCTTAATCATGCTGGCCACATGACCTGGAAGCTGTCTGTGGACAAACGCCGGCTCCCTCGGCCTATAGAGCGAGATGAGCGCGCAACCCTAGAGTCGTCCGCAACTGGACCTCAAGGTCAGGGGTACCTATACCTTTACCTTTACCCTACTGCTGCCGTGCCCCTCTCCTTCTCCACCCTGGTAAATGGCATCTCCAACTCCTTGAAAGATTTCACCAACAGTGTCTCCAAAATTTTTTACACATCATTTGGGAGGATAGGCGAACTAATGCCAGTGTACTGGAGGAAGCAAAGATTACCAGTGTTGAAGCAATGATTCTTCAACATCAACTTTGTTGGACTGGTCATGTTGTTCAGATGCCTGATTGTCGTCTTTCAAAGCAACTACTCTATTCCCAATTTAAAAATGAAAAGCGTAATGCTGGTGGTCAACAAAAGAGGTTTATAGACTCTCTCAAGGCAAACCTAAGAAAATGTAGTATAAACACCGACAACTGGGAAACACTGGCCTGAGAGTGCTTCGACTGGAACACAGCCTTTACCAAAGGTGTCATGGGCTTTGAAGATGCTCAAAGTCAGAATGAAAGGGAGAAGCGTGCTAAGAGGAAGGCACATTTGGCAAACCCTCACTGTGATCAACTCCCACCCCGAAACCTATGTCCCCACTGTGGAAGGACGTGCAGATCCAGAACTGGCCTCCACAGTCACTTACAGACTCACTTTTAAAACCTTGTTTATGGAAGACAATCTTACTCAGCTACAAGGGATCGCCAAAGAAGCTGCGTCAACTCAGACAGACAAAAGTCAGGCAAGTGGCACAACCCCACCCTGTCATCGGCTGCAGATTGCAGCTTAATTAGAAGTAAATCCCATGGAGCTCACTTCTTATTCTGAGTAGATGTGTAGAGGAATGTACTGTCTATAAACACTTTTCTAGGAGTAATCCTCATTAAAAATGAGACTTCTGAGTAAACATGCACAGGAACACACTATAACTGGATTTTATGCTGGATAAGAACATTATATGAAAGATGTTGTTTTGGGGGATAATCTAGAGGAATTAAAAGGGATTTTGTTGAGGTGGCACTTAAAGAATACATTCAATGTAGAGTGTGATGTAATTGATAGGCACACCCAGCAACCTATAAGACGCACTTTTCCCCCTCCAAAAATTAAGGGGAAATGTGTGTGCATCTTATGGAGCGAATGCAGGCTCCTTGGCTTCGTGTTGCTTTCGCTGAAGCCTGGAGAGCGGGAGGTCCCGCTGCGCTCTGGAGGCTTCGCATTGCTTTCGCTGAAGCTAGGAGAGCAAAAGGGATCGGTGCACACCGACCACTCTTGCTCTCCTGGCTTCGCTTTGCTGGAGAGGTGCTGCGCAGCTTTCCCTCTCTGCTCAGCGCCCCTTCAGCTAAGCGGGAGGAGAAATAGAAGGGGCTCCATTTTTCCTGCCGCTTTACTGAAGGGGTGCTGCGCAGAGAGAGAGATATTTTTTTTTCTTGTTCTCCCCATCTAAAACTAGGTGCGTTTTATGGTCGGGTGCGTCCTATAGAGCGAAAAATACGGTGTCCTACTTTTAAAAGACATCTGAAGGCAGCCCTGTTTAGGGAAGTTTTTAATGTTTAATGCTGTATTGTGTTTTTAATATTCAATTGGGAGCCACCCAGAGTGGCTGGGGAAACCCAGCTAGATGGGCAGGGTGGGTGGGTAAGTAAGTAAGTAAGTAAGTAAGTAAGTAAGTAAGTAAGTAAATAAATATAATAATAATAATAATAATAATAATAATAATAATAATAATAATAATAATAATAAATAATTTGGGATGGAAAGCCGATGAGAGGTAGCTGTAATTGCAATGGCATTCAGTCCAGTGCAAGTTTTACACTTGCAAAAAGTCACATGTGAAAAACACAACGTAAGAGCCCTCAAGCTATCCACAGCCTGTAAGTAGCTTTTAAAGATATTTCAGATCTACTGTTCTCAGCGTCAGAGCTACTACTTCAAAATGCTTGCCCAACATAACAGGTTCCCCCCCCCTCCATTCTGGGCAAACTGGGCAAAGGACAAAACTTTGAGTTGCAAAGAAGAAAAATACTTTGTCTCACAGGCTGCATTTGAATCAGTGACACTGACTGAGTGAGAGAAAGAAGAGAGTGAGGTTATCAGCGAGGCTTAAAGGTCCGTTATCGAACCTGTAGAATTAAATTGCACAAAATCAGCGCACTTCAAGGGCATTTGTTGTAATTGCTTTCCTCATAATTATTATAGGATTGTTATCAACACATATCAAATAACCATCATCACTTTAAAGGTAAGGGACTTGCGCTTACACAGACCCTTTTAAGTGTTGATAATCATGGTCACTGAAGATCAAATGCTATAGATCAGTGTTCCCCAACCTTGGGCCTCCAGCTGTTTTTGGACTACAATTCCCATCATCCTTGACCACTGGCCTTGCTAGTGAGTGATGATGGGAGTTGTAGTCCAAAAACAGCTGGAGGCCCAAGGTTGGGGAACACTGCTATAGATGATGTATTATTTGCACTTGGAAATCACTCTCTTTTTGTTATCGTTCTTAAATTAAACAGCAGCAGCAACAACAACAACATGGGAGATCCATGGCTTTTTTGTTTTGCTCAGTGACTCTTCAGCAGGGGTCAGCAATCTTTTTCAGCAGGGGGCCGGTCCACTGTCCCTCAGACCTTGTGGGGGCCGGACTATATTTTGAAAAATAAGAAGAATGAATTCCTGTGCCCCACAAACAACTCAGAGAAGCATTTTAAATAAAAGCACACATTGTACTCATGTAAAAACACCAGGCAGGCCCCAGAAATAACCCAGAGATGCATTTCAAATAAAAGCACACATTCTACTCATGTAAAAACACGCTGATTCCTGGACCGTCCATGGGCCGGATTGAGAAGGTGATTGGGCCGCATCCGGCCCCCGGCCCTTAGGTTGGCTACCCCTGCTCTTCAGTGTTACAGAGCAAACATTATAGCACAAAAAGGCAGGTTTACAGACTTAGTTTCTCCACTTGTTTCTGTTGGTGATTCCCACAATTTTGCTATGGGACCCTTAGTGTTCCCTATGATAGCTAGGGCTGAATAAACTTGTCGATTTCAGTTTCTTTTTTTTGCAAATCTTAATATCTGTTTGCCTCTTTTTCACAACAATTTGTGACTGCATATTTTACCTAGTATGCAATTCTTGAAGCAATTTTCCTGAACGTAATGTATTTATCTATGCTCTTTCCATTAATATATATATATATTTTGTGTGCAGGTAGCCTCCTGAATTACACTTTGTTTTGTATGCATTCTTTCTCCCCACCCCCCTTTTTCGGTTGGAGAACAGTGCCGCAAAGTTCAGAGAAGTGCAAATTTCAAAGGATTATCTGTTTCAGGTTACTTATTCGTTTGGGAAATGTGAATTAGATGACATGAAAATAAGAACAAAACAAATTCATCCCACCATTCCTAACAATAGCAGATGCCTTCAAACACTCATAAGATTCTTGATCAAAAGCAGATGCTGTCACCCCTTATTTTCTTTTTAGAGTGGAGATCTATGGTGACCTTCCTTCTTCTGGATAGTTGCTGCATAAACATGGAGTCTTCATTCACATTTTTTGTTTTAAAAAATTGCTGACCTAGCATGGTAGCATCAGAAGAAGAGAGGGGAGGTAGCCCCGTTGTATATCGGTGTGTGTGTGTGTGTGTGTGTGTGTGGAGAAAGTCTCTTCCTTTAAATTCCTGGGAGTCCATCTTAGTGAAGACCTTACTTGGAAGGTCAATACAGCCCAGGTCGTTAGGAAGGCCCAACAGAAACTTCATTTCCTTAGGGTCTTGCAAAAGAACAATGTTAGACAGCAACTGATGATTTCCTTCTATCGGTCCACGATAGAAAGTATTTTCTCATACTGTATTACGGTGTGGTACGCTGGTTTGACAACCATGGACAGAAAGTCCCTACAGAGGGTGGTGAAGACAGCACATGATATCATGGGCTCTCCCCTGAGTCCACTAGATGTCATCGCAGGAGATCGTTGCTTCAAAAGAGTGAGGAACATTCTTGGGGATGACTCACATCCTGGCCAGCACCTTTTTAATCTCCTGCCCTTGGGCAGGAGATATAGAAGCATGATAACAGGTTAAAGAACAGTTTCTACCTGTGGGCCGTGAGGCTGCTGAATGGAAGACAGCAACATTGCACCTGACGTTTGGGGTTGGTGGTCGTACGACAGCACACAAGAGTGTAACAAGGACTGAGAGATTGGGGGGGGGGCTCATTTAATCTCACTGTAAACAAGTGGTACAGTGACAATAAAGTATTTCTATATTCTATAAATCAAAAACTTGCAGGGATGGATAGATTGCAGTCCAAACCAGCAGGCCTCTGCAATGTTTATATCAAATGTTAATATATTGCCTCTAGGAGAACCAGACAAGAGTTTGTGAGGAAGGCTGTGTTTGGTTTCAGAATTATTGTATGAAATATGGGCAATCTGTAGGACCAAGGATATATAACAGGAGATAAGGAAGACCTGGGTGTCGCCATATTTTCTATATCTTTCTTACTGCTTTAAGTTGCATCTAAGAGAAGTTGCTTCACTCCCTGCAAAGACTTTTTCTCTCTCTTTTGGTATTGGATGTTTGCTGGAGAAATGCTTTCACGTTTCGGGAAATGGTCAAATCTCTTGCAGGTTCACTGGACTTGAATATCCCTCCTCCCTATTTCATGATCCTTAATTAATGGAATGCTAACTTATCTGTGAGATTTGTTTACTTTTGACTACCCCACCACAGTGGCTTCTGCTGCTGAGCTCATAGCTTTCAACTTTTCCCTTTTCTTGTGAGGAATCCTATTCGGAATAAGGGAATTTCCCTTAAAAAAGGAAAATGTTGACAGCTATGGCGAGCTTGTCTTAGTATGAGGGCAAAAGCCTCTGCTCTCCCCAACCTCATGCCAATACATGTCTATACTCAGTGAATCAGGCCATAAAACAATATAGGAAGTAGTATACAAACATTGTTGGATGAAGTGGCTTGCCAGATATTTTCATTTTCATATTTTATGAAGCTAGTAACATGGTCATTGCATCAACTGGAGTACAGAATTCAAATTACCATAAAAAGAGGGGGGGAGTCAAATTGCAGATAAAAATAAAGCCACCAACCTATATAAACAACCGGCCCGCAGTTGGTGTAATTCTTTATAAAGGTCTTCATAAAAATACTCAGTTCCTATCAGAGGATTCATAAAAAACACCTTCCGTAAGTCCAAATGTGCCACAAAGAATTTATATTCTCATGTCTCAATTCCTTATTTTCCCCACAAACCTCCAGAATAGCTTGAATGTTTTTTACATAATAATGAACGATTCCTCACTAAGTTCTCTAAAACAGTTGTGTAAGGGAAGGGGATAAGAGCCAGTGGCCGTGAACATGGCTGTGATTTGGGTACCAAAAACATGGCTCTCCAATGACAGTGCAGTGCACATTTAGGGAGCTTCCAGATTCTTGCTACTGTGAGGTGGACTTCAGTTATATTGGGTGCATTCAGAATATTGGGGAATGTTCCTTTCACATTGCAGTAGCTATTGTGTTCTGGAACTGCAGCATTTTGACGGATATACTGGCATTTTGCACTAAATTTAATTCATACCTAGTGGGTGTGGTCAGGGCCGGATTTAAGTTTGATGAGGCCCTAAGCTACTGAAGGTAATGGGGCCCTTTATATGTCCAGCTGTCCTTTGTCAACAACAAATTGTCACTCTTTTTTGTGTTGAATATATGCTATATGGTAATTTATGCACTTAATAGGTATCTAAAGCCATTTGCTGTATATAGGTTTTATTTTATATGTTTTTTTATCTTATATTTTGGAAATGCACACCCAGGTTTTTTTCCTTTAAATTTTTTGGGGGCCCCCAAGAGAGT
Organism: Podarcis bocagei; assembly: GCF_964188305.1. Lineage (NCBI taxonomy): Eukaryota > Metazoa > Chordata > Lepidosauria > Squamata > Lacertidae > Podarcis > Podarcis bocagei. The sequence goes on from NC_138130.1 coordinate 12,840,247, forward strand.
GGGGGCCTAAGCTATAGCTTGTTTAGCTTATACAGAAATCTGGCACGGGGTGTGGTGTGTCACAATAAACACCTTGAACAACGCCGCTGCTCCCCACCCTTTTCGCGCATGTGCGCTTCTTCTGTCCTCCATAATTTCTTCATGAAAAGAGCAGTATGTCCCAAATTTTGTTGTTTTACTCCCACAATTTCCCGTGGAGGCTGGAAATGACCCCCCCGGGAATCAAATAACATGGAAATGAATGCTAAACTTGCACTACATTTCATTATTTTTCTGGAAGCGGCTTTTGCATCATGTGGAATCTCAAATGTAATGTGGAAATTAACAGTTTGGAAAACATTGGGGGGAAATGGAATAAACTGCAGTGGTAATGCAGCCATACTGGCAAATTCACAAACCCTCCAAGTGTCCCTATTTTCAAGGGACAGTCCCGGATTTATAAAAGAGGTCTCGGTTTATGTCCCATTTTTCCTTAAGATGTTTTTTTTATCGGAGAAATGTTGGAGGGTGTGGAGTTATGCAACCCCCAAGCCAAGGAAATAAGCAACTATACAACCTTCAGAAGACATCTGAAGCCAGCCCTGGAAAGGGACATTCTTAAAAAATGTTTAATGTTTTAAAATGCTTTAATATATGTTGGAAGCTGCCCTGAGTAGCTAGGGCAACCACGTCAGATGGGTGGGGTATAAATAATAACATTATTATTATTATTATTATTATTATTATTATTATTATTATTATTATTATTATTATGGAATAGGACATCCCTATTTCCATAGGGGAAATGTTGGAGGTTAGGCTTTAGCTTTAGTGTATGCAGGCTGAAAGCCTGAAGGAGTCTTAACTGTGGCTAGTTTCAGTGTGTTTTTGGTTATTTTGTTTTCTTACTTTGCTCTTCAGCCGTATACCGTTTCTGATTATTTCATTTCTGCAGAGGCTATGGTGGCTTGGTAAATTTTTAAGTGAGAATCCAGTCTCAGATATCTGAGCTGCATAGATGCCAGCCTGTGGCATTATCAAGACAGCTGAGGTCTCAGAGCCCATGCTTTTTTGTCTGTGAGGCTAGTTCAGAGCAGGCTTATGAAGAGAAAGCAGCTTGGTTCAATGAAAAGGTAGATTGATTTCTTACACTGCATGAGATAGCGATTTACCTGAGGTTACAAATTGACTGCAGCTGCTAAAAATAACGAACCAGCCTCATTTCTTACTTTTGGGGAATACTGATCTGAGGGATAGGAAACCAACAGTAAAAAAATTAATATTTAGCAGTAATCCTGTTGCTGTGCTTCATTATTTTTGATTAAATTTGTGAGAAAAGGTGTAGGTGATGTTCCCATTTTTATATTTTCCAGATCCTACACTCTCCACCCCCGCACACAGGTAATTATTATGGAACAACTATCCTCTTTGGTGAAAGTACACTAAGGATCAACAACTGCAGTGCCCCCATGAGGCAATTTTGGGCTCATTGGGATTTTGCCTTGCTTGGAAACTCACTGTAGGGGCCTCCAGTTGCCTGCTAAATTGGAGATTCGGATGGGTGATTCTCTCAACTTCAGTTTCTCCTTTTTCCAGTCTTAAATTCAGTGCTCTAGATTTCCACACCAGTCCTCATGAAAATGCATTCCCTCCAACTTTTCTCCAACGTCCTATTCCAGGTATGTCGAACCACAAGTAGCCTGAAGTCTACCATCCCATATCAAAAACTGGCAGTGATCTCCTACACTCTCCCATGGTCATTTATCAACTTAAACATATTATGTTTGGCTGAGCTTATGATAAAAATAATAACAAATGATAGTCGCTTGCACAAAACCTGAAAAGTTCATCATAAATCAATATGGTTTTTTTAAAATATATACTTTGAATACTTGTAATGTAAGAAAATAGCATTGAGGACAGGGTCCTACATAATCAGAACACGATGCACGGATTGTTGTTCACCAAAGCTCATGCCATAATAAATGTGTTAAGTCTTTAAAGTTCCCCAGGACTCTTGCTGTTTTTCAAATGAGTCAGGGGCGCATGTCATCCACAGCGGTTTCCCCCATAGTTCGGAACAGAAATTGGGTAAACTCAACTGCAGAGTTGACAGCCTTCAAACGTCACCTTAAGAACTGGATGAAACCTGTAGAAGCCCTTTCCCCTGGATCCAACCCACCCCTTCTTTTCAAGTAAACCTAAACCAGCCCTTTCTCTTTCTGAGGAGGCAGTGTGCAGGGCTGCACACACACACACCTCCCCATGTGGGTGGGTTGGCAACAGCCACAAAGGGTCCCCAACTCCCTCATGCATGTTTACTCGAGAGTAAGTCTTGCTGCGCTCGGTGAGAGAGCTTGTTGGTTTACAATGGGGAGGGGAGCAAGGCAATCCTCTCCTCAAGAGCTGGATCCTTGGATCCTGGAATGTCCAGCACCATCTCTCTCTCTCTCTCTCTCTCTCTCTCTCTCTCTCTCTCTCTCTCTCTCTCCAAACCAGTCCTTTCTCTCGAGGAGCCCGCGCACAGGGCTTCTCTCTCTCACTCAGTCTCTCCATCTGCGTATGCCTCCGCCCACCTCACGCCCATTTGCGTCTCCTCCTTCAGAGAGAGAGAGATCGACAGAGATCACAATCACATGATCTACAAGTAGATCTTGATTGACATGTTATACAATGCTGTCCTATTCAATAATACCACTACTAAAAATATTTTATTATTTATACCCAGCCCATCTGACTGGGTTGCCCCAGCCACTCTGGGCAGCTTCCAACATATACAAAAACATAATAAAACATTATAAAACTTCTCTATACAGGGCTGCTTTCAGATGTCTTCTGAAGGTTACATAGTTACTTATCCCCTTGGCTCGGGGGTCACATAACTCCATACCCTTCAATATTTCTCCAATGAAAATAGGGATGTCCTAAGGAAAAGTGGGACATTCTGGGATCAAACCAGAAACTGGGACAGTTTCTGTAAATCTGGGACTATCCCTGGAAAACAGGGACACTGAGAAGGTCTGAAAATGTAACAGCGTTTCAGTGCAAATTTGTTTGGAAAACTACATTGCAAAATTCAGAAAAGCATGATTTTTTTAAAAATAATCTTTATTGGTTTAAAATACAGACATAAAAGATCGTAAGAATTTTGAAGGATGCTAGGGTCTTGCTTCACTTATTGTTTTGGGAAGGGCTCATTAGACAAGTTCACTTTCAAATGTGGAACTGAACTGAATATCTTCCCTATCTCTAGTTGTGGCCTTCTCCCAAAAACAGTGAGCTCACATGCTAGCACCACAGATATCTTGGTGGCATACGTGTGAAATTCACTTGGTGTAAAAAGACACAAAGGCAACTCAGCAATGGGTTTAGGGGATGGTTACCAGATTCTTTTCAATGAATCTGGGGACATTTTGAAGCTGAGTAGCAATAGGGAGCCAGTAGTGGGGATGGTGGGGCAAAAGACCCTGGGCCCAAGCACACAGGCATATTGTATAAAGGTGCAAAGCCCTTCTTTCACACCCTGTGAAACATAAATGTACAGAGTTTTTTAAAAAACTGGGCAACGGCCACCCGCCCACAACTCCTGAGTCTCCCGCGATCAGTCAAAACAAAGGGGGAATGGGGCAGGAGATCTGTACTACTGGATGTCCCTAATTCCCCTTTGGCAGTGGCGGCAGCAGTGGCAGTCAGCAGCCCGGAGCCAGCCTGGTAGCGCAGTTGGCTCTGGCTGGCTTTAGGAGCTGCCCGCTGCCGTGGCGCCCGCCATTTTTCCTTGCCAGAAGTCCCCATATGATGTGTTGTGCACATCATGTTGGCTATTTGCAGTTTAGTAGCGCTGCAGAGCAGTGGCGTAGCGTGGGTTGTCAGCACCCGGGGCAAGGCAAGTAATTTGCGCCCCCTAACCCGTGGATTTGCGCCCCCTAACTCTAACCCCCAGATGTTGCGCCCGGTGCGGCCGGCCCCCCTGCACCCCCCACACTACGCCACTGCTGCAGAGAGCTTGCTGGGGAGACCATGCATAACAAGGAACTCAAAAATAACTTTAACAAGGTTTTAATAACAAAACAAAAACTCCTTTTACACTAAAGATAACAACAACAAACATGACCCAACCACCAACCGATCGCCCGGGGTAATGGGAGAGCTAGGTGCTGCTCCTTATATATTATACCCAATTGCTGACACAGCTTGATTAGCACAACTCAGCAGCACCTGCTATGTTTCACAGCTGTAAGATTGGATCTCATTATTTGCCCTGGCCCTGGCCCTTAAAGGCATACACAACTTGTGAAACAATAATGAACCTTCACATTTTAAAGTGACCATTCAACACATCATATGGGGACTTCCGGCAAGGAAAAATGGCGGGTGCCATGGCAGCGAGCAGCTCCTGAAGCCAGCCAGAGCCAATTGCACTACCACTACCAGCTGAGGCTGCTGCTGCCATATTTCCCGGGGACAGATTTGCAAATCTGGGGACATTCCGGGGACGGAATTTGTCCAGGGACATATTTGCAAATCCGGGGACTGTCCCTGGGAACCGGGGACATCTGGTAACCCTAGTTTAGGGTTGTCAGATTTGAAGGCAGGTTGGGGAGCAGGCTGGTGATGGGGGTGCTATGCTACAGAAGTGTTTTGGTGTCACAGCTGCCCGGCCATGTCGCTCTGCTACTTCATGCGCCTTCCCCTTTTGCTCAGAACAGACCTGCTTTCCTGCTCCAAGCCCAATATGAGGTTTACTTCCTTACTGAATGTGAATTCTACGAAATAAAGTTGCCGTTATGCAGACACGAGCCTTTTACCTTGCCTGTTCCCTACCCATCCAGCCAACGAGGGGTGGGAAAATTAGCCCAAACTCCTTTCTCCTTCACAAACCACAACCCTGCAATAAACAGAATATTGTAGCTGAAAACAAGTGCTGGTTCCTGAACGGGAATTGTTGGTGATTCCAAATGATGATGTATGAAAGAGAGGCAGGGAGATTTGATTTTCTCAGACTAGGCTGACCCTATAAAACTGAGCGTAGCAGAAAAATTGGTTTTACTAAGCAAACATGACATGGAAGTCATAAAAGGAGCAACGCTTACAATATGAAACATCAGAATGCCTCATTGCTATAAATATATTGTCTAAAGCAGAATGACATTTAAATGACAGCAATAAATGCATTTTCTTCATTATCCTTTATATGCTTGCTTTCCTGCCAATTTTATACATGCCAATGGAATCCCAGGGCCTAGAAATTTCGGTGCCACAACTGCCCTAGGTGAAATGCAATTTACTAGCATAAAATGTGCTGACTCTTTCAGAAAATGTTAAATATCTGGGGGTTTTTTTGATTAAAAAAACTTCCAAAAGCGAAGTTTCTGTCCACCATGGCTACAGACAATCTAGCCAAAGCTGAAATCAGTGAGTGAGATGCACATCCTAAACTGTCCCATTTTAATCAAGGGAATTTGAAAGGGGGAGTGTAGCTCTGGCTGTTTTCTATTCCCTTAAGATACAAAGACTGAAACAGAAAACAGAGGTGGGTTTAAGGGGATGGATGTCAGTTCCAGATCACCGTCATACAAATCTGCTCCGAAAATAGCACAAGGCAAGGACCACTCTTTTGCCTTGTCACTTGACTCTAATTAAAACACCACATCCTTATTCCTTAAGCAAGTGACTTTGCATAAATTGTTGCACAGGATATACTAACCAGATTTTAATATTATGGATATTTAAGGCTTAAGTCAGACATCATCTATCTTAAACGGGTGGCTTTCACATAGACTGTTGCCAAATACACTGACATAAAACGGCAATCTGCATACAGGAAATATTGCCTATCCATCTTTAATGTTTTATTTATAGAGAGGCGCCAGCTTTCACTCAAGTGAGAGCCTTTGCATTTGGCTTTTTGCAGTTTTCAAACAAAAGCTGCTAGCTCTTACTCAAGTGAGAAACTTTGCATTTGACTTTCTGAAGTTTTTGACCAAAGGCGCTTAGGAATGCAGTCTTGTCATCAGTTTTGCACAGTCAAATCTACTGATTCAAATAGGCCTTGTACAGGAGTATCTGTGCACCAGATTCAGCCCAGGAGCATTCATGTGTGGTGTGCAAAAATCACAGTTCCCAGTACTTCAGTTAACGCCAGAGTTAGTTGAACATCTGGCTGACCCCAAGGCTCCTCTTTTTGCAATCAGTCCCATAAGCTCCAAGCTGGGACATAACCGTATGCATATACATTTCTGTACAATGACAAATCATGCTTCTTCATTCTCAGAATCATATGAAAGACATCACAAGTGGGGAAGATGACTCTGATCTGAACCAGGTTGGCTTTCTCTCAGTATACATCAAAATGGGTCTAGTTCTCAGTGATGGCCGCAAACAGAGAATCAGGGTTCAGGGAAGCAATGCAAAAAGTCTACGGATATCTGAGCATGTATAAAACGTCTCTCCCAGTACTGAGATCCTGCTATCACCTCCTGTAAAACATACGTGTGGGTTTAAGAAGGACAATGAGAAGCCACACCTTTTCACTACTTTCTGCTAGCAATACTGAAGCAGGTGCCACAATGGAAAATACAGTTACAGTGGTACCTCGGGTTACAAACACCTCAGGTTACAGACTCCGCTAACCCGGAAGTAGTACCTCGGGTTAAGAACTTTGCTTCAGGATGAGAACAGAAATCGCGCAGTGGCAGCACGGCAGCAGTGGGAGGCCCCATTAGCTAAAGTGGTACCTCAGGTTAAGAACAGTTTCAGGTTAAGAACGGACCTCCGGAACGAATTAAGTTCGTAACCAGAGGTACCACTGCATTTCTCTAGGCAGCTGGAAGCAGCAGACAGTCACTGCCCACATCACCAGGGCTGGGCCATTTCAAAATCAACTGGTTCACTGAATCAATTGCCCAGTAAGCAACCATGGCAGGACCATCTGATCTGGAGGTAATGGTCTCCCATGATGTCACTGCCACAATCAGAATGACAAGAAACTGGCATATTCCAGTTAGGCCCCAGAAAGCCAAGGTCTCATCTCAAGTAAATATCTCTGGCTACATCTGCTTCTAGGAGGTTTGGTCCATGCCATAGTTCTCAGGGACCACCAAGGCCCGCTTGACGGATCATTATAGGAACTTTGTGCCATTCACAATCCCTGAGTTTGCTCATTGCCCCTTCCCTTCTTGCTTTTTCCTTTTGTGAGTCGTCTTGTTAAACTGTAAGATTGAGGGCAAAGTCTGTGCTATTTTCATTAATTCAGCCACTCTGAAAGCTTTTCTGGCCAAGCGATGGGGTGCAATGTCTTTGAAGGACTGAATGAATGATTGACAGAGAACACTGCTTTGCTAAGCCCAGGTGAGGACTCAGCTTAGAGAGGACAGACAGGTGGCTGAGTGGCTAGACCAGCTTCTGCTGCTGCTGCTCCTCCTCCTCCTGCCACTTGTTCACCCCTTTCTGCCACTAACAGTGCTCTTCTTCCTTGTGTTACATGGCGGTTTTCCCCTTGTGTTACATGGGAAGGAGAGAGGAAAGGATAGGAGTAAGTTTCGTTCCACCCAGGTGCAGTGGGTGAAAGCCGCTGTGATGTGAGGATGTGAGGGGAAGAGACCACCACAAAAACCCACAGCTAGCTTTGCAAGTGGGAAGAGAAAGGTGTGGTGCGAACAAGGCAATAGCATCTCTATTCAATGCTAGACATCTTCAAATGGCTGGGGAAGGACTCTGGACTCAGCTAAAGAAAAGGGTAAAGGGACCCCTGACCATTAGGTCCAGTCGTGGCGGACTCTGGGGTTGCGGCACTCATCTTGCTTTATTGGCCGAGGGAGGCAGCGTACAGCTTCCGGGTCATGTGGCCAGCAGGACTAAGCCGCTTCTGGCGAACCAGAGCAGCACACAGAAACGCCATTTACCTTCCTGCCAGAGTGGTACCTATTTATCTACTTGCACTTTGACGTGCTTTCAAACTACTAGGTTGGCAGGAGCAGGGCCCGAGCAACGGGAGCTCACCCCGTCATGGGGATTTGAACCACCGACCTTCTGATCGGCAAGTCTTAGGCTCTGTGGTTTAACCCACAGTGCCACCCACATCCCTCTCTGGACTCAGCTACACAGCTGCAAGTAAAACGTTTTTGAACGTGTTGTAAAGTGCATTATAAAAGTGTGACAGTAGAGGACGATGGCGAGCTATGGCAAATTCAATACGTTTTTTAAAAAAAGCATTTTCACAACATTTCTTTTTATGTGTGTGCAGATTCCACTTCACTCTCTCTGGCCATCTTCATGAGTTCAGTACCATTGCTCACCATTTTGGGCTTGCCTGAAAGTTCACGGAGAGAACAAGTCTCGCGGCAAAAGTAAATAAATCCCTTTAGTTTCAGTATCTGACTTTTTTCTCTAAGCACTAGTAACATCCCTAGAAGTCCATAAAGTGTCAAACGTCCATTACGAGCCAAAGAGAAATGTATTAGGGGCTATATGTTTGGCTTGGGAAATCACTTTTCATTTGCTGTAAACCAACTTCCTGTTATGACTTTGTCTGTCAAAGGCAAAATCTTCCGCAGCGCATTTCTGTTATGACTACTCAAGCAGTGCATCTGTTAAAACCAAAAAGCTGAAAATGGCTTGGGAGAACTAGTATCAAGAGGATAGATGAACCGGGGTTTTCCATTTGCAGCTCTGGCCTTCTTTGTCTTGCGATAAATTCAGACTGCAGCAAAGAGATTTAATTTCACTTATCATATTCACCCCGGTTCTCAAGTGACTTCTTCCTGGAATGATTTCGACACACACTACATCAGCGTTGTCAAATGAGATTTACATTCCCAACCGAGTGTGAGTCGCCAGTGTCATTCCCTGCTTTCCCTCTGTCGGAGGGAAGTCGCTGCCTCCAATTTTGCTGATCTAGAATGAGGTTAAATAAAAGCAGAATTCTGAAACATTTGCTATGCTCATACTAAATCAATAATAAGAATTGTGAAGCCGATTCAGACATTAAGAAAAAGAGGTGGTACAGTCCTCTCCGGGGAGGACTTCAGAATGAAGATGGAGTAGTGTATGCCCGAAAATTTACTGAATGAAGAGTACCTTAGGGGAGAGCCTTTTCCCTTGCTACCATTTTACAGAAAAGGTCAATTGTCACCATAGCTTTTGTTTTCAAAGGCTTAAATTTCCTCAGTGTTGGGCAGTCTATTCAGTTGTTTCATGTATTCATTCTTTATAATTACTATTACTGAACTGAAAACCTACCAGAACCGAAGAGAACTAAACTGGGAGTAACAGGTTCCTCTACGGAAGAGATTTAGAGAGGAGTTATTTTACGATCAGCAATTTTTTTCTTTAACCAAAGAAGAAGGCTGCGAGGAAACCTAGCTCAAGAGATTCATGGTTGTTATTACAGTAGAATATTGCTAAAAATCGCCAGCTGAACGACCAGTTTCTTTTGGACAGCGGTTCTTATGAAAAATCAGAATTTAAGTAGCGTTGTGGTGAAGTACTTCAGCGCCTTCATATGCTAAACAGCAGCAAAGCATCAGAATTAGCATAATGTGAACGTAGTTGGCTGCTTTTTGGAATAATATTGCAGTTTAAAAAGGTGTGCGTGCATGCATGTCTCTGCAGGATTTCGAAAGCCATTGTTATCTAACTCCTTGTCAACTGAATCTAGTAATAAGCTATGAGTGGGAGAAAAAAAAATCCAGCATCTAATCTAATATAGCTGGGACATCCTTCTCCACTGATATCAAACGGGTAAACTTTCTCTTGCAGGATTCAGCTCGACTTTTAACAGTGCTGTCTGCAGTTGTCAGAATCTTGGGAAATAAGGGTAATGTTCAGCCTTCATCTGTGAGACGTTCTCTTATGGAGGAACTGAGCATCACATGAACCTCTGTGATTGATTATTTCAGACACTGGACCTGGTGCCACCAAATCTACAATTTGAGATAGTTATCAGGCACAAAGGGAAATGGGTTTCCGAACCCCTTGCCCTCATGCTTCAAACCAGGTGTTGTTGTTTTTAACCTGCTGAGGCCATTTGTAGACCACAGTGGTCCAGGCACTGGTGATTTCAAGACTGGTTTACTGTAATGAACTCTCCATGGGGCTTCCTTGTCAGTTTGCATTTCTTGGCGGAGAAAGTATTGATCTGATGTGTAGAGATCTTTCCTATTCTAATTAATTCAAGAGGGTTCTGAAAGCTTCTGGAAGTTTCTCTGTGCGAAAGAAACAAGCAGATGGTTCATGGTGTTTGGGTTATTCCTTCAGAGAAGCTGAGTACAGCTGGTTTAAATGGTTCTCTTATCTCTTTCTGTCAAGGTCATGCTGACTATAATAATAGGCCAGAAGGAGCCTGGGGTTCACTCACTTTCACTTTCTTTCTCCTTTCCTTCTGGTGTGGTGTTCTGTATGCTTAGTGCTAAGTTTTAGACTTATTATAAGTTACTGTAAGTTTAAGTAAGACTGTTTGCAACTGGATTTCTTATGGACAGTGCCAATCTTGAATGTATTGGATTTGTGATCATTACGCTCATTTTGTCTTCAGTAGCAGTAAAGCTCTGCTGGATGAAATATTAATTGCATCTGGTCCACTGTTTGGGAATCCTGCAATGTGTTTAAGTTTTTACTCTGCTAACGATACATTGGAATCTACTCTGGATCAATATTGAGTAGAATTCCAATGACATTCCTTTGGCCTTGGTCCAGAAACTGCAGTTAGTGCATAATGCTGCAGTGTGATTTCTGACAAGAGAGTGGCAGCTGTGGCAGAGAGTTTGGGGCGAGGAGAACTGCAGTGCTGGCTCACCACTTCCTACCTCCCAGTCAGGGCCGTCTTAAGCATATCCGGCACCGTGGTGCAAAGATCCCTCCGGCGTCCCATGCCCCATTTCCCAGAGTTGTCAACCTTTTCCCAAGCCTCTGCGGGGATTGCTCTTCTCCTGCGGGGGCTTGGGAAGGAAGCTGCATGCCTGCCAGCCATATGGTTGACGTGGTACAGCTGGCAGGCATGCAGGAGGGAAAGGGGAGGCTGCCGGCAAAGCTGCGCAGCTCCCCCACTCGCTGGGGTGCCCCTAAGAGGCCAGCGCCCTGGCGCAACGCACCAATAAACCCAATGGGAAAGACAGCTCTGCTCCCAGTCAAAGTAGCCTTCTGACAAAAGTAGATGGTTGCTGGAATTGTAGTAGGCCAATCTTGTTCTTCTGTTTGGGAGGCCAGGACTGAAACCCCACATTTGCCCACGGCTCATTTGAATGGGCAAACCGTGTTCTATCAACATCAGTTTTTCTCTGGAATAGCACAGTGAGATGTTGCAGGAAAGAAAATGATTAAGATTAGGGATCACTCTTCACATTCAAGAAGATGTGCTACACCTCTGATTAAGGATGACCACAGGTGCTCCCTTTTATGAAGAACATTTCTAAAGGAGTTCAACTCCAGCATTGTCTCTTACAGAGAGGACAGACAGACAGGCGGAGGTTGCTAAATGGAAACTGTATGCTTTGACTGGGATCAGATCCTCTGTTGTGGTCTCATCCACGATATGTTCCATTTTATGCATGAGGAAATGGCACCTGCAGCAGCTTAGCAACCCAGTAGTGTGAAAATATTGGCACGTTTACATCATTGGCTTCTTTTCAACCTGTTATTTTCTGACTTGGAGGTGTGACTGAGACCATGCAAGGTCTTGCCCCTTTAACATATTCTGTTGTCACATCTAAGTATTCCGTATTCACATCTACATATACCCATGAAGAAGAATTGCGGAAAAGGCTGTATCCGTCCCGTGGTGTTAAAGATACTAGACGTCATTTGCATTCATTAAATATGAATTTATTCTACTTTATATTCTGTGAATGCTTGAGAGACAAATTGTATATTTAGAGTATTAATATACTTCCTGACTCAGACATACTGTATGTCTGCAGGTTTAAGCAGCGATGCTAGAGAAAAATCCTCCTTTTTTTTGGCTACATTGCAACACACCAGCTAACTGTAAATGAAATCTGGCTGGAGGATTATGGTGACTGCAGACTGATTAAATGTATTCTATTGAGACAAGTGTGCTGATGTGCCCCAGGCAGCTGACTCAAATTCACCCCTCCTTCAAACACAATGCACTTCCTCCTGGCTTGCTGATGCAACAGATAGAGAAATGGCCAGCTTAAGTGGATGACATTAAGGAATTCCTCTGTCATAGCTCTTCCCTGACCCACCAAGCAACTGTAAGAAGTTCTGGAGTCTGACATCAACTAAACCAGTTTTTGAAATTAAGCACCGCCATAGTTCCCCCTTGGATTTTCCTGTTATGAAAGTTGCTTGACTGCATAAGCCTAACCAGAGGATATACTATGTTTTCCTGGGTGGCGCCCAGACTATGAGATGGATAGATTCTATTCCACAACCCTTGGTAAAACAGGAAAAGCAGTAGTCAGGAAAAGATAGCACAGGAGCCGTGAAATCACTTTTCAGAAGTACATGACACATAAATAAATAAATGTATGAATATCTTGCTCTGGCATTCGCTGATTGAGTCCTTATGGAAAGTAAGAAATTGCCTGTATTTCAGACTTCATTCTTACCATGACCTATCCCCCCCCTCGTTCAGCTCAGAAATAAACACTGTTTATACGAACAGAGAAACGATTGCTACAAACAATAAATTAAATGAGCTTGTGCACTAGGTATGCAAGTCAAAGGTACAAATCCCATTGTGAAATAAGTACCGTGTTGATTCCATTGCTATAGTTTTTTTATTATGCATTAAAAATAACATAAGATATATTTCTATTATTTCCCTCCCTTTTTACAATAAATTAAATGTAGCTTGTGGGAGGGCATGTACCTTTGAAGTTTACTGAATCTTGTATTTCTCCAATTGAATTATCTACCCACTATCCTGAAATACGAAATTTTACTCTGGGGCCTTGCTGAAACTAAGTTTTACTTCATGCAGTCCTTTCCAGATCATTTAAAGAGTAGAGTCTGCAACAATTAGAATGGATTGAAGCAAATGCAGATTCATACAGAGGATGGAGACACCTGAGGGCCAAACGAGATGAGCAATTACACAAATGGCTTTGGAAAAAGGAAATTTCATACAGGGAGATTTGCAACCACTGCGGTGGCCAAAGGGTTAAAGCCCCCCTATTCCCCACACCAGAGTCCCAATCAGATTCAGAGGCTCCTTGTCCTCAATTTATTTTTTAAAAGCCATTAACACAATTGTTTGAACGGAATTGCATTTAGTTGGGTGCTGGAGAGATGTAAGAACACAGTCTAAAAGGAAATATGTACAGCTGTATGACTGGTGTGTCATTTGAATTTTAAGGCAGAAGAAAAAAACAACACATTATTTCAGTCATTAGAAGTTTGGGAAACACGGACTTAGATGAAAACCACTCTGGGAAATGAGGGGTGATGAAAAGAACCCGAATCACCCGTTCCAAACACTGAGATTTCTGAAAACTGGAAATGAACTCATTTTGCAGGAAAGCCAAGGGAACGTGACACAGATGATACTAGATGGAGTTTGCACAGCAAAATCAGAAACAGGCGAATGGATATGAAAGTCAAGAATAAGAATACCAGAGCTTACACCATGTTGCATTGTCCTCCAGATAGTCCTCTGGGAAGCAAAAGAGAGAAAAGAAAAGAAAATAATTCAAGACAAAGTGTTAGGTTATAGAGAGAAGACAGCTGCAAAGAAGATAGTGTATCAGTATTGGCAAACCACTGTGAATGGGACTTATTTAATTATGGCTGACAATATACACATATCCAATTAGCCCCAAACCACCTCTGTATCACATTTAGCTTTTATTTTGTTCTATTTTTAATTGAGTGCATGTTTTAACTTTTCTATAGGGCTAATGCTAAAAACTTCAGAATACAAACTCTCAGGAATGTAATAACAGAATTCATAATTTCTCTCTCCTGCCATTAATCTCTGTGTCCCACCACTCACCCATCCCCGGTTCCTACCAAAGTTATCAAAGTCTCTTCTGCTAAACAGAAAGGGGCACATTTCCACAATAATAATATCAGACACTTCCTGCTTAAGACCTTAATGGAAGTAAAATCGGGGCAGTGAATTAATGTATAAGGAGATGCGTGCACTTTTAGAAACTCAGACTGCAGTGAAGATACATCAGGGTTTCTGAACTTTTGTGCACCATAAACATAGGTGACCATTTTGCACTCTCTCTTCTCTTTAAAAGGTGACATTCTGACAAAGACTGATGCTTTGATGATGGCAGGGGTGTCTCTCACTTCATTTTAACCACTCTATGCTGCCTGGTATTGGAGTGTTATGATAAATCAATATAAAACAATTTGGCCGTATATTATCAGGGAGGCCTCAAAGGCAGTTTTCTTCCAAAGCCTTTGTGTTTATTTTGGTCCTATTCTGGCTTAGTTGCAATCAATTGTTTTGTTGCTTTGTTCTGCTTCAGGTAACGCTCTGTCTGTCTCTTTCTTTCTCACCAGTTGGAACCAGTTCAGATTGTCCTGTGCTGCTACTCAAAGGTGAAATCACAATCATTAGTGTGACATTTATATTCCATCTTTCTTTCACAATGAAGGGCAAGGTGGCAGACTTAGAATTCTCAAGTGGTCTCCCATACATTTACGGACCAGATTGGGACTTGGTTAGGTTCAGCTTTTTGGATTATGCTGCGCCCTGGGACCAACTGCATTGAATGTCTAAATATTAATCTGGGAGATTCAGGGTTTGGTCTATTCACTGTGATTTGTGAAGGCTTTGGAAGTGGGCACTACTGGGACTTTGACGTTTGAGCTTCTTGATTCTTGAAGTCTCGAAAGCACAGAGGACATTCTTTGGGGATTCTAGAAGATTGCTCATTTGATCACAACAGCTAAATGAAACCTGAAGTGAAGTTGCTGAGTGAGGTGCCTTACAAATTTGGAGGGAGGTATCATTCGTATCTAGATGAAACCTAACCCCATTTCACTTTGTCATCAAAGTCAGGTGAGGCTATGGAGGTACTGAATTACTATCTGGACTTGATGAGGACCAATAATTTGAAGCTGACTCTTGAGGAGACAAGCACTGTGGGGTGATAGTTTCCTGGTCTGGAAAGTTGCTGTGTTAACTTTTCTGGATGGGGTTGCACTCCTGCAAAGGAGCAGATAAATAGCTTGATCCATCATTGTCACTGGAACCCCAAGTGGCTCACAGCACCTTTGACCAGCTTCGCTTCATTGGTCAGTGGTGACCTTTTCTGGATAAGGGTAGCCTGGATACAGTAAACCATTCTCTGGTAATCTCCAAGTTGAATTATTATAACGTGCGATATGTGGGGCTGCCATAGAAAAACGGTTTGAAATCTTCAACCTGTACAGAATCCCAGATGGTTTTTCTTCATGGAGCCAAAGTACATCCATTCTGAGGGAACCATACTTGCTTCCTGTTCAATGTCATGGTGCTGGTTTTGGCCTTAAAGAGCTTGGGCCCCAAATACCGTATTTTTCGCTCTATAGGACGCACCGGACCATAGGAGGGGGAGAACAGGGGAAAAATATCCCCCTCTCTGCTCAGCGCCCCTTCAGCGAAGCGGCAGGAGAAACGGAGCCCCTTCCATTTCTCCTCCCGCTTCGCTGAAGGGGCGCTGTGCAGAGAGGGAAAACTGTGCAGTGCCTCTCCAGCGAAGCGAAGCCTGGAGAGCAAGAGGGATCGGTGTGCACCGACCCCTCCCGCTCTCCAGCTTCAGGCAGCTATCCGCAAGCCTTCTGAGCGCAGCGAGAACTTCTGCTGCGCTCTGAAGGCTTGCGGATAGCTGCATGAAACCCCTGGAGCGCAGCGGCAGTTCGCAGTGGCAGAACAGGTCCGGGAGGGGCGGCAAGGTTGTGTGCAACCTTGCCTCCGCTCGCGGAGCTTGCGGGAATGGGGTGGGGGAAGCTCGAGACCCTAGCCCCCAGAACAGCCCCTTCTCCTGCCTGGGGAAAAGCCCGCAAGAGCCGCGCGAAGCTTGGGGGCTTTTCCTGCCTGCCTCCCCCCTGCATTCGCTCCATAGGATGCACAGACTTTCCCCCTTAGTTTTCAAGAGGGAAAAAGTGCGTCCTATGGAGTGAAAAATACGGTATCTGAAGGAGCACCTCCTCCCATATCAAGCTGGCCATGCATTAAGATAACCAGAGGAGGCACTTTCCCATGTTCCAGCTATTGGAGAAGTGTGTTATACATATGCAGAAAAGAGTGCTTTCTCCGTGGTAGCATCCCAGCTTTGGAATGCCCTCCTGAGAATGGCAATCCTGGCGCCGACAATCTTTTGGCACCTTTTTATTTGCCTAATTTCAAATTATGATATTTTCAGCTGGTTGACTGGTTTTATTCCTCTCACTTTTATTATATTGATGTTTAACATTGGCTTTGTATTATTATTATTATTATTATTATTATTATTATTATTATTATTATTGTAGATATTAAATGTCTACTGCTCCGAAATCCATTTTGGGATGAAGGCTCATTTTACAAGTCCTATAAATATATAACTAAAATAAATAAATAAAGATGAATAGCGACACATGGCATTCCCATTCATAAGCTACCCAGGGAGGGTGGGGGGAAGAAATAACCATTAGCTGTAGCATATGGCTAAGCGGGGAGCTTGGTTATTTGCCTGCTGTTTCTGCAGAAATGCAGAAAAGAATCTGGCAGAGTCACACAAAGCTAAATTTGTCGCTGCAAGTTAATGGGAATGCATAGAGCAGATTGCCTTATTTATGCTGAGATTTGCTTGCCTTTCAGACACCTAGGACCAGCCGCCCAATATAGCTCCTGCAAATCCTTAGGAAAGACAGACATGAGTTGTTCTAAAATGATCCTGGAGTCAAGCTGCTGGTAAGTAGCACAGCTTCAAGCCGTCACTTATCCCCCATTTTGTCAGCCTGTCTTATGAATTTACAGTGGTTAAGCTGACTCCTGCCTGGTAAAATACACAAAGAAGATATTGCACTTGGCCTATACAATAGTGTTTTTCACATTTAAAAATACCTATTCCTATTGTAGAATGAAGAATAAACCCATCTTTAAAGGGTTTTCTTTTCTTTTTTAAAGAAAATGTCCCCGGTAGGGACATGGCAAATCATTTTACAGCTTATTTATGGTTGTAAATGAAAGGGGATGAATAGAAGAAATTCGCTGCATAAAATAAATACTACTGTGCTGTGCTAGTTGCATTTTCTGCCCTTGGTTAAGACTCCAGGAAGTTTTATTTAAAAAACAAAGGGTGAGATCCATGTTTAGTCTGGTTATGAGTAGAACTATTAAAGTCAATGGGACTAATTAACGCTACAATCAGTGAGTCTCCTCTAAGTCTATGTGTGGATCCAACTCAATGGCCCCAATGCTGCCCCAATGAGTTGGGGAATTGGTGGCTCCCCAGATGTTTTTTGACGCAGATTCCTACCAGCCCAGCCCCATCCATTGGGGTGATTGAAGTCCCATTAGGGTTGATAGGAGTTGTAGTACAACATCATTTTGCCATGGGTTCCCTATTCTTAATGTATTGAGTACTGATGTGGAAGCATCCGTAGGCACCTGAAGTCAGTTCCATGGGGTGAAATTAGCACTACGGTATGATTAGAACTGCACATTCAGATACACACCTGTGTCCGTATTGGCTAAGTGTGGATAAGCACATTTTTTCTAGATTTATCAAATTGAAAAGTCAGACCCTGTGGACCTGGCAGCTTATTCTTCTACCCATTTTCTGCCAAGTTGATTGGAAAGATTAGACTTCTGTATTAGAGCTGCCAGATGTTCATTATTTCACCAGTAAAGACACATTCCGGAAGGTTATATACCGTATATATTTGGGTTTGAAAGCCCAGGATTTCAGATGTATTCAACAGTATTATATTCATAACCACTATCTTCATTATTTTGCCATGGCCCCCACTCTAAGAATGCTCCTAATCCACAATAAGAATAAAAAAATTGTAGCCCTAATTTAATTTATCCATCTCAAATTGAAAATTCCATGTCCCCAGTTAAAGGGAGGGAGAAGGGTTTTCTCACCTGACTGAACAGTGGCCACCTATATGCTTCTAAGCTTAGAAGTCTGAAAGATTTGTTAATCATGGACATTACTGCATCCATTATATTGCAAGAGGTTTGTTGTTTGCACACATTCAAATTTGAATATGTGTGTGCATGTGTAGACAGATAGGTAATAGATAGATAGATGGGCCTTTTTCACTGATAGCACCAGTGCTGTGGAATCCCTACCCTGATGAAAAACTGGAAGCCCCATCATCATTGGCATTCTGCCGGCTCTTGAAAACATTTCTTGAAAGCATTTCCCTGATTGGCTTGTTTATCCTACATATGTTAATTGTGGATGCTTTAATGTAGCCGTTTTACTATGTATTTTAATTACAGCAGCTGTGTTTTTAATTAGTTTTATTATTGTCATTTTACTATTGGTTTTATTTGTTTGTGAACCACCCTGGTATTTCTTTTTGAAATGAAAGGTGGTATAATAATAATAATAGTAGTAGCTGTAGTAGCAGCAGCAGCAAAAAATAATCTAGAGATCTCAACCAGAGGCTGGACAGCCATCTCTTGGGGATTGATTGATTGATTGATTGATTTTATTAAATTCATAACCCACTCTTCCTCTCTCAGAAGATACCAGATGCTCTGGCACTGAATTTTCTGCTTTAAGCAGAGGGTAATACTTGATGGCCTCAAGACTTCTCCACCTCTGTGATTCTATATTTTTAATTCTCAAAATGATTGTGCGTGATAACCGATAACCCCAGCAACATGCTTCTTCTGATTTTTTTTTTAAGTGTAAATGTATACCAATAGCTAAGACATGTAAGTGTTATGAATCCCTTTCATATTTGTAAATTTGTAATAAAATGTTATTGCAGCTTTGTCTGTTGAAACTCTTTGAATAGGCTGCAGAGTTAGAAAACAGTAGAAAAAGATAGAGGGTGAAATATGCAGACTTTCACAATGAAAGTCAAGAGCTGCTTTTATGTACCACACATAACAGCATCACTTTTATATTTTGCATGTAAAGAGTCATTTCTGAGAAGAAGGGAGTGTCAAAAAACTTTTTTTTTTTGGTCTGAGGGGACAAAAGAAAAGTATCCGATGGTTGAAGGCATTGATAACAAGAACACTGATTCATATGTTTAATGTAGTTGTGAAATAAGTTTTGTGTCCCAACTCGTTTGAAACATGAATTCCTTAATTAAAGTTTAGCGAGCGAAGATGCATTATGCATATGGACACTTAGCAACAATAAGTGCTTATTTAATTATGAGAGGAGCTGTAAAAAATGAGTGTATTGTAAAGTTAATTGGGAGTTGAAGTGATTGCACTTTAATTTGACAGGCTTAGGATTACTTGTTTCAGTTTTGGGCGCATTCAATTTTCTCATGGACAGAAATGGATCTCTCCGTTGAAAAGCTGTTCTCGCCATTTCATCTTACGAGTAATATATTATGACTAGTGAGATGCATGGCAAATTTGTGGGAATGTTTTAAATCTGCAGCATAGATTTGCCATTTGGAGTTTGTATCGTGGAGATTAGTTTGCTAGTAGCAGCAGCCAGTAAATCTGGGAGGAGGAAACTGTTGTTCTCCAGAAGTTGTTGGCCTGCCTTTCCCATAATCCCTGACTATTCGTCATGATGGCTGAGGCTGACAGGAGCTGGAGTGACCATAAGGAAGGTCACAGTTTGAGCATCCCTGACCTGCTGGCTTCTGCTAGTGCTATAATAGGCTTTTTCCTTGATGCTTTTCTGTGCAAGGATGGAATGAACTATCTGGGGGTATTTCTTCCAAGTAAATAAGCATAGATCCCCTAGACAGAGTCTCTTGGATCCCCATCTCTCAGCTTTCTGACAGAAAAAATGGTAAAGGACCCCTGGATGGTTAAGTCTAGTCAAAGGTGACTATGGGGTTGCAGCGCTCATCTCACTTTCAGGCCAAGGGAGCTGGTGTTTGTCCACAGACAGCTTTCCAGGTCATGTGGCTGTGATGTTAACATATGAGAGTGCTGGAGGTGAAATAGTTAAACAGGTTACCCAATCAGGACCCAGGGGGGTGGAGTCAGAGGGACTATAAAACCAGCTCTGGGAGGAGTTTGTTGGGAGTTGGGTGGTTGGTTGGAGTGGGAGTGAATTGGAATAGAGTTTGTGGGTAGGTTGAGTTAGCGTAGTGAAATAAGCTGAGTCAGGAACAGTTAGGGGCTAGGAAGACAAGTAAATATCTGAGAGGTGGTTTAGTGAGTGAGAGCAGGTAGTGGAAGTTATAGGTCTGGATAGGCACCCCATGATTGTAATTGACCGATACCATTTATGAAACCACACGCTTGTTAAACTGAAATAAATAAACAAAAGTTTATGTTTCAATTTAACCCTGACTGGACTCAGTATTGTACCAGGTAGGGCCTGGGTGGTGGCAGTGAGAAATAAAGTGGTGGCACAGGGATCAATAGATGGTGAAATGTCTGGGAACTAAACCGCTTCTGATGCAACGGAACACCGTGAAAGAAGTCAGAACGCACGGAAATGCTGTTTACCTTCCTACCGCAGCAGTACCTACTTGCAATGGCATGCTTTCGAACTGCTAAGTTGGCAGGAGCTGAGACAGACCAATGGGAGCTCACCTCGTCATGGGGATTCAAACTGCCAACCTTCCAATCCGCAAGCCCAAGAGGCTCAGTGGTTTAGACCACAGTGCCACCCGCATCCCTTTCTGACAGTACCTACCACAGGAAACATGTTTCAGAAAAAATAGCTAGGCAGCGAGAAGAACTCTCTCCCATACAAGGGAGAAGCACAATCCTTTAACACTGGATGCCCGGAGCGGTCTTTCCACTAGGTGACCACACATGATTCTTCATTTGGAGACATGAGGACTTTTCTTATTGCAGAATTCTATGAAAAGTAGTTCCTATGATGTATTGCATTTCTGTAGCACATGAAGAGAGGCTTGAAAGGTGATATCGCAGGGAGGCAAGCTGGGTCAATGAAGCCCAGAAATATTTTAATAGGGTAGTAAAAGTTTAACAGGGCCCAGGGAAGATGGGGTTGGTTGAGTAGCAGCAGCCTATTGCAGGGAAAACACAAGGGAGACCCAAAGAAAGGGAAGGATGGAGTCAAATTGTAGGCTTGGCAGATCTACTCTCTGCCCTAAAAGAAGTCTGAGGTCTACTAACTGGACCTATGTGCAAAACAGGAAAGCGGACATAGAATTGTAGGACAAGGTAAACACTTGCTCAGTCCACAGATTTGTTTTCAATACCAAAAATTTAGCTCACGTGCAAATCTGCTCTGATTTCCCCACAAGCTGTCTTAATTTCAGAGGGGGAAAGAAGGAAAGAATGTTCTCGGGAGTTTTTTGGGCAATTGTATTGGGAGTCAGAAACTCTTGCTGGTTTACAGCCAGGAGATCCCAGTCTATCTTCTTCCTGCTGCTTTGAAATGGGATGGATGTGGGTGAAGTGGACCAAATAGCAGGCAATAGTTTTTGTATCTTAATATTGTGTCTTGGGTGTCTGTCATTCTGTTGGACAGAACAGAGTGGTTTAATTCTCTTAAGTATCAGAAATGGATAGCATAAAAAGTGAACTAAAAAAAGCGATTGTCATTTATAGTAGTTGTTCCTATTACTTCCAGCAATCTGTTCTCAAAGAGTTGGGTCAGAATGTGGGTACAAAGAGGCACATTTCACTGAAAACAATGCAGGGAATAGAGATATGTAGCACCCCTACTCAGTTACATAATCAGAACTGACAGTGAAGGAGCTGAGAGTGCCTTATGCTATAAGCATTGTTGAAACTAAGCAGGCATGGACCTGATCAGGGCCTAGATATAAGACAGCTGAGGGCTCCTTATCTGGATGATAGACAACTGGGAACTCCTGAGAAGCCCATGTAAGCAACAGGGAGCTTTCTGAATGAAATGGAAACTACATATGCATATCTTATATAATTACCTGTAAGTATCCGAAATGTGACTGTGTTTTTATTAGGAATGCCATGAAAGGTGTCATGAAAGATGGCAAGCTTCAGATTTGGTCTTGACTTTGTAGTATCCTACTCTTAGAAATCTGGGGCAAAAGTGGGTCTTTCTACCGATCCAAAAATGTTTCATGACATTCCCCAAAGGTTTCTGGCCTGATATATCTGGGGCAGTGACAATGGGGAACTCCCCTCGTCTTTGATAACACCACATTCAGCATCAGCAAAAACCACCAATCAGGAGTGCCAACTTGAATAAAATATTGTGGAGATCTACGTAAGCCCCGCCCTGCGTAATCGATCACAAGATGCGGCACCCCCCCATTTGAATGTCAATGCCTGTAAACTTTGGGGCCCTCCAGTCTCCTCAAATATTTTATTAGGGGGCGGCTGAAGGGACCTCAACCACTAGGAGTTGGCTCCTATGCCACAAAGCACGTGCAGGGAGACGACAGGAAGGGCAAAGTCAATCCAGTGCTACTATTTATATGTGATATGTTGTACTGGAATGTGAATGGGGATTTACATCTCATTGCAGGAGAAGTTCATATGCTGGGGGTACTACTGCTACTAAGCCAGTGGTCCTGACCTTGCCGCCATGTTGGCCCATCCATCGCCATCCAGGTAAGCAACAATGGCACTGGTGTTGGAAGGATCGTTCTCCTCACCCTACATGCCCTACTGTCTCACTGGAAGTAAGGCTGAGCACCCATACTCCCATGTGCGTCTCCTTTCCACCCCCATAGTCAGAAGTGCAAAAGACAACGTGGGGAAGAATGGCAAATGGCTATAGTGCACTTGTGACCCTCAAAAGGCCATTCTCACATTCTGTTAGAAGAAGAAGAAGAGTTTGGATTTGATATCCCGCCTTTCACTCCCTTTAAGGAGTCTCAAAGCGGCTAACATTCTCCTTTCCCTTCCTCCCCCACAACAAACACTCTGTGAGGTGAGTGGGGCTGAGAGACTTCAAGGAAGTGTGACTGGCCCAAGGTCACCCAGCAGCTGCATGTGGAGGAGCGGAGACGCGAACCCGGCTCCCCAGATTAGGAGTCTACCGCTCTTAACCACTACACCACACTGGCACCACACTGGCTAGAGCTCAGTAGATTCATCCGGTTCTAGGAACAGTGTTGAGTAAGCAAGCAGGAAAGTCTTCAGCATAATTCTGCAACATCCCTAGTTTTTAAGAAAACATTTGTTTTGTTGGGTGATAACTGTTCACATCATATGAACAAGGTTTTGTTGTTACTAGCCAGCTGCTTTGGCCATGTATAGCCATATGGTGAAGCCACATACATAACCAAGATTAAGAGGTGAATGAGAAAAGATTAATTATCTCTTAAGTTCTAGCTGACCAAAAATCTTTCCTCCCTATATTTTTTAAATGATTTTCAATTTGTAAAATTAGAAAACTGCTATAATGCATGAAGACACACAGGTCAGAATTATTTTTTATAGGTCCACACTTTGAAAAGCTAGCTTTTTATGTCCTTCATTTAAGATTTAAATGAATATCTGAGGTAGGTTGTGTTTCTAACATTTTAGGTAGATTCACTGAGCCACTTACCTCAAGAATAAGCAATATTTAAGTCTCTGGCCTACAAAACTTCCCCAGCTAACACAAACTTTTCCTACCATTGTGTGGCACCTCACTCAAGAATAAGTCATTCTGAAGGAAAAGGAGAGAAAAGCTTTCCCAAGGGAAATGCTTTGAAGGGTCACACATGACACATACTTACGTTGTTCTAGTGGTCTGCAGGAAAGATCATTGTTACTTCCAGTATTGTTAGTTTTTCACTGCCCAAATAATTCAACTATTTTGCTATTCTTTCTTTTCAGAGTGAAATAGCTGTTCATTGTACTGTTAGACCTTTTTATCTGGTGGTGTCATGCAACAGGTATGAGCATCTAAGAGTGTGGAGAAGGTCAGCTTTCAAAATAAAATCCCTTCCCTTTCGTAACAATTGAGATCACTTTACCATAGTTATTACTTACCAGCCTGTCCAAACTTGTACCAGCAGCTGTTGTTGGTCTTTCCTCAGGATTATAGGGTCGAAAGCGGGTATTAAAGGTATCCGGAACAGAGCGGGAGGATCTTAAAGCTGGAGCTGGTTTAGGCTGTCCACATCCTTGAAAGACCTGCAAGAACCATGCTAAATTACTCCAAAGGTTCACTAAGAATTGAATCTAGCAGCATCTTATTCCTGGATCTCAATTTCACATGGATAAATTTGATAACCTGGTCAAAGTGACTGATCAACAGCATCATCAACAATTGAATAAGCAGATTTTTTGTTACTGCCTCGATGTGTTATACTTGTGAATTTTATTGTCTAAGCACCAAGTTACATGAACTGGATTTCAAGTTGTGTCATCTATATCAAAACAGATACCTCACACATGCAATATGTAGGTCTGAGTTCAAAATACTTGAATGGCTCTATTTTGGCTTTCATTGACACTAATCAATACCTTTGTTTTTTTACTATTCCCCCCCCCCCAGCTTGCTACTCAAAAGCATGAACAAAAATTACCAGAGCATGGACCGTCTCAAGGATCATATAGTTATCCCTTTCAAGACCTTCTCTGGGTTCTTTCTTTCTTTCTTTCTTTCTTTCTTTCTTTCTTTCTTTCTTTCTTTCTTTCTTGGAACTGCACAAAGACTGAGTAGTTTCTTAAATGTGTACATTTAAGTCTTAAATTTTAAGTCTAAGTACATTCCAACATAATTATCAAACAGGCTTGAAAACATTGCTTTACTCACTGGCTACCTATTTTTTTCAATGAACAAAAAGCAACCTCAATGAAAGGACAACATTTGAGGTAAAAATCAAAACCCATGAAATTATGGCTCAAATTGCTCAGGTGATTCACTGACTTCCTTAGGCCATTCACTTGATTTTTCTACACCTAACTGGCAGCCAAATGTGTGAATGGACTGCACTGGCAAGTGTTCTGTTTCAGGTGTTATTTTCTTAAAGGAGTGTAACTTGTTTTTGGAACTAAATGGAGTTCTGTTTAAAACTTAGCCACTACCACTCCAGCTCCCATCTGTTTAAGCCTTATTTGTGTTTGGTGAAGAGGCATTTGCATCAAGGCTTCCTGGTGTGTTTTCTGAGACCCACCAAACGGAGAAAAGCTATACAGTGGTACCCCGCAAGACGAACGCCTCGCGAGACGAAAAACTCGCAAAACGAAAGGTTTTTTCGTTTTCGAGTTGCCTCGCAAGACGAATTTCCCTATGGGCTTGCTTCGCAAAACGAAGCTTGCCCCGGGGACAGCGGGTCTTCTCTTTTGAAGCAAGGGGCTGCGGGGAGATCGCTATCTCCCCGCAGCCCCTTGCTTCAAAAGAGGTCCGGGGGCAGCGGGAAGCGACGCGCTTCTTCCCCGCTTCCCCCGGACGTCTTTTGCAGCAAGGGGCTGCGGGGAGATCGCTATCTCCCCGCAGCCCCTTGCTTCAAAAGAGGTCCGGGGGCAGCGGGAAGCGAAGCGCTTCTTCCCTGCTGCCCCCGGACGTCTTTTGCAGCAAGGGGCTGCAGGGAGATCGCTATCTCCCCGCAGCCCCTTGCTTCAAAAGAGGTCCGGGGGCAGCGGGAAGCGAAGCGCTTCTTCCCCGCTTCCCCCGGACATCTTTTGCAGCAAGGGGCTGCAGGGAGATCGCTATCTCCCCGCAGCCCCTTGCTTCAAAAGAGGTCCGGGGGCAGCGGGAAGCGAAGCGCTGGTCTGAAGGCGGTTTTCCTAGGAACGCATTAATTGATTTTCAATGCATTCCTATGGGAAACCGTGCATCGCAAGACGAAAAAAACGCAAGACGAAGAGACTTGCGGAACGAATTAATTTCGTCTTGTGAGGCACCACTGTACAGTTGTGCAGTAAGCCACTGCTAGATCAAGGGGAGCAGGCTTCACTTTGGATAAGAAGCTGTAAGGACCAGTCTCTTGCATTCAAGTGTGCACCAAAGAATTATGAGCAACACAATCTACATAAACTGAAGGTGAAAACAATGCAGAAGGAGTGGACATATTGCTAAGGTGATTGTGTGACAGCAGCCTCAATATGGCTGGCGTAATAGGTGGGGGAGAGAATGGGGTTAAAAATGAAAAGGAGGAAATTGATCTCATTGATTCTACTTAGTGATGTGTCAGAATAAAGACAGAGTTCTGCCAGAATAAAATAGCGTATTTGGAGGCTGAAGAATATAATGTCATGCTCCTGAATGGTTTTAAAATTGAGCGCAGCGGATGCTTCGTTTAATCACTTTCCACATGTTATATTTTGAAAGGTAGTCAACATATAGGAAATCTAGATTGGACCTGGATAAGCCCCATTCAGGTCAGGCTTGAGGTATGCAGATCTAGATAAATAACCATTTGTCATATTCATATGTCATATTAGATGTTAAGGGCCTTTGATTCAGGCTGACGTGAATGACCTCCGTCTGACTACTAGCTAGCAACAAACTTGTCAGAAAAGGTTTTGCCAATGTGGAGAGCTGAAACCTGGGAATTTCTGCATTGATAAAACAAAGCTGCATTGTTTGCAGCCCTAGGACTCTTCTAAGTAGATGGGGGGGGGGATGGACACATCCTGATATATGGTGTTGGGGTTTGGGGGAGATCTGTGCACCTTCAGATGAATGCTCCAGAAGAAAAGCCCAGGAGGGGAACACATGCTATCAGCTCTTAAGGAAACCACCAACTGTTTCAACAAACCCTCCTCCATCTTTAGGGATGGGTGAATCTGTCAATTTTGGTTTCTCTCAATTTCTCATTTTTTCCTGAACATAAGTTCAGTTCCCCACATCTTTTATAAAGGCCTTTTGGAGAAAATACCTGTCAGGAAACTGACATCAGAGCAACAGGCGAAGGAGAGGCTCTCTGATTCTGCAGGGGAAGGAACAAACACTAGGGGGAGACGCAGCTTGATGGAGGGGGAAGGAAATCAGCGTAACACCAAGGAGCCAGGAGAGCAAATGGGAGAAGAGGTGGAAGGGCTCCGGGATTCTTCCTTGGAAGTCAGTGAGGAGAGCCCTGGTCCTCCACTACCCATGGCCTCCTTGCGCAGGAGACTCCTGCGCAATGAGAGGCGGAGACGATTGGGAGTCAAACAACTCTTATGCTGGCAACGGTTTAAGAAACGCCCACAGACAGACTCTGCGAGTGACTGAGGCAGCCACGCTGAGATGGGCTGTGCAGTCAGGACAGTTTAACCCAGGCAGTCAAGCTCCCAAAGGGGACAGTTTACGCACGAGTAACTCCAAACCACTACAATACCTTTTAAGATTTGTTTAAGCAAACAGTTGGGTTCAGTTAGAGAAAGAGTGTGTACATGGTGGGAGGCCCTGTGAGGGTTAGATTAAAATATTAAATATCTGTTGACAGCTGACAGTTGGCTGCCATGTAAGTACCTCAGGCTGGTCTGGGGAAACTCGGTCCTTTTTGATAAACTTTCGATTGGTCATTTGGGCTCAAATGCCTGGTCACTCATTGGACAGTTGAGGTGGTCTGATGAGTGGGGAGAAATCAATGCCACCCAAATCTTGTCGAAGGATAGGCTGGCCATGACATAATTCATACTGTTGAGTGACCAAAGTTGCTGAACAAGACAGAGGGTGAGACTTAGAGTGGCTGAGATTAAGAAGCTGAGAGAGAAGTCTGGGGCAGAAGTAGGTGGAAGGTGGGCAAGACACAACATAGGCTGAAGAAAGTTGAAGCTACAGCCTGCCCTGAAGATGAAGATTGGCAGTGAGGCCATATAAAGATGCTAAGCAGTGAGGAGAATTCAACAAGGAGCTTCTGGAACTGACCACAGTGAGAACTTCATGCAAGCCTGGCTCAAAGAAAACAAGTCTACAGGACCTTGTGGTGAGATTGACTAGGGAAGAAGGAATATGGGTAAATATGGGCTGTGCTTTTTTCTAAAAAAAATGTTTAGGGGTGCTCTCATTTTGACTCAAGAAAATCTCCATTTTATAGTTCAAATTGGGAAAAATAAATACAGTAAATGGACAAAAGTACAAAGATTCACAAAATGTTTAGGGGTATGCACATCCCTGTGTACCCCCCCCCGAAAAAAGCACTGAATATGGGTAAATGGCGTATAAATTACCGTATTTTACGCTCTATAGGACACATTTCCCCCCCTCCAAAAATTGAGGGGAAATGTGTGTGCGTCCTATGGAGCGAATGCAGGCTCCTTGGCTTCAGCGATAGCAACGCTAAGCCTCCCTCCGCGCTCCAAAGGCTTCACGTTGCTTTCGCTGAAGCCTGGAGAGCGAGAGGCGTCAGTGCGCACCGACCCCTCTCGCTCTCCAGGCTTCAGGGATAGCCGCGTGCAGCCCCTCCGGCAGGGAGAGCTTGCGTGGGGCTAAAGAGGAAGCCAAAACAGCCAGCGGGATCCATCCCGCTGGCTGCCTTGGCTTGTGCCATAGCCGCGCGCAACCCCTCCGGCAGGAAGAGGTTGCGCGCAGCCTGTACGCTGCTCTTTGGGGCTGGGAAAAAAAAATAAGATTCCCCCCCTTGATTCCCCCCCCTAAAAACTAGGTGTGCCCTATGGTCCGGTGCGCCCTATGGAGCGAAAAATACGGTAAACAAGGTTAGGAACTAGGTTTTATCAGCCATCATGTAAGCCTCTGCAACTGTCACTTAAAGCTACAGTAACCTTATTACATCATCTATAACTAAGCCTTAAAGAACTTGTAAGAAAACTAGGGAAAAGAGAGATTGCAAGTTTTGTAAATACAGTTAAATGTAGTTCTAAGCCTGCTCTTCATGTTGTTGTCCCCCCTCCCTTCAGCTCACCTCCCTTGCAAAATATGTTTATAAGGTGTGTTTGCAAAGCAGTACAGGTTGGCTGTATTGATTCTGGTACCATGTCAACTATAGTATTAGTAGCTGCTCTTTAGCTAGGACAATTTATAAAGAGAGAGATTCTTATTTGACTTTTTTTAAAAAAACCCTAGTAGAATTGCAGAATTGTAAAGTTGTAAGAGACCCTGGGAGTCATCAAGTCCTTATATCTTTATAGTTTACAAATAAATAAAGACTATATTGTTATTTTTATGCAATTCTAAAAAGTGTGTCTGGCTGATTTTGTATCACAAAATCACATCTAAATTACCAAGCTACTGGGATATAGTTAAAAAACATTGGTAAACAGTATAGGACAGAAAAATAGTTCCCAGCCATTAGAAAGTGAATCAGCAGTGGTAAATAAAAGCTGGTTCTCCCAGCCTACAAAATATTAAGAAACCGATGGGGTGAAATGTGGGAACACCCTCCAAGCTCTCATTTTTAAAAATTCATTTTAGTGCAAATCTCTCCTAAGACACATGCAAAGTTGCCTAATACACAGTTTGTCCAATGCAATTCATTTTTGTATGTTATTTTCACGAATGCATGCGTTTCTATGCACACTTTACATTGGTATCCGCATTTTTGTATGCATTAGTTGGCCGAACTGAATTGCAAAATTCAGAGAAGTGCAAATTTTGAAGAACGGTGCGTTTTGGTTCATGTAATGTTTCGCAAAGTGTGAATCAGTGTAAATGCAAACTGAGTCAAGTTTTTAATTTATAGTCAATTTGTAAAAAAAAATGGAAATTCAGTTAAAATTATATTGGAAAAAAGTACCAATGGTAAGATGGGCTAACTCCCATGGGCATGCCCTTCAACTGTCCAGATGCAGTGTTACAAATATGGTAATTGGTTTTTGAAGGCTGTTGTAATAAAGTTGGGGACCTGTTGCAACATTTCCTTGTTATATTATGGGAGGAAGAAGGCAGAGGTCTAGTGTGGGACAAGAAAGAGCAATCCACAGCTAGCAACATGTAACAAGACTGTAACCTCTGTATTTTCTAGCCCAGTGAACAGGCATAGTCCAGAAGCTTTTGTGGGAATCTGGAAGTACAACTTGACCCACTCTTGACTATTGGTGTCCAGTGGTACCTTGGTTCTCAAACCTCTTGGTACTAACACAACTTGGAAACCCAAACACTGCAAACCTGGAAGTAAGTGTTCTGGTTTGCTAACCTTTTTCGGAAGCAGAAAGTCCTCCATTTTGAGTGTTATGCTTCCGATTTGAAGAAGAAGAAGAGTTTGGATTTGATATCCCGCCTTTCACTCCCCTTCAGGAGTCTCAAAGCGGCTAACATTCTCCTTTCCCTTCCTCCCCCACAACAAACACTCTGTGAGGTGAGTGGGGCTGAGAGACTTCAGAGAAGTGTGACTGGCCCAAGGTCACCCAGCAGCTGCATGTGGAGGAGCGGAGACGCGAACCCGGTTCCCCAGATTACGAGACTACCGCTCTTAACCACTACACCACACTGGCTCTGAGTGCCACACTTCTGTTTTGACTGTTACGCTGAGGTCTGTCTCTTTTTGCTATTTCTTTTGTGTTTTTGCAGCTTTTTCTTGTTTTTGTGACAGTGTGGAACCCAGTTCAGCTACTGACTGATTGATTGTGTGACTGCAGTACATTGTTTATTGCTTTCACTTTATGGATCAGTGGTCTCGTTAGATAGTAAAATTCACGTTAAATTGCTGTTTTAGGGGTTGCTTTGATAAGTCTGGAATGGATTAATCCATTTTGCCTTACTTTCTATGGGAAGGTGCACCTTGGTTTTGGAACACTTTGGTTTTGGAACAGATTTCCGGAACGGATTAAGTTTGAGAACCAAGGTACCACTGTAATGAAATTTCCTCTGTTGGTGTGGATGGTCTTTTTGTGCCATTCCCTCCTTTGATTTGTTGCACAGGCAGGATCCCTGCTTGAGATCGATTGATTGCCTGCTGAAGACCTACTGAGAGTTCAAGCCTCTTCATGCCTTCAGTCCAGCCCCTGCACAGAAAGCAGATTTCAGGCCAGACCTTTCAGGAAAAATAGAGGAAAATGCTCCAGATGCTTACAATAACACTTACTCCAAGCCTGACACATTTCAGAACAAATCCTTCCTCGGGGAGTAGGAGGAACACACTATAAATATACCAATAACATACATAAGAAATGGGATAGCAAAGCAACTAATGTAATAGATTCTCATAGCCTTATTTTGCTCTATACTTTACTACCTCATTTCATCGAATAAATCATATGGCAAGCACCTGGAGTTTCTCCCCTCTTTTCCCCCCTGCCCGTGGTGATTTCCTGGTTTTGTGGTTGGTCATCTGGATATTTAAGGAAAGAAACAACCAAATTTCTAAAGAAGCAATGGTAGAGTTTGATATCTAGCTGAGGCATTTAGTAGCAACAATGTGTTTGATACCTTTGCTGTCACATGTACACTGTTTTCTTGCATGTTCATGATGGCTTCGGAAATCTTGACATCAATAGGATCCATAACAGATTCAATGTTGAATGGTCCCTCTAATCTGTCTGCTACCAAAAGCATAGCATCTGTTGAAAGACAAAGCAGCCAGCCGTCAGAAAATAAGTAACTATGGAGCCTCACATGATGGAACACAAAGGGTCCTGACAGATGATGATTCAACTTCAGAAACTTGCCATTGTCTCACAGAGAGACAATGGAAACCAGGTGTGTCTGTCCTATATAAGCACTTAAAATATGTCAGTACTCAGCTGGAGAAAAAGTCGAGAGCACCTGAATCGGACACCAGGAGGAGAAAGAAAGAGGAGGAGAGGGAGGGAGGGACACACACACACACACACACACACACACACACACACACACAGAGAGAGAGAGAGAGAGAGAGAGAGAGAGAGAGGAGTACTGCAAATTCAGCCAACAGGTGTACCAAAAAGTGGAGTTGTCTGCCAGTCTCTCTCTCTCTCTCTCTCTCTCTCATACACTCACTCATTCATTGATTCATTCACTCACTCACATATATTTTAAAAGGTGTACCAAGAAAGCTTTGTTATGCTTATGTTAATACAAGACATTGTATTGTATTTTAGTGTTCTGTTGGAAGCTGCCCAGAGTGGCTGGGGAAACCCAGCCAGATGGGCGGGGTATAAATCATCATCATCATCATCATCATCATCATCATCATCATCATCATCATCATCACACAAGTCTGTTTTCAACTACATGTACCAATTCAACAGAACTGGCTTGGGTAGCAGTCCTTTATTTTACATTTACATCTGTCAGGGATGGTTCAGCTGCAGGTCAGCACGGAGACTCAGTGATGAGCAATGAAGTTAATTCTTTTTTCAAGAAAACAGAATACAAACAGAGAAACCTGCAGGCAAGACTGGCCCCGGTAAAGCAGTTGGCAGAATGGACAATCTGTGCCTCCTACTTCCCCCCAAGTCTCCTCCCCATCCAGCGGTTTTCCCAGCCATCAGAAACGCCATTGGGAAGGGGTCTCTGAGCTCTTTGCTCTGCTACACGCAAAGCCTTTCATGCCCTTGGAGACAAGGGAGGAGAGGAGCTGGATAGAGTAGGACCGGCAGACTCCTGAGAGTCTGCTGCAGCCTCAGCTCCCACCTCCTCCTGCCTGCCCTGCTTCAGTGCTTTCTGCCATTTCTTCCTCTCTCTCTTGGCCATTGCTTGTTCAGCATCCAACCATTCTGCCCCCCTTCATCCTCTGACCTTGTTCAGTGTCCCACCTCCACTTCCTTGGCTCTGAGCCTTCCTCTTCTGGGACTTCCCTTGTAAGGTTCTCCAGCTGAAGCCTCCCACCACTCCTGATCATCCAGCCAGTCCCTGACATCTTGACTACTGTAATTCGCTCTATGCGGCGCTGCCCTTGAAGCTGTCCCAGAAACTCCAGCGGGTGCAGAATACTGCAGCGAGGCTCCTCACAGGGTCTCTGCCATGGGAGCATATTCACCCAGTGCTTTTCCAGCTGCATTGGCTCCCGGTGGAATACAGGGTCAGATTTAAGGTGCTGGTTTTGACTTTTAAAGCCCTTCACGGCCTAGGACCCTCGTACCTATGGGACCGCCTCTCCTGGTATGCCTCACGGAGGACCTTAAGGTCCATATATAGCAACACCGTAGACGTCCCGGGCCCTAAGGAAGTTAGATTAGCCTCAACCAGAGCCAGGGCCTTCTCAGCACTGGCTCCGGCCTGGTGGAATGATCTGTCTCTTGAGACCAGGGCCCTGCGGGATCTGATCTCTTTCCGCAGTGCCTGTAAGACAGAGTTGGTCCACCTGGCCTTTGGCTCAGAATCAGTTTGATTTCCTCCCCCTCTCTTTTTCCTTTCTCCTCCTATGAAGAGATTGCTCCCTAATTGTTTTAATGTTGTATCTTAATCTTTTAAATTGTATTTTAATCAACTTGTTTTTATTATTGGTTGTTAGCCGCCCTGAGCCCGGTCTTGGCTGGGGAGGGTGGGGTATAAATAATTTATTATTATTATTGTTGTTGTTGTTATTATTATTATTATTATTATTATTATTATTATTATCATCATCATCATCATCATCATCATCATCATCATCATCTTCCCACTCTCCAAGGAGCTCAGTGTGGAACATGTATCATTGCATTTTATCTTCATGACAACCCTGGGAAGTTGGCTAAAACAGAGTGACTGGTTCAAAGCCACCCAGTGATCTTCATGGCTGATCTTTGGCCTCTCTTTGGCCTCTCAAGTTATCCAACGCTAGCCTGGCACAGTGACCCCAGCTGTTAGGGAAGAGCCATAGCTCCATGACAGAACAGATGTTTGTCATGAAGAAGGTCAACCCATGTCAACTTCAGGTAGGGATGAGAAAGTGAAGAGACCTGCTGTTTCTTCATCAGTGTCATGCAGATTTTGCTTATTTGCCAGCCACAGAAAAGAATGCAGCCACCCCGCCTTCCTCTGTCAGCCATCTTGGAAATTCTTGAGAAGGCAGCACTAGAAGCAATAGGGAGCAGAATCCCTCTTCCCAAGCAATTGAAAGCCCAGATGAAATACACAGTCATTATATCTGAGGATCTGTGAATATATGAGCCAGGTGTGTATGAATGCTTTGAAGATGGTGTGGCCCACAAGACAGAGAGGTGTTCTGAAAAACTCAATATTGCTGCTCAACGGAACTCTAAGCATCACTGTTAGGTGGTGACACAGTCTACTCCATAAATGCATATCTACATGGGTCCATGTGTGTCAGCCTGTTGTTTGTGGTTTCTTGGAATATATTTGTGAGGGGTGACTGGGCCAGGGAATGATGACTTAAAGTATTCTAAAGGATCCATTCTGGCTCCCTGTACATTTCTGAGCACAATTTAAACGGTTGGTGATGACCTTTAAATCTCTAAATGGCCTTGGCCCAGGATACCTGGAGGAGTGTCTCCACCCCCATCGTTCAGCCCAGACACTAAGGTCCAGCTCTGAGGGTCTTCTGGCGGTTCCCTCACTACGAGAAGTGAAGCTACAGGGAACCAGGCAGAGGGCCTTCTCGGTAGTGGCACCCTCCTTGTGAACGCCCTCCCTTCAGATGTCAAGGAAATAAACAACTATCTGACTTTTAGAAGACATCATGAAGTTTTTAATGGTTTTGTTTGTTTGTTATGTTTTCATATGTGTTGAAAGCCACCCAGAGTGGCGGGGGCAACCTGTCCAGATGAGCAGGGTATAAATAATAAAATAATAATAATAATAATAATAATAATAATAATAATAATAATAATAATTATTATTATTATTATTATTATTATTATTATTATCATTTGTGCAAATATGTTTGACCCATGCTGTATTTCTCTCCAACATACAGCATACAGTCTGCGCAGCACAGGGTGGTAGTGGTTTGACACATAACAGGGTGGACCAGGAGAGGCACAGAAGGGATTGTTGGGCAAAACTGGAGCCCATGGCAGTAAGGAAAGCCTATTGATATATATATCAAAGCTTCAGCTTGAAGCAACAAGAAGCAGGTTGAAAACTTTCTTCACAAAAGCCGTCTCTTGTCATACCTCTCTAAGAAAAAAAAAAGGCAGCAGAGAGTTTAAAAACTGCATTAATAATAGATGCCACATCCCATTGCCTCATGCAGCAGAGTTGAAAACGGGCCTTTTATCTTGACACCCGAAACAGATAATTTGCCAGACGATTCGTACATAGACATATCAATCATAAGAATGGAAGCTGATCGAAATGAACCCTTGGGGTATATTCTGGAGCTTTGCACAAGACGAAGAAAACTTTTATGTGATATACTGGGATCTTATAATTAAAGCAGCTGTTCATTCTGACCCCAAGGACCTCATTTCCTTGCAATACAAACAGGGGATAAATATTGGATTCCTGCCATGACGTACAGGTACAAGTCATGTTTTATGCTCTGTGCTTTGTACAAAATGCAGCTGTCTGCTGTCGGCTGCAAGATATATTTTATGGTTCTGCTGGGGTTACACAAACTCATTTGTCTAATTACATGGCGCCGTGCTCAGAGAATTACATAATGTACAATCATAAGAGCATAGTGATGCATATTCTACTGTGTTTACAGTGCACCTTTGACCAAGTTAGACGCTACCAGCTAATCCATCCCCGAGAAGTATGTGCTCCCATGCCTTCTAACCTCAGCCCATGATCAGACAGCGTTTCCTTTCTCAATTGTTTAAAAAGAATATCCTCCCCTCCACTCCCCAGTGTAGAATTCCCTTTAAGCTCTGCACTAGATAGACTGCAATATCTGCTCTGCAAGCAAACAAGAATTTACAGAAATGCTGCAAAAGACCTCATGGTTTGACTCAAAATGTTGTCATTTCCATCATAGCATGGAGGTGAACTTGCCACACACTCTTCACAGAGCAGCTTTGAGTGGTTTCTCTCAGAAGTGGGGGCAGAGAAAGGCATGAAAGGATGGGTGACAACAGCCACACCCCAGGAACAGCTTCGATTGGTCAGCTAAACCAGGTTGAGAGTAGCCAATGGGTCTCAAACTCATGATGAGTTTGGGACTTTCCCTGCAGGTGTAGACAGGCTCCAGAGGATTGACCAGACAAGACCAAGAGCAGGTCCAACAGTCAAAAAGGGAGCTTCTGCATGTGTGGGGCAGATGTGACTCATTAACCTGAGAAGGTAGCCCATCTTGGAAAAGGAAAACTCTGATTCTAAACCTCTGCTGCCTTGCTGGACATTTTCAGGAGAAGGAAAGGCTAAGGAGTAAACCCTACACAAACCCAGAGTTGAGTTCCTAAGATGGTTGGACGGTGCCTTGTACACCTCCTTCTGGCAACTCCTGCAGCCTAGCCAGTGCTAAACATAGAATCATAGAATCATAGAATCATAGAGTTGGAAGAGACCACAAGGGCCATCGAGTCCAACCCCCTGCCAAGCAGGAAACACCATCAGAGCACTCCTGACATATGGTTGTCAAGCCTCTGCTTAAAGACCTCCAAAGTAGGAGACTCCACCACACTCCTTGGCAGCAAATTCCACTGTCGAACAGCTCTTACTGTCAGGAAGTTCTTCCTAATGTTTAGGTGGAATCTTCTTTCTTGTAGTTTGGATCCATTGCTCTGTGTCCGCTTCTCTGGAGCAGCAGAAAACAACCTTTCTCCCTCCTCTATGTGACATCCTTTTATATATTTGAACATGGCTATCATATCACCCCTTAACCTCCTCTTCTCCAGGCTAAACATGCCCAGCTCCCTTAGCTGTTCCTCATAGGGCATCGTTTCCAGGCCTCTGACCATTTTGGTTGCTCTCCTCTGGACACGTTCCAGTTTGTCAGTGTCCTTCTTGAATTGTGGTGCCCAGAACTGGACACAGTACTCCAGGTGAGGTCTGACCAGAGCAGAATACAGTGGCACTATTACTTCCCTTGATCTAGATGCTATACTCCTATTGATGCAGCCCAGAATTGCATTGGCTTTTTTAGCTGCCGCATCACACTGTTGGCTCATATTGCTCTGCTTTCTTTTGGACCACACCAGCAAGGCCGAGAGTGGGGTCTTCTTGTATGAGCAGCCCAGGACCTCCACACACAGTGCCCTGGCTTTCACCCAGGGAATTCACTTTGGTGCTGCTAATGGAGCAGCTTGACATCACCCCCAAAGCCCACTCCATTGTTTCTTAAGACAGATGGATGCCAATAACACTGCTGGTTGATTCAACTTGGCTGACTGGAGAGACGGGTATGTTATTAGGTTTGAAGCTGCTTGAACTCAGGACGAAAGGGGGAAATGTACTAAGAAGAAGGCACGTTTGGCAAACCCTCACCATGATCAACTCCCACCCGGAAACCTATGCCACCACTGTGGAAGGACGCGTGGATCCAGAATTGGCCTCCACAGTCACTTATGGACTCACGGGTAAGATTGTGTTCATGGGATCTTACTCAGCTACGAGGGATTGCCAAAGAAGAAGAAGAATTAGGTTGTGGTCCAGGCCAGAGGTCACAATGAGCTTGAGGTCTTCCACCCCCTTTTATTGTTTTATTGGGTATGGGTTTTTTGTGGGATTTGTTTGTTGATGATGAGAGGGGGTGCCCCAAAACATAAAGCAGTTCAGCTGTACCTAGCCAATGTGTAGATAGAAACAGTGCATTTATATCACCTTTATACAAAAAAGAAATCAACCCATTTTTTCTATTTTCTCTCCCCTCCTCTGCCCAGTGCCGACTGGTAAATCATGCAATGGCACTCCTCCTCTTGAAAGAAAATGGATGAAGTTTCACAACACTGACTTATTATACATGCAACGGATTAGAGAAGTTTTAATGGGAAAGTATAAAACTAATGCTGAATTATTGGACATCTATGAGTATGCTGGGACCTAAGCCAACTTCTAGTCTTTTGGATTTGGGAAAGAAAAGACTGTGGAAATGAGAGCTTTTGCATCCAGCACGTCAGTTCTCATCTCTCAAGTGATATACGTCACTCGGGATTTATACAGTTCTGAACTAGCATGAAGCGGAAGAGAGGAAGCCTTTCTTATTTGTGGACTGGAAACAGGAATATTCAGGGCCAATTTATTTATTTGTATTTTATTCTATTCAGTTTATTCCCCGCCCTTCCTGCATGGAGCTATTTTATCCTTACGGCAACCCTCAAGATAGGACATGCTCAAAGGGTATGACTGGCCCAAGATGAAATGGTGAGCTTCATGGCTCAGCAGAGAGTTGAACCTGGTTTGTATTCAACCATTACACCACACTGTTTCTCACATAATGTCAAATTACTTGTGTGGGGTTTCTCATGACCCAGTGTCAGGGATTGGGTAGATGAGGAAGAATGGTGGAGACCACCACCCCAGGTGTCACCCAACGTCAGGGACTGGGCAGAGGAGGAATGGCGGAGACTGCCTCCCCATCCTGACCCTTCCAGGGAAGAGGAAGAGGAAGACAGGATAGATTTATAACAGGAGTTTGAGGGAGGTAGTAGCTCAGAGGCAGATGAAGAGAAAAGCTTGGAAATCATGGGAGAGCCAGAGCAACACCCAGCTGACACATTGTAATTAGAAAGTACTCCAGGCCCTCCATCTCTCAGAACCACAGTGCAACACATCATATGGGGACTTCCGGCAAGGAAAAATGGTGGGTGCCACGGCAGCGAGCAGCTCCTGAAGCCAGCCAGAGCCAACTGTGCTACCAGGCTCGCTCTGGGCTGCTGAGGCTGCCGCTGCCTCGTTTCACGGGGACAGATTTGCAAATCTGGGGACATTCTGGGGACGGAATTTGTCCAGAAACAGATTTGCAAATCCAGGGACTGTCCCCGGGAACTGGGAACGTCTGGTAACCCTATGTTATACCCCTCTGAGAATCGTGGGTCTGTGGGGGGAATAGGGATCTCCTAACAACTGTCTGCACCCTTAACAAATTTCACTTCCCAGGATTCTTTGCAGGAGACCATGGCTTTAAAAAATGGTACTATACTGCTTTAAATTTACAGAGCAGATGGGGCCTGAAATGAATGACACTTTAGGCTGCATCCCTATATACTGGGGATGGGAGCCTTTTTTTTAGTTTGAGGACACATTATCCTTATGAGCGACCTTCTGGGACCACAGCCTTCTGGTGGGCGGGGCCAAATAGAAAAGTGGGTGGAGCAATGGATGTGACTTTGTATAGTAGGCTACATTCCAGCCCCACAAAAGCCAGAGGTTCCTACTCTACGTACAGACACTTTTCTCCATCCAGGCATTCAAAAGGCATCCTCACGGGACACATTCCGGTCAGGTAAAAGCCTTCAAGAAGGGTGCAGAAGAGGAAGAGAGGGGAACTTGCCCCATTGTATATCGGGGGGGGGCTGTGTGGAGAGAGTCTCCTCCTTTAAATTCCTGGGAGTTGACCTTAGTAAGGACCTCACTTGGAAAATCAACATAACTCAGGTGGTCAGAAAGGCCCAACAGAGACTTCATTTCCTCAGGATCTTGCGAAAGAAGAATGTTAAACAACAACTGATGAACTCCTTTTACCGGTCCCCAATAGAAAGTGTCCTTTCATATTGTATCACAGTGTGGTATGCTGGCTTGACAGCCATGGACAGAAAGTCTCTACAGAGGGTGGTGAATACAGCACATGATATCATGGGCTGTTCCTTGAGTCTGCTAGATGGCATTGCAAGGGATCGTTGCCTTAGGAGAGCGAGAAAAATTCTCAGGGATGACTCACACCCCGGCCACCATCTCTTTAATCTTCTACCCTCGGGCAGGAGATATAGAAGTATAATTAGCCATACCAACAGGCTAAAAAATAGCTTCTATCCGTGGGCTGTTAGGCTGTTGAACAGAAAATAACATAAAGAAATTGAATTGCGAGGTGGTGTGTTGTTCGATAAGAGATTGAGTGTTGGGGGGGAGGGAGGCTATTTCAATGACAATAAAGGTATTTATTATTATTATTATTATTATTATTATTATTATTATTATTATTATTATTATTATTATTACATTGGGGCATGACCTGGAAGAGACCCAAGGGCTGAGGGCATCACATTCGGATACAATGAGTAGGCAACGGATTACATTAATTACAGTTCAAGCAACGGTAGACTTATATCACACCGAAATCATAACAACATTCAAATGAAAATTAAAGGCTACAGCAAATAAACTGGTTTTAACTGAACCCAACAATCAAATAACTACGTTAAAATGAAAGTGTTCAGAACTTCCTATGTGTGCTTTTCTTTAAATATACAAATGAGTTGAGTTTTTCCCCTCCGCAAACGAGATTCCCCATTAGGAGCCATGCCAAGATGTCGGTTTTATTTTTTTAAAAGGCGCTCAGTTTATATTTCAAATCAAGGCTATTATTTAGAGCAAATGGCTGCGGAATGGCTGCCTTTCAGCCATGTGAATGCAGCATGATTTCAGACCTGAAGGGTCAGGGTGAGTGATCTTTCCTTCACGAAGCAAGTGTTGCCAGAGCAGCCTAACAACCCAAATGACAAAGAACAAAAAATGATGTACTAAGCCTTGAATGCATACAGTCAGGTTACCACTCACTTCATCCTCATTCGTTTCGAGTTCCCCCCTTTTCTTTTTAAATACCAAATTGTGCTACACCTGTGCTTTACACACATCTCTCGATCCTTGCAGGAATCCTAGTGTCATGACCTTCTGCAAAGCCACTGTGGTGCACTGTTGACATGAGCTCAGAAAAGGGTGCAGAAGCAGACGGTGGGGAGAAGCAACAGCACTAAATCGACCTCCAGGCCACGGACTGGCTGCTGTTTACCGGGGTGGGGGGAAATGGGAGGACCAAGTTGGTGGGGAGGAGGGTGCTGTGCAAATGACCTGGCAGGAACACTGTTTGCATGTCGAGGTCCCCAAGCCACCCCCAAATAAATCACAATTCACACAGAATTTAATGTTTCTGGTATAATTTTGGCCACAACTTTATTAAAATACATAAATGTGAGTGGTTGCTTAGGCATTGGTTACGACTATCTGTCCCCACGTCCGGGGACAGAACTGACTTCCAGATTCCAGCGAAAGCCAGTAAGGGAAAACAATATTGGGGAGAAAATGGAGTTGGGCACCAGACCCTCACCTCTCCCCGCATGCTCCCAGGGGCTTGTGCGGCCCAAGCCCCATGCCAGGGATTCGGACGAAAGCATGGCGAGCCCCTGGATTCCTTTAACGGAATTCCCTTGCAGCAGCAGCATTGGAGGGGCAGGCACAGCCAACCACATCCCCTCCACCAACCAAAAAATTAACCAATGCCTAACCGCAACCTTAACAAGTTGTGACGATTTGCTACGCAGTAGGCAAAAACCAAATGGCACCAGCCAATCCGCCAAATGGATTGGCGGGCCCCTCCCCCAAGGCCCCTGCCCCAAGAGTAGACAACCCCATGACAGGTATAGTAAGGTCAAACGCAAAAGCCCTAAATTAGGGAGGGTGGGGGTGATCTGGTGCACACAGCGAAAGAGAATGCTCAATGCTGCGTGCTCAGTATCTAAAACCCTTGGTCCATCCCACAAATTGGCAACATCAAAATTTCCCCCGTAACTCAAACAGCTCAATCACTGCTATGGCCATCTATACGATCCTGCCCAGCAACAGAGGGGTGGCCTGTCAGACCCCACTGCAACATGTGCTCTCCATGAAGGAGAACAGTCTTTATCAAGGCATCTCCTCCAACATTTCTCTGATTAAAATAGGGACATGCTATTTAATAAAATAATAATAATACAGTGGTGCCCCGCAATACGAATGCCTCGCAAGACGGAAAACTCGCTAGACGAAAGAGTTTTCCGTTTTGAAGGTGCTTTGCAAAACGAATCTCCTATGGGCTTGCTTCGCAAGATGAAAATGTCTTGCGAGTTCCTGCCGGTTCCCCCCCCTTTTTCTAAGCCGCTAAGCCGCTTATCAGCTGATCCGATAAGACGATAAGCCGCTAAAAGCCGCTAATAGCGCTAATAGCGCTAATCCGCTAATCCGTCAATGGGCTTGCTTCGCAAGACGAAAAAACCGCTAGACGAAGAGAATCACAGAACGGATTCTTTTCGTCTTGCGAGGCACCACTGTAATAATAATAATAATAATAATAATAATAATAATAATAATAATAATACTTTTATTATTATTTATACCCCACCCATCTGACAGGGTTGTCCTGCCACTCTGGGTGGCTTCCAACATATATCAACACATAATAAAACATTAAACATTAAAAAAACTTCCCTATATAGGGCTGCTGTGAGGGACTGGGCAGAGGAATGGTGGAGACCACCTCCCCAGCCTGACCCTTCCAGAGAAGATGGAGACAGTTCAGAATTACAACAGGGGTTTGAGGGAGGTCACAGCTCAGAGGCAGATGAGGGGGAAAGCTGGGAAATAATGGGAGAGGTGGAGGAGGAGGAGGAATAAGAAGCACTAGGGGGGTGACAGCTGATGGACTCAGTGTCTTTAGAAAGCCTTCCAGACCCCCCCTCCCAGAACCTGGCAAGCCTTGAAAGTAGGAGAGCAAAGAGCTCAAAGGCAGAGGGCACTTTTCAGCACCTGCAATGATGACTCATGAGAAAGTGGGAGAGATGGAGGGGTGGAGATTCACTCGCAGCAACACCATTATTCCGAGAGGCCACATTCCCAAGCCTCTCTCTGTGAATATTGAATAAAAATAGATGGTAAGGACTTTTCCTTGTCTTGTCTGTTCCCGGCAACCTGCCATGGGGGTTGGTTCCACTGCCGCCTGACAGTAGGATTGGATCAAATCGCATAATCAAAACCCTATGTTTGTTTTTTTCTGGATGGATGGATGGATAGATAGATAGATAGATAGATAGATAGATAGATAGATAGATGATAGATGATGCTTTCAGTTTTAAGAGATGTGGGAAGAGAGAGGAAACCACTTTCTCAAGCTTACTTTCTGTACTTGAAAATATTTGATCTGCCAGTCTATTTTCTGTGCTTTCAGCACACCGAGACCTTGTCAGAGTGGGCTGAATTAAATTGTATAGAATTGCTAATGCTGTAATGTATTAAGCATTGAGTGGGTTTTGTTTGGCTTTTTTTAAAACATATTTATTCCTACAAGCAGAATGTCATTTTCTCAGGCATGTAAAGAAATGTGCTGTGCCAATGTCCAATCCACTGCAGAAAGCCCTCTGCTCATCCACAGAAACTCATTTCCTTGCTATCAGCTAGTACAAGATGACAAAAGCCTGCCAATATTTTTCACTCTTTATGTCCTATGTGGTAGGAGAATGATTTCTTGAACTGTTCTACGCAGAGGGCGAGAGACAAGCATAACGGGATTGATGG
The DNA here is from genome assembly GCF_964188305.1 of Podarcis bocagei. Classification (NCBI taxonomy): domain Eukaryota; kingdom Metazoa; phylum Chordata; class Lepidosauria; order Squamata; family Lacertidae; genus Podarcis; species Podarcis bocagei. The sequence goes on from NC_138130.1 coordinate 12,883,335, forward strand.
AAAATCTTTCTTCATTGTAGTTTGAGAGAGGAAGCAAATAAACTCTTTTGTATTGTTCAGCTTTTCCTTTTATTGTTTTTCTCCCCCACCTTTCCCAGAGGTTCATCTGAAAGCGTACTTGACAGTTCACCTGCCTATCAACACTTACCTTGTGGTGTGGGAGCGGATTATAGCCTTGGTCCAGCCGTTCCAATATGTGTACGAATGCAAATATTTAAATGGGCATATAAAACGTTCATGCAAGCAGCAAGTTTTCCATTCACTTAAACAAGTGGGACTTGAAATGAATGGGACTTGCAGGTTGAGTGCATCGGTTCCTGGTTCCAGTCAACTAAGCTCTCTGTCAGGAAAGTCTATTCCGTTTCTCCTCCTCTTGGACAGCTTTCCATATTTTACTCCCTCAACAATTAGTCAGCATTCAGTGGACACAGAGAATGGACTTGGACTGCTTTCTCCCCCCCTCCTTAGAGCTTCTATTTCAGAAGGGGGGGGGAGAGACTGGGACTGCTCTTTTGTTTTCATAAGTATCCATGATTTAGAAAATTGTGTTCTCTATTAGTATACAGTGGTACCTCTAGTTACAAACTTAATTCATTCCAGAGGTCCGTTCTTAACCCAAAACCGTTCTTAACCTGAGGTGCACTTTCGCTAATGGGGCCTCCTGCTGCCGCCATGCCGATGGCGTGCAATTTCCGTTCTCATCCTGGGGCAAAGTTCTCAACCCGAGGTACTACTTCTGGGTTAGTGGAGTTTGTAACCTGAAGCGTTTATAACCCAAGGTACCACTGTAGTGCAATCCAGATGTTGTTGGATTACAAGTCCCATTGCCCCTAACCATTGGCCATGCAAGCCATGATGGATGACAGTTGTAATCCAACAACAACTGGAGGGCACTAGGTTGGTGTAGACGATGATATGCAAAATAGGCTCTGTATGTGTGGATAAAGATTTCAAGTTCCTTGGCTCAGTTTCCCTCCCCCTCCCTCTTAACCTGCCCTCTGTCTTTGAGCTCTTTGCTCTCCTACTTTTAAGGCTCACCGGGTTCTGGGAGATGGAGAGTCTGGAATACTTTCTAATGGCAACATGTCAGCCAGGTGTTGTTCTGGCTCTCCCATGATTTCCCAGCTTCCCCCCTCATCTGCCTCTGAGCTGCTCCCTCCCTCAAACCCCTGTTGTAAATCTATCCTGTCTTCCTCTTCCTCTTCCCTGGAAGAGTCAGGACGGGGAGGCAGTCTCCACCATTCCTCCTCTGTCCATTCCCTCACACCTACATATCACGGGTGGTGCTGTGGGTTAAACCACAGAGCCTAGGGCTTGCCAATCAGAAGGTCGGTGGTTCGAATCCCTGCGACGGGGTGAGCTCTTGTTGCTTGGTCCCTGCTCCTGCCAACCTAGCAGTTCAAAAGCACGTCAAAGTGCAAGTAGTACTGCTCTGGCGGGAAGGTAAACGGCGTTTCCATACGCTGCTCTGGTTTGTTTTCTTTCCTCTGTGATGCCTTGACATGGTAAGCTACATTGGCTGAAACTGCTGTTCTCCATGACTTTTCAAAGGCACAGCAGTCAGCGAGGCTGGACTTGCATAGTTGCTGGCCACATGACCCGGAAGCTGTACGTTGGCTCCCTTGGCCAATAAAGCAACCCCAGAGTCGGTCACGACTGGACCTAATGGTCAGGGGTCCCTTTACTTTTACTTTTTAATGCACCTGAATGATGGATTTGAGACAGATAAAAGGAACTACTCCCCATAGATAAACTATGGAATTTGCTCCCACAAGATTTGGTGATGCCCACCATATTGAATGGTTTTAAAAGGGGATTTGATGAATTCATGGAGTGGAAGGCCATCAGTGGCTACTAGCCGCAGTGTCTCCATGACACCTCTGGGATCAGAAGGAATATGTCTTTGAATGTCAGTGGCTGATCACTGTGGGAACATGATGCTAAACTAGAGAAGTCTTTGCTCTGATGCAGCAGGGCTTTTTGTTAAGTACAGTGATTTAATTGACTGAAATTGGGAATGCTTAAATGCATTAAAGGTAAAGGTAAAGGGACCCCTGACCATTAGGTCCAATCGTGACCGACTCTGGGGTTGCAGCGTTCATCTCACTTTATTGGCCAAGGGAGCCGGCGTACAGCTTCTGGGTTATGTGGCCATCATGACTAAGCCGCTTCTGGCGAACCAGAGCAGCGCACGGAAACGTCGTTTATCTTCCCGCCGGAGTGGTACCTATTTATCTACTTGCACTTTGACGTGCTTTCGAACTGCTAGGTGGGCAGGAACTGGGACCGAGCAACAGGAACTCACCCCGTTGCAGGGATTCGAACCGCCGACCTTCTGATCGGCAAGTCCTAGGCTCTGGGACCGAGCAACAGGAACTCACCCCGTTGCAGGGATTCGAACCGCCGACCTTCTGATCGGCAAGTCCTAGGCTCTGTGGTTTAACCCACAGCGCCACCCACGTCCCACCATGCCAGCCACGTCCCACCAATGCATTACTGTGTGTTTAATTCTGGAATGTTCCCAAGTAAGTCTCGTGTGATTGGTTAACCAATCACATGGGAGGTGTCCTATTACATTCTCTGTTTTGTTTTGCGTGTGAGTGACTTGACTGTAATGGCTGCATCTCCATGAACACTGAAGAAGAGAAAGGGTTAGACAACTATCACTAAACTCAATAGAGGAGAGGCGTGCTAATGTTTCTGTGTGAATGTATGTGACGGAAAGAAGTACAGAAGTTGATGTTCTCTCAAAGAAGCAGGTAAGGGAAGTCTGCTGGAGGGAGAAAGTGGAAACCTCTCAGAAGGAACTGCATGGCCAAACTGGGTAACTTACAGAAGGCTGAGTGCAAGTACTGGAAAGAGAGAAAGACACAGTTTGTTTGGATGTTTAAGGAAGAAGCTGTAATCTTCACCTAAGAAGAACTAAGCCCTTGCTTGGATAAGCATGTGAATGTAAATACTTTGCATATATTCTTGTTTAGCTATACATTCTGAAAGTAAAAGTTTTTTGAATATTTTAATGTGTTTAATTTCAAGAAATGAGTCAGTATAGTGGTACCTCGGGTTAAGAACTTAATTCGATCTGGAGGTCCGTTCTTAACCTGAAAGTGTTCTTAACCTGAGGTACCACTTTAGCTAATGGTGCCTCCCGTTGCCACTGCACCACCAGCGCATGATTTCTGTTCTCATCCTGAAGCAAAGTTCTTAACACAAGGTACTATTTCTGGGTTAGTGGAGTCTGTAACCTGAAGCATCTGTAACCTGAAGCATCTGTAACCCGAGGTACAACTGTATTGCACATGATTTGGCTTCCTAGATGCCATTTGGCTACCCTGCCAGCATGCCTTGCCCCTTTCTGCCCATTTTTGTGAATTTTGGGGTCACTTCCTGGTTTGGCACAATGTGTCTATACGCAGTCACACACATACTGAAAGTGCGTAAATGGGGGGTTTAGCTACTCTGCCAACACCTTTGATATTTGCTTTTGTAATTCTTTTCTAGACCTTGAACCACGTGTTGGGAACCTTTGGCTCTCCAGATGTGGCTGAACAACATCACCCATCAGCCCCAGCAAACATGGCCGATAACCAGAGTTGATAGGAGTTGCAGTTGACAACGGAAGGGCCAAAGACTCCCCATGGCTGCCTTATGCTCTATGCAACGTGTGATGGAGACCTGGCGAAACAATTCACCAAATAATACTTGGGAGTGAATCTTGAAACTTCCCCCTTCAGACATAAGATCAGGGACTGCTCATCTCTCTCCCTGCACTTTCAGCCCCGATCTCCCAACTTTATCTTAGTTGTGAGCAGTTTGGTTCAACTTCCCTACACAGAGTCATTCACAATTAAGTCTGCCAAGAGCAGAGGTTTGTAACGCAAAATAAAGTGCAGCTCAGAATGGCTTAGGTCCTTTCTAAATGAATTGCAAGGATCTGTGTTGCAATGTGCACTGGCTTTGCACTTTGCCAAAAACAATTTACAAAGTCCTTTAGTTTCATCTAGCAGGCTCTTCTCTGACCTGAAAACCTTGCAGCCACTTTGTGATTGGCTGTGCTTTCGATTAATCTACCTATGAGTCAGGTACATGAGCTCTGTGTATTCTCATTATATTTGCATTCTTGCAGTATTTCACCTTTAATGTCCAACTATCAGTTAGGGATGGGCAAATCTGTCAATCTCCATTTCCCCCAGTTTCTTCCTTTTCCAACCATAACTCTAGCTTTTGTAATCAGTTTGCATTTTATGAAAGGTTCTCACAATGTTCAAAAGCATCTTAGGGCAAATTTCTCATTTATTTATTTATTTATTTACTTATTTATTTATTTAATCCCTCTCTTTTTCCACACACAAAGTCTCAGAATAAAATGCAATGGAATGCAATTTAAATCCAAAAAGATTTCAAAGCATTGACAGTAAAAATTTATATAAAATGTTCATCCTCCAACTTATTAATAAGGGCTAAGACCTAACCACCCCACTAAAGGTTTATAGGAGCAACAACATAATATGCACATATTTATATGCAATTTTGTAAAAAAAATGCAAATAATTTTCTCTTATATGGTTCATTTTCTGTACGTTATTTTTCACCAATATATGCATTTTTATACACACTTACTCTAATACAGTGCATTTTTGTAGACATTTTGCAGCTGGAGAACTGCATTGCAAAATTTGGAGAAGTGCAAATTTTGAAGGATGGTTGTGTTTAGGTTCATACGATGTTTGGGAAAGCACAAATTAATTAGATTTATACTCATATATGTGAACTGAATCAAATTCCCCCATTCCTACTATCAGTGAGTGGTTTAAATTCCTTTCTTCTCAGCTGCAGTCATTTATAGAAGTGAAAATGAAGATGCAGGTGTAATAATAACAATGATTTATGTAGCCTTATGACTACAAGATCCATGATGCATTGTGACAGAGACTTAAATATATTTACATAGAAACATCTGGGGCCTTTAACTGAAACATGCAACTAACTATATTGAAGAAACGCCTGTGCAGATTAAACCAGCCAAAATTTAAAGAGGTATATAGATTTCCTGTTGAAGTTTATCTTCAGGGCTGGGAAAATGAAATTGAAAATAGAATTGCACCTTCAGTTTCACACACCCTGATGGAAGATACAGAAGGAAATGGAGTATCTTTTTGTGAGTGGTCTGTGCAAAATACACAAAAAGGAATTATGCTCACACACTCAAAATTATAGTAATGAGTTGTAATTACTCATTGGGAGTATCCAGTTGTGATAGCATAAAATATCGATGGCATGCTAATTGAGCCTCCATCCCAATTTGTTTGCACAAAATGTGTGGGAAGATCATGATGTTGGCTGTACGCTGAGCATTCATTCTAACAGCAGCAGCAGCAGCAGCAATAACAGCAACTGTCAAATGATTATTAATCTTTGAATCCTATTATTAATCTGTAATCCCATTGTCTCTGGGAGGGTGTTCCAGAAGCTGTAGAAATCTCCACCCATCTTCAAGGGCTAAATAGGACCTCAGTAGGCACGTGGGTGGCACTGTGGGTTAAACCACAGAGCCTAGGGCTTGCCAATCAGAAGGTCGGCTGTTCGAATCCCTGCCACGGGGTGAGCTCCCGTTGCTCGATCCCAGCTCCTGCCAACCTAGCAGTTTGAAAGCACATCAAAGTGCAAGTAGATAAATAGGTACCTCTCCGGCGGGAAGGTAAACGGCGTTTCCATGCACTGCTCTGGTTCGCCAGAAGCGGCTTAGTCATGTTGACCACATGACCCGGAAGCTGTACGCCGGCTCCCTTGGCCAATAAAGCGAGATGAGCACCACAATCCCAGAGCCATCCGCGACTGGACCTAACCGTCAGGGGTCCCTTTACCTTTACCTTAGGGCTGAATAGGGTCTGTGCCGGGGGAGCAGGTCTGGCTGTGGGATCCAAAATATTAATAGCCTTTTCAGTCTTCCACCCCACCCCAAAATGACTGCAAAAACTATACCAGCCCTGGATTTGACATAATGAGTTTGCCTTCTATTGCTTCCAGTGGAAAAAGATGGAAGGGCCAGTGTGACATATTGGTGTTGGACCTGGGACTAGGCCTTTAGGGGTTAGGATTAGGAGAGGAGTTTTGCCACCCAGCTTTGCTACTGGGTGCAGGTAGGAGATCAGCCCCCCACCTGGCAGAGGAATGGGGCTTTGTGCCAGCTTCTCCGAAAGGGAGGAGTCAATACAAAGCCCCTCTGGTGGGTGGGCGGATCCGGAAAGGATCTCCCCCCTGTCTGTTGGAGGAGACGCCTTATGAAGATTGCATTCCCTGAGATGAAATGGCAGCAGAGTGTTTCATTGCATAATCCTATGGCCTGTCTGGTCTTTGCCTGTCTGGTCTTTGTTATCTCAGGCGTCAGAGGGTCCAGCCCCACGGCAGGTTGCCAGGAACGGACAAGACAAGGAAAAGTCCTTACCATCTGCTTTTATTCAATATTGACAGAGAGAGGCTTGGGTATGTGGCCTCTCGGAATAATGGCGTTGCTGCGAGTGACTCTCCTACAGTGAGTCATCACTACAGGTTCTGAAAAGTGCCCTCTGCCTTTGAGCTCTTTGCTCTCCTGCTTTCAAGGCTCGCCAGGTTCTGGGAGGGGGGGTCTGGAAGGCTTTCTAAAGACACTGAGTCCCTCAGCTGTCCCCCCTCTCGTGCTTCTTCTTCCTCCTCTCCCGTTATCTCCTAGATTTCCCCCTCATCTTCCTCTGAGCTGTGATCTCCCTCAAACCCCTGTTGGAATTCTGAACTGTCTCCTTCTTCTCTGGAAGGGTCAGGCTGGTGAGGCGGTCTCCACCATTCCTCCTCCCCAGTTGCCGACATGCTACAACCCTGTGTTTAAAATTTTATTGCATTCCTCAGATGAAGATAGGGACATTTCTCACTCCCCTCATGACAGACCCTCCTCAACCCACCCTTTTTGGGTCATCCAACAGCACTACACCAATGGAACACAGTACACACGCCCTCCAGCATTCCGAGAAAACCCCTTTGCGTGTCAAGACCCTGAGACCACCCCCTCGTTGATGAATAAGACATAAGGACACAGATATTAAGTTAACGTTACTGGGCAAATTTAGGCCACAACTTTATTGGTTACAGAATGTGAGCGGTATTGGCTTAGGCAACTGGAATTGACCCGACTATATCTGACTCCTGCGCGTCATGCAGGGAGTCCAGTAAGGGTCAACCACTGGTAGGTGGAGCCCCATTGATGCAAACCAACTCGAGCTCCCCCTGGGTTTCCGACAAGGTCGTGGCATGGCCCTAGCTCAGCCTCAGACTTTGGACAAGATCCACACCCCCCCAGATTCCTTTAACGGAATACCCTTAAACTTGGAGGGGCAGGTGATGGCCATTTACCCCCCATCATAATATCAAGCAATGCATAACCGCCAAACCTTACAAAGTTCTGACGATTGCTACGAGGTAGGCAAAAACCAAATGGCCCATGCCAATTTGCCAAGTGGAAAAATTCCTACCAGGCCCCTCAACGGTGACCAACTGAGGTCCATAGCAAGGCCAAATTTGAAACCTGAAAATAGGGAGGGAGGTCGGGAGGTCGAGGAAGCGAGCCAAGAGGAAGCTCGCGCCTCAGTTTAAATGGGGCCCGGCCATGCCCCCCAGCCAGTGGATTGGCTGGCAGGTGAATGACATGGCTGGGAACCTCTGGGGGATGCGGGACTTCGTCCCAGTTTAAATGGGGCCCGGCCATGCCCCCCAGCCAGCGGATTGGCTGGCAGGTTCCCAGCCATGTCATTCACCTGCCAGCCAATCCGCTGGCTGGGGGGCATGGCCGGGCCCCATTTAAACTGAGGCGAAGTCCCGCATCCCCCATGTAATCCACCGTAACTCCTCCCCACTGGGAAGTGGAGCAGATTTGTGGACACACAAAGCATTTTTTAAATAACAAAAATCAAGACTCCTTGCACCCCATTCAGCTCCTCTTTTTCTTTCCATCCTGGGCAGCCCTTTCCTCTGCCTTCCCCTGAGAGCTGGCACATTATGCTGGGCTGGGCCTTGGTGACAGAAGCTTCTGCTCTTCCTTGCTCCAGCAGTCACTACCAGCTGCCCAAGGGGGGAGGCTGGCAGCAGCAGCCGCCATGGAGAGGCAACGTGATGTTCCCTCAGAGCCACAGCCACCGCAACTTCCATTGCTCGGGACAACCACCAGTTCATCTGAGCTCAGGGCAGCACTGGCAGGAGAAATAGGGACATTCCTGGATCAAATCAGAAGCCAGGATGGCTTTTGTAATTCCAGGGCTGTCCCTGGAAATCCGGGACACTTAGAGGGTATGTTATTGCTGCTTATTTATATGAATATTTATTTTCTGTGTCATCTGCAGCTTGGAGAGTTAGGGGATTCATAGAAACTTACTGGGTCTGGCCCCTTCTTTGATGAGATATGCTCAAACAGCAAATCACCACATGAAATTTCAAGTCTAATTTACCCTTCCCTTGAAAAAAAAAATCCTCTGAATTTACTGTTCATTTCATCTTCTTCCAATCACAGAAATCAGAGCTGAAAAAAGGGACATTTTCAGCCGGCTAGTTCATTCCCTCGCCACTGGAAAATTATTACCTGCTGTATATATTCTGCAGGGCTGCTTCCAGTCCAATTTTAAAATGGCTCAGGTGCTAAGGCTGTCATCATTCCACTTCAGTATCCAATGCACCACAGAGTCAGAATTTTAAGTTCTATTCTTTAGCTTGCAATTTCTTTGCTCCTTTTTGACCAGATAACCTCATTTATACGGATCATATACAATTGCAATTTTTAAAAAAAGATGTTTATGTTCTTTTTTGCAGATACTTGCCATACACTTACTAAGTCAATATTTCCCAAAAGTATACATATTTATCTTTTCAAATCCCTTTTCATAAATCAAAGTCTACTTTTCATTTCCACTGCTTCTCAAGTCTTTTCACTGAGCTTCAGCTGAACTCAGAAAGAGTTTTCAGCTTTTCTGGAACAAAAACAAGGTTGTTGTGTTGTGCTTTTTATAAACTGGAATATGCCCCCTTCTTGTATGCTTCGCACATAGCTTGCTGTAGGATATTGAATAACCATAACAATACATTCCATTCATTAACTAAAATAGCTATGTGATATACATATGTAGTACTGAAACTAGCAAATCCCTCTCTCCTTAGGTGGGTGGCAAGAATGCTAAGACTACCTCTGTTTTCTCTGGTAGTTCTCATGTGATTGGTTAACGTTGGACACATGGGAGGTATTTAGTGAAGGAGAGACTCCATTTTATGTGAAGCAAGATGGCTGTGTTTCAGAATCCACTGTGAACACTGCTAAGTTGAATTGAGTGTTGGACTGCTTGTTCTCTGCTTGAAAGAGAGCCAAGCTGCAGGAGAGGGTAAAAGTGGAAATCTCTCGTAAAAGCTGAAGGGCATGGCCTAACTGAGATACAGAAAGCTGAGTGCTGAGCTCTGGAAATAGAGGAAAATGCAGTTTGAAGAAGGGACTGTAGGTCCATGCTTGGAGAAGCATGTGACTGTAAATACAATGTTTTTATTTGTCTATCACTACAAGTTTCTGACACAGGTGGCGGGTGGCGCTGTAGGTTAAACCACAGAGCCTAGGACTTGCCGATCAGAAGGTTGGCGGTTCAAATCCCCGCAACGGGGTGAGCTCCTGTTGCTCGGTCCCAGCTCCTGCCAACCTAGCAGTTCAAAAGCACATCAAAGTGCAAGTGGATAAATAGGTACCACTCCGGCGGGAAGGTAAACGGCGTTTCCGTGCGCTGCTCTGGTTCTCCAGAAGCGGCATAGTCATGCTGGCCACATGACCACAGGAAGCTGTACGCCGGCTCCCTCGGCCAATAAAGCGAGATGAGCACCGCAACCCCAGAGTCGGTCATGACTAGACCTAATGGTCAGGGGTCCCTTTACCTATAAGTTTCTGAAAGTAAAGTTTTTGAATGTTCAGGTCTGGACATTGGTTTAACTTCCAAAGAAGAGTATCAGTCAAATATACGGTTTGGGCTTCTTAGCTGCTATTTTGCTATTCTTACTTCAAAAACCTATGGTATCGCTGCCACAGCAACTGCCATACAGTGGAAAATCCCTGCCCTGATCTATATTTAGAACCGTGGAAGTGCAGCCATACCTAATCCCCAAAAATTTGTCCACAACTAATACAAGTAGTATTAGTTCATGCTCATATCCATATATTAATCAGCACCAGGAAAAAAATAATAATCTTAATTGGATTAAGTCTGAATTTTCATCTCCTAAGTAACATAAAGGGATATTCCAAGAGGAATGCCATACTTAAATGGCTGTGAGTTTGGATTTGCCAGACGTCTCTGTCCAGTTGCCTACTGACAGCTCACCAGTTGTATCTATTGCCACTTAATGTCTCTTCCACCTCCTCCTATCCTTAAGGACAGGGACGGAGAAGCTTTTTAGAAGCGATAGAGGGGGGAATTAACTCCTGCAGCTTTGGCTTGCCTGTGTTGCCTCTGTATGTGAGTAGGGGGGAGGTTTCAAGAGAGGGGAAGTCTCAAGCTCTCCTCCTTACAAATCTCCTCCTGCTCCTCCAGTGGTCCATATTAAATAGCTGAGAAGCGAGCAAAAGAGGGCTGAAGAAGCAATGAGAGAAGAGATTGCTCACTTGAAAGATGTTGCCGGCAGGATTGCTCGCCAGTCGAAGCAGCCAGCCTGCTGCATGGCTATGTGCCACTTTAATCAGCCTATCAAGGTCATGTCTGGCCATGATTAAACTTTAGATCTTACTCAGCATAACAGGATTGTCTTGAAGGATTAACACACACACACACACACACACACACACACTTTTTCCTAGGGATGATGGGAGCTGCAGTCCCAAAACAACTGTCTATGCACCTTTTGTGTATGGAAGTGAGAGCTGGACCATAAAGAAGGCTGATCGCTGAAGAATTGATGCTTTTGAATTATGGTGCTGGAGGAGACTCTTGAGACTCCCATGGACTACAAGAAGATCAAATATATCCATTCTGAAGGAAATCAGGCCTGAGTGCTCACTGGATGGACAGATCCTGAAGCTGAGGCTCCAATACTTTGGCCACCTCATGAGAAGAGAAGACTCCCTGGAAAAGACCCTGATGTTGGGAAAGATGGAGGGCACAAGGAGAAGGGGACGAGAGAGGACGAGATGGTTGGATAGTGTTCTCGAAGCTACCAGCATGAGTTTGACCAAACTGCGGGAGGCAGTGGAAGACAGAAGTGTCCATGGGGTCACGAAGAGTCTGACATGACTGAACGACTAAACAACAACAGCAACCAAAGAGAGGCATACACTATGGGAGTTACCAAATGGCCTAGGGCAAGTAGACACCATTGTATACATTCTGAAGAACCATTCATAAGGATGGATAGCCTATTTGTGCGCTCGAACGGCCCCCTTTCACGTACGGAACAGTTACAGTGCGATAAACATCTCTTTATGATAATGCGACTTTGTGGAGTTTGTCTCTATAATTAGAATCAGAAATGGTCTAGTCCTCAAGAGGACAACCTGTTCCATTTGAAATGCATGCTAAAAGCACTGGTTCTAAATGAGTGCTAAAAGCATTCTAACTAGTGCTAGGAGAGCTAGCAGCAAAGCATTCGTCAGGGGGCTTCGCCATTAAGAAGACAGTGCGCACAGTCCTGCAGGAGCAGCAAATTTATTGGGCGATCCAAACTGAAGGAAGTCAGTGTATGTTATAGCAGGGTGAGTTATGCCAGTGTACCTTACCCTTGCTTCAAACTCCTTTCAGTAACAGCTGCTGTTGGCTGAACCAGCCCGAACCCAACAAAGGGAAAACAAGCCTAATAATAATAATAATAATAATAATAATAATAATAATAAATTTATTTATACCCCGCCCTCCCCAGCCAAGACCGGGCTCAGGGCGGCTAACAACCAATAATAAAAACAAGTTGATTGAAATACAACTTAAAAAACAAGATTAAAATACAACGTTCAAATGCAGCCTCATCACAGGAGGAGAAAGGAAAAAAGAGAAAGAGGGGGAGGGAGTCAAATTGATTCTAAGCCAAAGGCCAGGCGGAACAACTCTGTCTTACAGGCGCTGCAGAAAGAAATCAGATCCACCAGGCCAGAGCCAGTGTTGAAAAGGCCCTGGCTCTGGCTGAGGCTAATCTGACTTCCTTAGGACCCGGGACCTCTAGGGTGTTGCTATTTATGGACCTTGAGGCTCTCCCTGGGGCATACCGGGAGAGGTGGTCCTGTAGCTACGAGGGTCCTAGGCCGTATAGGGCATTAAAGGTCAAAACCAGCACCTTAAGTCTGACCCTGTACTCCACCGGGAGCCAGTGCAGTTGGTAAAGCACTGGATGAATGTGATCCCGCGGCAAGGACCCCGTAAGGAGCCTCGCTGCAGCATTCTGCACCCGCTGGAGTTTCTGGGACAGCTTCAAGGGCAGGCCCGCGTAGAGCGAATTACAGTAGTCAAGCCTGGAGGTGACCGTCGCATGGATCACTAGGAGTTGCTAGGCCACGTACCTGAGTTGAATGAAGTTTGGAATAGGTGCAAGTCTCTCCTGGCTCCATTCCCATGTCCACAACTCCCCCAGAATGCTTTTTCAAGACTTGTACCCAAGCTTGGGCAGGGCGAAGCATGCCGAGTGGGGAGCCCACTGCAGCGCAGCTTCCTCTCCTGAGCTGAGGAGTAGGCAGTCATTGAACCACGCTTGGCCTCCTCTACCCCTGTGACATTGAGGGGGCCAGGCCCCCTGCCAGCTAATATTGAGGGGGCCGAAGATCCCTCTGCCCCTAGGAGTTGGTGTAGGGAAAGCAATACTACAGAAATGTGATTAAGAGCAATGTATCACACACCTTGCCTTAGTGTTTACTGCAATTCACTTTCCATGCAGTGGAGGAAAGAGAGACAAAATAATAAACTATACAGGATGGAAACAGGGCTAATCCAAAAAAGGGAAGGGGCATTTTCACGATACCCCCTCTCCACCCAAAGCACCATGTTTCCCACTAACCATTCTCTCTCTCTCTCTCTCTCTCTCTCTCTCTCTCTGTGTGTGTGTGTGGGTTGTGTCCCACAAGAGAGGGCTGCACAGACGAGTAAAATAGGACATGGGGGTGCTTTCAGAAAACTGTTCAGCTCCCACCTCCCTTTTTATGCCCAAAAAATGTTCCCTGGAGAGCATTCAGCTGAGCCCTAAAGTCAACACCTCTGGAGAAATGTCAATGTGTTTGGAGAAAATCGGAAAATGAGATCTGAGCTAGTGGAGGGGCTGCCGAGCCTAGCCCATATTGTTCATGCCTTAATACCAGCTTAGCTAGATCCTCCTAATCCATGGAGTATGTAGCAAAATTCCTTTTTGTAACGGTGACATCTGGTATCGAACAGCAGAAATAATAATACGTTCCCCAAGTTCTCTGGCTGAGAGCTTTACTCTACAGATCTTCGTCACTGCCTATATCTCTGCACTGCTGAGCCAATGCCAACCAGAAACTATTTCTTGCAAAAAGCCACATTTTATGTATTACCGGGATCTGTTGTTATTCAGGGCCCGGGGTGGGGTGGGGGGTGGGCAGGTCTATGCTAACCTTTGGGACAGGGCATTTATTTATTTTTTTGAAAATGCTAGCAAAAATTATACAGACTATTTAGTAGTCACTGTGCCAGCAACTACTTTGCTGTCCTGGAGAGCCAATGCGGCTGCTGCCAGCTTTACTAGTATGTAATAAATTCCAATGGCACTGCTGCTAAGCAGGTATCAAACTCAGGGGCACAGGTAATATTGATTTTTTTCTGCCTCTAGCTTTTTGATTAATATGGAAACCTACTGCACATTGCTCACAGCAGTCCAGAATCTGCTAGCTGCATTTATTCTCCACAGAGCTCAATACCACAAATAAACATGAGGTTTAGAAAAAAATGAAAAAAACAAAGTGAAAAGTTTTTTCCCCTTTTCTTTTGGTTAACATCCAGCTAAGTGCTCAACTACTTAAACTGTAACTCTGAAAAGCACATTTGTATTCCCAAATGGCATTGCACACCAGGACAGCCGCAGATCGATACAGCCGATACGATTTATCTGTTATTTTGACATCCCTTCTTGGGGAAGTTAGAAGGAACACCTCAAAGGGAAATTTCTTCACACTTGTCTTACTGCGCTAATGACATTATTGGGATGAAAACAGAACTTGATCAGTAACAGAAGTGCAGCATGGTGCAAACTTGTGGATGGTTTCAGCAACACTTAAAGAGCACAGGAAGCTTTAGAAAAGTATAATGAGAACCACAGGGGTAAGCGGGAGACTTGTCCCTTTCTCATTCCTTCTGGCAAATACTAAGGATTGCATTATCCATTTCTGATGCTGAGGTTGTGAGTGCCATTGCATTGTCAAAACAGCACCATGCACAAGGGAGGTTTCAGAGGGGAAACACCAAGATTTGCAGAAGTCTAAAAAATATGAAGGGACATGGGTGGTGCTGTGGGTTAAACCACAGAGCCTAGGACTTGCTGATCAGAAGGTTGGCGGTTTGAATCCTCATGACGGGGTGAGCTCCCGTTGTTCAGTCCCTGCTCCTGCCAACCTAGCAGTTCGAAAGCACGTCAAAGTCAAGTAGATAAATAGGTACCGCTCCGGCGGGAAGGTAAACGGCGTTTCCGTGCACTGCTCTGGTTCGCCAGAAGCGGCTTAATCATGCTGGCCACATGACCCGGAAGCTGTACGCCGGCTCCCTCGGCCAATAAAGTGAGATGAGCGCCGCAACCCCAGAGTCGGTCATGACTGGACCTAATGGTCAGGGGTCCCCTTTACCTTTACTAAAAAATATTTAGAAAAAGAAAGACTTGAAGGAGGAGTCAAATAGCCCAATTAGGGCTCGTACGTGGAATGCCAACGGACTATTACATGAAACACTGTATGAAACATGCCTAAGGTGTTTTCTTCTCTTTTTAAATTTGCCAGGACGATCAGATGAATTCTATGTCCTTCTGCTCCTCTAAGATAAAAAAAAATCTTATCACCCTCAGTGTGGTCAAGTTCTGTGTGCCAGCAAGCAAAACCAGCCAGCAACAGACACCAGACATTTTGAAATCTTCCTCTTTGGATTTCATGCCATTGTTACATATTTTAGAATGCCAATGCTCGTTTCATTTCACTCTACGCTATTTTTATTTATTTTAGTTTAACATTTTTTTACCCTATTATACACATTTGGATAATATGTTTCTTGTTTCCTTAATGCTGAACACTGACCCAAACAATAAAGATTTGATTTGATATATTCACAGTTGCCGTATTGGCCTGAATATAAGCCTCACTTTCCCCCCCAAATTCTAACCATGAAAAGTTAAAGTGAGGCTTATATTCGCGACCTTACGGTATGCAGCCAGGAGCGCAGGGCAAACAGTGCCAGGAGCGCAGAGAAGCAGTGCCCGCCCCATCCTCTCCCCCTAGTCTGGGAAGGGGGAGAGTGAGGAAGGGGAAAGGCCGCTGGCAACACAGCGCAGCTCCCCCCCCCGCCCCCAGATATGCAGCCAGGAGCAGTGAGGAATGGAGTGTACCTCCAATTTTAAAGGTACAGCTTATATTTGGGTGCGGCTTATATTCGGGCCAATACGGTAGATCCAAACTGAGCCATGTTTATTGTAACATAGTTGCAAATCTGTGCAACACATGGGAAGGTTAGCAAAGGATAGTGAAGTAGGTGTAACATCAAAAAAACTAAGATCATAGCCACTGGTCCCATCACCTCCTGGCAAATAAAAGGGGAAGAAATGGAGGCAGTGAGAGATTTTACTTTCTTGGGCTCCATGATCACTGCAGAGGGTGACAGCAGTCACAAAATTAAAAGACGCCTGCTTCTTGGGAGAATAGCAATGACAAACCTAAACAGCATCTTAAAAAGCAGAGACATCACCTTGCCAACAAAGGCCCCTATAGTTAAAGCCATGGTTTTCCCAGTAGTGATGTATGGAAGTGAGAGCTGGACCATAAAGAAGGCTGATCGCAGAAGAATTGATGCTTTTGAATTATGGTGCTGGAGGAGACTCTTGAGAGTCCCATGGACTGCAAGAAGATCAAACCTGTCCATTCTGAAGGAAACCAGCCCTGAGTGCTCACTGGAAGGACAGATCCTGAAGCTGAGGCTCCAATACTTTGGCCACTCATGAGAAGAGAAGACTCCCTGGAAAAGACCCTGATGTTGGGAAAGATTGCAGGCACAAGGAGAAGGGGACGACAGAGGACGAGGTGGTTGGACAGTGTTCTTGAAGCTACAAACATGAGTCTGACCAAACTGCAGGAGGCAGTGGAAGACAGGAGTGTCTGGCGTGCTCTGGTCACGAAGAGTTGGACATGAGTAAACGACTAAACAACAACAACAACAAAAATACGCAAATATGACAGCATTAGCAACTTGCCATCAATTCTTTGTATAATATATTCTTTTTTAATACGCAATTGGCACAAATTCACTAACGCATGAAAAACTCAGTGGGTCGGATAAAGCTTAAGTTAGCTGAACTTAGTTCTCATCAAAATAAATGACACTTAAGTCATGACTATTTCCCATTGATTTCAGTGGGAAATAATTTCAAGTAACCTGGGGAGCAATCCTATGCACGAAAGGATGCTCGAAGAATGCCTCTTTTGGGGGACTTGCACTGGTCTTTGCTGGCTGAGCAAATTACACCAGCATATCTTTGGATGAGCTGAGCCTGGGGACTTGAGAGCACTGAGACTGAAATTAGCTGGAATAATAAAAAAATTCCTTCCAGTAGCACCTTAAAGACCAACTAAGTTAGTTCTTGGTATGAGCTTTCGTGTGCATGCAGACTTATTCAGATACACAGTGTGCATGCACACGAAAGCTCATACCAAGAACTAACTTAGTTGGTCTTTAAGGTGCTACTGGAAGGAATTTTTTTTATTTTGACTATGGCAGACCAACACGGCTACCTATCTGTAACTGAAATTAGCTGGGTGAGCCGGAGTTCTGCTGCATCCTAAACTACTTATTCTGGTAGATCTTGCCCTATAATAATGGCAATCCAATGTCTCCCCCCCCCCTCAAAATCATAAATAAAACACCTATGGGAAGAGAATTTGGAATGGAGAATAAGGGCCTGTGTGCCTTACCCTTTCCCCACCCTAACGTCAATACCTTAAAATTCATTTCAAATCACATAAAAGAACGGCTGGGGAAGAAAGTTGGGGAAAGAGTTATCTATCCTCCTTGATACTTTCTCACTCCCAGTTCTATTCTGTCAAAGCTGCCTTTCTGGTTGGTTTTTAATAGCACCAGAACTCTTCTTAAATGTGTTAAGTCAGCCCAGAGAAAAAAATAGACAGGTTTGCTACAGAAGGACCCTATAGAGCAAAGACAATTCAGGAAACTCTGACAAATGAGTAAACTCTCTCACTCCCAAGGATAGTGAAAAACAACAACAACAACAACAACAACAAAAAACCTTTTCCCCAAACGACTAGCTAATATGATCTGGGAGAGCAATGAAAGTGGGAAAGAGAGCTCATTAAAGAGCATTAGTGCATTTTATCCCTCCAAACCTTTTGTTTATGTTTGCAAACTTTGCGTGTCCTCAAATGATAAATGACAGCGCTTCCATCATAACAGTGCGACATGGTATCAATATTTCAAGCTTCTGCATGCTACACACAGTGAATGACTTCATATGAAATTAATTACCTTTAAAATGGAAGACGTGCATAAATCAATCTAGCCGAAAAAATAAATGATTTATTTTTCCTCCATCAAACAGGAAGGGATAATGATGCATGCTGATCAATGCCTTGCAAAAAGAGAAGGAGGGGGTACAGAAAGTTATATGGCCTCGTGGGATTGCTCCAGTTCCACAAGTAATTTTATTTGCCTGTGTATCTCTCGGAGAGAAGCTTGCACTGATAAAATGACAGACATGATGTAACAAGAGCTTCTTGGTTTCCTCTTGGTGGATAGGTGGAAACTTCATACAATATGAGGAGAAAAGGACAACCTTATCCACAACTGACACAAGAAATGAATCCCGGGAACTGATTAGTCTCTGGCAAAGACCCCCTGAAACAACTTTGTTTCCCCCCCTGTTGCACGAGCTTGTGTGAGATAATTTAGCTAAAGTATTTTGAAACGTGGCATTTTTTAAAAAAGCTGTCTTATTTGAAAGAGATGGCCATGATCATCATAACCACATGATGGTGTGTCCTGCTTCTGCTGAGAAATTATCTTTGTCTAGATTTAAAAGACAGCAGGAGAATGTATCAGGTTGTCAACAGTATTTGCTCAAACCATATAATCAGAAAAATAACCCCAAGATTATTAGTGGTATAAAATGGCAACTATCCCTGGTCACTGTCATGACCTGTCCATAATAAGTCAGCATAGCACTAAAGCACTACAGCACAGCCAGCTACATGTATGTACTATTGTTGAGGACCAAGTGCTGTTCTGGATTTTCTCTTAGTTTGAATTTTTGTGCGGAGGGATAAAAAAAAAAAAAAAGCATATTCACGGTGGAAGGTGGGTTTCCCCAGCCCTGATCATCTGTTGCTTCAAGGCTATTCTGATCAGATTTGGCTCGCTGATGACACCAGCAGGACAAACAAAGCTGTTTAATATGAGTCTTTGCCCATAAGATTTTTCTGCTTTCAATAACATTGTGATGCATCCAAATCTGAGGGGATGTGATACCAATTTCTTGTTTCTAGAGTTATGCAGCAGGTGATTACGTCTGCAATATTTCTTAACAGGTAGCAGGAGAAGACCTGTGTGGCTGTGCCAGAACGCACTCATGTTGGAGGGAGTGTTTTAGAGGAAACATTTTCGGTTCATTTTGTGTGAACACCCCCCCCCCACACACACACCAAGTAAAGCAGAGGCATAATTTGCAGGTTTCACAAAGAAGCCCTTTGCAAAGCACACTCCTTCTGCTGGGAGCAAGTCAAAGGTCATATGCTATTTCATCACACACAGAACCATAGCCGTCAACTTTTCCCTTTTCTTGTGAGGAATCCTATTCAGAATAAGGGAATTTCCTCCATGTATGCAACAATGGCCACAAGAGTTCTGGTAGCACAAGGATGGAAGACTGAAGAAACCCCAACTAAAGAATCATGGCAATAAAAATTGATGGACTATGCAGAACTGGCAAAACTGACATACAAGCTACGGGACAAGGATAACTGTGACTTTAAGGATGAATGGGAACCCTTTACAAAAGTATCTGAAGATGCAACAAAGCGAACTGGACTCCTTGGCAGGTTTTGAATAAACATTCACAAACTTTTTATTGATAATAATCAGCTAAATACGTAGTTTGAGGATCTATACAACTTTGTAACATGCAGAAAACAGCATTCCAAAACTGGAACTGAGGGAAGTCGGGGGGTGGGTGGGTTTTGTGTGGGAGGGGGGGAGGGAGGAAAAATGGGGGGGGGGGACAAGGATGATATGTTTTTGGATAATATGTCTTGTTATAATTTTGAATAAAAAACTTTTTAAAAAGGAAAAAAAAACAGAATAAGGGAATTTCCCTTTAAAAAGGAAATGTTTACAGCTATGCACAGAACAATTGTCTAGAATTGGCACGTCTGAAAGTACCGTATTTTTCGCTCTATAACACGCACCCGACCATAACACACACGTAGTTTTTAGAGGAGGAAATCCGTAGGCATGCCACCCATAGGCATTCCCTCCATAACACACACAGACATTTCCCCTTACTTTCTAGGAGGAAAAAAGTGAGTGTTATGGTGCAAAAAATACGGTACATCCTCTCCTGTGCTATGCAACTTCTCTCACATTTTATAGCTGCTTCTGTAGGTTGATTTTCCATTGGTGAAGTGTAAAAATGTTCACGTTTCTTCCTATATACATAAGGATGAAAAATGTCATTGTGCCCTGATGCTGTGTGGCTGTCAATAGGAGGCCAGCCAGACAATATGAGGAATGCCAGACAAAGTCAGACAAGCTGCTTAAACGGGGGTGGGGAGGGGACCAAGCACCTATTCTGGTTTGTTAAGTGTTTCTGCAGTGAAGTTTAGCAGAGGAATGGAGAGGCCCTTTGCCCAGCGGCTGAGCAGTGGGGTGGAAGGAGCTGTGGGGGTTTGGGGTAAAGTGAGGAGTTGGCAAGGGGGGGTGGGGGTTTGCCAAGGGGATAGGTGGGGTTCGAGAACTGAGTGAACAAAGGCAGAACCCCCAGTATACACAGAAGTATGAGCTTATGCTTGCTTATAGAGTCGTACCTTGGAAGTCAAACGGAATCTGTTCCAGGAGTCCGTTCGACTTCCAAAGTGTTCGAAAACCAAAGCACGACTTCTGATTGGCTGCAGGAAGCTCCCACAGCCAATCAGAAGCTGCAGAAGCCCCGTCGGATGTTCGGCTTCCAAAATCGTTTGAAAACCAGAACACTCACTTCCAGGTTTTGATTGTTCAGGAGCCGATTTGTTTGGGATCCAAGGCGTTTGAGATCCAAGGTACGACTGCATCCACTGTGCGTACTGGCAAAACTTTGGGGCTGCAGTGTTAACTAGGCCTTGCAGCCAGATTCTAAATATACATTGATTTGTTTAAATGTTCTTACGGTCTATTTTGAGTACTATGTGGAAAAGCATTATATAAATAAACTTGACAATGATAGTGATGACTGGCTAATAAGCACTTTAGTTCATTAATAACTCATTTACAATTATTTCTTTGTTCAGGATGCAGGCAATTAAGAATATTTTCCAGAATTCCCAGACTTAATTCCATCCATTATAGCAATTTCACTTGTGTTGTATTTCTTTAACTCTCAACGAACAAAATGTGCTATGCAGCATCTGGTAAACAAAGCAATTTCTTGATCAGATTGGAAGAATCTGGGCAGGTGGCTGAATCAGAAGCAAGGAAAATTATTTCGCTTAGTCCAGATATTTAAAAAGACATGTCGGAACGGGCTTCCAGGTTTATGCTTCTGTTTTGTATCATGTCGAAATGAAGGACAGATGTCCTTCATGCTGGCAGCTTAAAATATAAAGACCTCCATACTAGGGATTCTCCAGCAGCCAGATGGATGACAAATCCTACACTAGGAGAGATTAAGTCCATGGAAAATGGTGTCCAAACCACTGAGAGCTATTTAACATGCACCCCAGCAGACAATTCTCTACAAAAGACAACTCTTCTGCAGTTGTTAAGAGAATGCTGGCACCACAATTAGGCAGAGAAACTAAAAAGGGACAGAATGCTTTAAAATGGGGATCAAAACAGGAACCAGGAATGAAGGAATATTGCAGCTGCTGTCTATCTGCAGCAGCTGTTGCGGGATTTTGGAGGTTACCCTAATAGTAATAGTAATAGTAAAATAATAACAATAATTTATTATTTGTACCCCGCCCATCTGGCTGGGTTTCCCCAGCCACTCTGGGCGGCTTCCATAGAAACCAAAAAACACTAAAATATCATACATTAAAAACTTCCCTGAACAGGGCTGCCTTAAGATGTCTTCTGAATGTCAGGTAGTTGTTTATCATTTTGACATCTGATGGGAGGGCGTTCCACAGGGCGGGCACCACTACCGAAAAGGCCCTCTGTCTGGTTCCCTGTAGCTTCACTTCTCACAGGGAGGGAACCGCCAGAAGGCCCTCGGCACTGGATCTCAGTGTCCGGGCTGAACGATGGGGGTGGAGACGCTCCTTCAGGTATACAGGACCGAGGCCGTTTAGGTGTCAGAGCTATGCTTTCCAATGGAGGTGGGTATCCAAGACCAGTAAAGTCACGGAGTGGGATGGGAATTTCCAGTGCTGAAATGGCAAGCGAGAGGAGGGTACCAGTCTTTTCCTATTTCACCCCTGCAGCCAGGCTCATCTCCACTCCGAGAGCCTGGCAAGGAAAAAGAAAGTGGCTGGGGCATGTTAAGTATAATTGATTTAATTCAAACAAAAATGGAAAATGCATGTGCATTAATGAAGGTTTAAAATGGAAAACGGCTCAGTGTGTATTGCTGAAAGGTTACTAATGGCCTATATAAATCCAGACAGTAGGCAAAATTGTTTACAAAATGTGCATATTGGGATTTATGGGCATGAAAATGCACACAAATTTTATAGGGACTTTTAAAAAAAATGCATGCACAAGTGGGGTAAACTGAATTTAAGACTGGGAAAATGAGATATGGAGAGGAACGGAGACAGATAGATTCACTTATCCCTACTCCTGGCTTCGGGACTTGTTAGAAACTCGTCACCTGTACTGCAACAAATTAAGACCTGCTTGCCCTGCTGTTCAGGGAAACACACACACAAGGAGAGAGAGAGGGGGAGAAGGAATGTACATTTCATTTCCTCTCTAGTCATGAGCAGAAGTCTCATGAAGCCAGCCCCTAACCTGAAAGTAAAAAAATTCTTCCTGGACACCTGAGTGGATAAGATAGTTAGCAAGAGGCCTGCAATGTGAGCTCTGCTTTTAGGAGTCCAAATAATTTAGAGATCCATTTCATTCGGCCCCGAAAAGCTCACAGGCATTCGAGCCAAGGTATGGAAATCATTTTTTGATGAGGACTCTACGTGTGTGTGTGTGCTTGCCTGTCTGAAGGTCACTTTGAGCAATGTTTGCAAAGGCATGCTGCACGTATTTTTGGTACTCAGTCCCTTAGACAATTTCGAAACTGAATACTGAAAGCACCTTCTTAGGATTGATAAGAAATGTAGAAACCTCAGGAGTAAACCTGCTGGAATGGGGAAATATTAAGAAGCAGTCTATTAACATTTTCCATTTTATTATGTCAGATATGTCAGCATATATCGGCTATTAAAAACAACAACCACCAGCGTGCAAATTTCTCTCAGTCCAGAAAACTCCAGCTCCAAGCCTTTCCTTCTTAGCTTTACAGACTGTTGCCTTGGTCCTCAGAACTTTCACAGATCTTGCTATTGCAGAGCTGTCATCCCCTCCCACTTCCTCAGACATGTCTGTCTTGAAACTCTCACAACCTATCTCTTGGGACATCGGGATTACTCCGGGTCATTTGCATCACTTAACTTTCAAAGATAAAGACGCCTTCTGCTTTAAAGGTCACCATAACCTTCTCTAGCTAATGATGGAAAGGACATTCTTCTGTTTGCCTGCTTTTGCCCAGAAAGTTGTGCTGGTTAACAGTGGTCAGGCAAAAGGATCAAGTCTGTGCTTCAGCCAGAGTTGCATCCAGTGCTATTTTTCTTGAAAAAGAGGTGCCAGAACTCACCATGAACACCTCTTTTGTTCTCTTAGAATGACAACGGCGCTCACCTGAGAGGTGCTAGAACTGAGTTCCGGCAAGTTCCAGTTGAAAAAGAAGATGGGCAACACAAGCCCTCACAGAAGACTAAAATGGCCATTTCTGATTAAAATTGGGATCTGGTCAATGTAAAACAAAAATAATGCCACTTACACACATGTCAAAAACAATAACGGAAGGCACAAGAAGTTCAAAGATGCTGCCAGTTCCATGTCTGAAAAGACTCTGTGTTTGAGAGTCATGCAGTTTTCAGCCTGGAAGGTCACTTTCACAGACATGTTTGTCCCCTCCTAAATTCTTTTAATGAAAATAGCTCTGTGTTTTTCACGAGATTGCTTTACTTTTATCTAACAATCTGCAGCACAGCTGAAAGGAAGCATATTTCCAACACAGCTCAGCTCCTGTCGTTTGGAGGTGCCGCTCCAAAGGAGTTCGGCTGCTCCTAGGTGAAAGACGAGCAAGACCTTCTTAGGACCTTCATATAAACATTTCAGCGTCTCACATTCTAGACAGCTGAGATGTAAAGTCTTGCAAATAGACCCAATACAATATACTTACCCTTCAGCTTCCAAGCAAGGCACTATAAAGCAACTTAACATTTTTGGTTTTAGCACATTCTTTGAAACAAGACCAGAATGAATGCATCTGGAAAGTTGTATTCTGGAAAGTTGTTAGTTCACTCTGCATTTTCACATCTCTCAAGAGATCCTAACCAAATTTCGCAGGATGGTTCCTGAGATCAAGGAGATTTTCCATCTGTGTTTGGCTGCCATTTTGAATCAAGGTGAACCTTTCAAAAGTGCAAAGGCATTTTTGCTTCATAGAATTTCTGACACTCCTAGTTTATTATACTTCCATCACTTTTCTTATCTTTACTTATAACTTGTGAGTGGGATGTTTGTGTGAAGATTTAAGGAAACAGGAGACGAGATAAAATTCTTCCTGGAAAGTGTGGTAGCACTGACAACTTTGGAAATCCCTGGCTATTGAAATCAAGCTCTTTTTGGTGTCTGATAAAAACCTTCTAAGCATACCCAGATGCTTGGAAATCCGAGGCAATTTTTATCTGTTTTAGGATTTTAACTTTTGTATGTTTTAATGTATGGTTGCGATTTTTTAGATTTTTTAAATTTTATCCTTTTGTAAACCACTTTAAGGTTTGGTTTGGTTTTTACCATCAAGCAGCGTATCAATCTTAGGAAGTAAATAAACAACAAAAGCGCTAGTAGCCCCAAATCACTGTTCAGGCAGGGCATAGTTCACTGTGTTGGGTGGAGTTTGTAATAGGCAGATTTTCATCTGGATGCAGTCCCTCATTCTGGCTTCACCAAAGATGTGTTGGTGTAAGTCCATCAGTTGGCGGGGAGTGAGAAATGTCCTTATTTTCATTTGAGGAATGTTGGATGGTATGCTACTTTTGTTGACACTTGTAACCAACCTGAATGAAGTTTGAAGCAGGAGGCAGAGGCGAATTTAGGGAAGCACGACTGGTTCAGTCGCACTGGGTGCAGAGCCTTGCAAGCACCACGGGGAATGCCATAGCTATGCTTTAGAACGGAGTGTGAGAGGTGGGGGACGCTGCTGAAATTTGAGACCCCAAGGTCCACCCCTGCAAGGAGTTAGATCACCCCTGCTCTGCCCCACCCTTCCTCTGCCACACCCTTTTTTGGGATGTATGTTGCTCTTAGCTCATTCCCCTTTAGCTCAGTTGACTAAGCCGTAATTGAGCCAGGATGGAGGACTTATGTGGCTGGACCAGGATGAGGGACTCGGCTCAGCCAGAAAAAAGTCTTTTCCAATCTGTGCTCAGCTCCTAGTGGTTCTTGGGTTTGGATTGCTTCCTAAAGCTTATTTGCAATTGGGAATGAAGATTCAGAGGCCAGGTTGGTTTTGAGGAGGATCTTTATGGACAAAAGGGAGAGCTTTCCCCATCCAGGTGTTTGGGAAGAGAGTTCCATAACTTTGATTCATAGACAGAAGTGTTTGATTCATAATTGGCTGTGCAGAAATCGACTCTCCCTTACAAATTCCAGCTTCTCAAACAAAGTTATTTGATTGTACAGTGGTACCTTGGGTTACATATGCCTCAGGTTAAATTTGCTTCAGGTTACAGACTCCACTAACGCAGAAATAGTACCTCGGGTTAAGAACTTTGCTTCAGGGTGAGAACAGAAATCGTGCGGCAGCAGCAGGAGGCCCCATTAGCTAAAGTGGTGCTTCAGGTTAAGAACAGTTTCAGGTTAAGTGGCCAAAATATTGGGAAATTTTGGAGCAGAAAGGAGACAATCTGAAATTGCAGAGTTTTGAGAAACTAAAAGATAAAGTGCGAGACTGGCTTCACTATTACCAGATAAGAGAGACCTTTAATCTAGATAAAAAAATTGGCTTCCAGGTGGAAAAATCAAAGTTGTAAACAGAACTGTTAGATCCTAAAATAAAGATACTTTCAAGAATGTATAACTTGCTGTTAAAATGGAACACTCAGGATGAGATGGTTAAATCTGCTATGATTAAATGGGCACAAGATGTTGGACATAACATTATGTTTGCTGACTGGGAACAGTTGTGGACCACAGGTATAAAATTTATGGCATGTAATGCCCTAAGAGAGAATATTATGAAAATGATTTATAGGTGGTACATGACCCCAGTCAAGCTTGCAAAAATCTATCATTTGCCCGATAATAAATGTTGGAAATGTAAAGAAACTGAAGGTACATTCTTTCACCTTTGGTGGATGTGCCCAAAGATTAAGGCTTTCTGGGAGATGATCTATAATGAAATGAAAAAGGTATTTAAATATACCTTCCTGAAGAAACCAGAGGCCTTCCTCTTGGGCATAGTCGGCCAATTGGTGCCAAAGAAGGACAGAACTTTTTTTATGTATGCAACAACAGCAGCAAGAATGTTGATTGCAAAGTATTGGAAGACACAAGATTTACCCACACTGGAAGAATGGCAGATGAAGGTGATGGATTACATGGAACTGGCAGAAATGACCGGCAGAATCCGAGATCAGGGAGAAGAGGTGGTGGAAGAAGACTGGAAGAAATTTAAAGACTACTTGCAGAAATACTGTAAAACTAATGAATGTTAAAGGGATGTTGGATTGAAAATAAGCGGTATTGGTAAAAAGATTAACAAGAATATGTAAATATGGATTGACAATGATTGGAAATATATAGTTATAATAGGTTAAGATATTAAGTGAAGATAAATGATAGAGGGTAAGGATTTGCTGAATTAATTATGTGAACTGGAATACAAAAAAGGGGTGTGTGAGGAGGTCAGGAAACAAGTAAATGAAATATAAGATATGAAAACATGGACTTTCCCCCCAACTTTTCTCTTTTTTTACTTTTTATGTATTTTGTCTTTGTATTTTTCTATTTTTTCTTTTATTATTGTTACTTTTTTCTATTTCCTATTTTTAATTTTGTAATTTTATATGGTTTGTAAAATTTAATAAATATCATTTAAAAAAAAGAACAGTTTCAGGTTAAGAACGGAGCTCCGGAACGAATTAAGTACATAACCAGAGGCACCATTGTACATATAATTCGGTGCTACATTGCCTTGTGTGTGCATTGTCATGGAATGGTGGAATAAAAATGCCAAAAGAAAGAAAAACCCCAAAAACTTTGCAACTGGGCCAGAAGGTAAGAGAAACCTAACTAGGCCAGGAAAAAAAAATCCGTTCGTTGGCAATCATACACATTCTGCTCTATAGCATATTGCCATGGCACAAGCAATTCCTTGAGGCCACTATATGCAAGTCTTGCAGGAATTGCCTCTAAATATTCAGGTGATACAAATGCACAAGGCAATTACTAATTGCTAATTGTCTTTTTGGTCCTCTGGGAGCACTTTGCTTATCCCATATCACAGATAAAAATGTGAGAAAATTGAGTTTGGTCAAAGCCAAATAATGAACTTATCTGATTAATGGAGGGTGAGCTAAGTCACCATTGTCCCAAAAGAACAGAACATCTTATACTAAATTGTGGAGTAAAATGCAACGTTTCATCTATCTGCTGAGATTTATTATTATTATTAAACTTTTCATCTAAGAGGAAATATATGGAAGACTAGACATAAGATGATATACATATGATATAATTGCATTTTAAGTATATTCATAGCTAATCACAACCATTTTTAGGGCATTTTCTTGTGGGAGGAGGACCACTAAAAAAAAGAACAAAAGTATAATTGGAGTTCATAGCAGACTCTAGAAATGAACTCCAGAAAAGTTCCTAGAGCTTCTGCACAATTTTGATAATGAAATTAGGAACTTTCTGTAGACCTAGAGTCTACCCTGAGATAGCACCCAATAAACTGTCTAAAACAACATTATTTAATGGGTATTTTCACACACATACGTTTTAAACCCAGCTTTTTGTAAGCTAGATGATTCATATCAGTTTAGACTTCTGGACCTCTCATTTTCCTTCCTAGCTATTGCCATGCAATTGCCAGACAATTTGTGGGCTCTGAACTCTTGCATCTCAATTATCTAAATGTTTATTGCCTTCTTGAAAGGTTGTGATGTTTCCAGCCTGTTTGCATCTTGGGCAACACCCAGGGTGTTTACTTGCAAAGCAACTTGTGTCTCTGAATGGTGTGGTCTATTTCATTTACATAAGTAAACATTCTGAACTTCTAACCAAAGACCCATGACTCTGGCATAAAAGCAGCCTACCTTTGCAATGGAGAAATACAAGCCTTTATCGTGGTTCATACATTTTTCACAGTAACTTAAAATATGTCAGGGCTGGTTCAGGACAGGAACTCAGAGATGAGAAGTAAGGTTGATTCTTTATTCAGAGAGACAAAACCCAACAGAGAACTCCACAGGCAGGACTAGCCTGAGGGAGCAATTGCCAGAACTGAGGATCTGAGACTCCTACTTTCTCCTACGGCTCTTTCCCAGCCAGCTCCCTACCCAACAGTCGCAAACTCCTCCAAGGAGGGGCTCTCTGTGCCTTTTGTTCTGCTACATGGAACACCTCATTCTTGGGGACAGAGAAGAAGACAGTGGAACTGGCAGGTGGCTGGGAATCTGTCACAGCCTCAGCCTCCTCTTCCTCCTCCTTCTCAGCTGCCTCACTTTCACTTAAACCTATTGCTTGCCCAGCCTCTAACTCATCTGCCCCATTCTTCCTCTGACCTGTCTCCTGCAGGTAAAGAAAAAAAAAAGGTAAAAGACCCCTGGATGGTTAAGTCCAGTCAAAGTCCAGTCAAAGGCTGGGGCTGCGGTGCTCATCTCGCTTTCAGGCCGAGGGAGCTGGCGTTTGTCCACAGACAGCTTTCCGGGTCATGTGACCAGCATGACTAAACCGCTTCTGGTGCAACAGGACACCGTGACAGAAACCAGAGCACACGGAAATGTCATTTACCTTCCCATCGCAGCAGTACCTATTTATCTACTTGCTTTCAAACTGCTAGGTTGGCAGGAGCTGGGACAGAGCAACGGGAGCTCACCCCATCATGGGGATTCGAACCATCGACCTTCTGATCAGCAAGCTCCAGAGGCTTAGTGGTTTAAACCACAGTGCCACCCGCGTACCATCCTGCACCCCACCAGCATTCTCCTGGCTCAGAGCCTTCCCACTCTGATGCTTCTCTGGCGGGGTGTGTGAGTGTGGTTTCCCTGGCTGTAGCATCATACCATTCCTTCTCCTCTAGCCAGTCGCTGACAAAATACAATTACAATTATACACCATGTTAGGTAAAGGTAAAGGGATCCCTGACCATTAGGTCCAGTCATGGCCAACTCTGGGGTTGCGGAGCTCATCTCGCTTTATTGGCTGAGGGAGCCGGCGTACAGCTTCCGAGTCATGTGGCCAGCATGACTAAGCCGCTTTTGGTGAACCAGAGCAGTGCACGGAAACACCGTTTACCTTCCCGCCGGAGCGGTACCTATTTATCTACTTGCACTTTGACGTGCTTTGGAACTGCTAGGTTGGCAGGAGAAGGGGCCAAGCAATGGGAGCTCACCCCGTTGTGGGGATTCGAACCACAACCTTCTGATCGGCAAGTCCTAGGCTCTGTGGTTTAACCCACAGTACCACCCGCGTCCCATACACCATGTTATGTAGCATTAAATAACTTCAACATGCCTCCATGTCAGCATTCTAACCTGAGCAAAGCTCAGTTACCTTTCCACCCGGCCACTTATGGGCATCCAAGCTATTAAGCATGCCAAATTGGGTCAAAACATGAAGGATCTCAAGGAGCTTTTCACGACCAAAGTATAACCATAGTCATCTGATCACATGACTTTGATTTTTAAATATGAAATAGAAATGGGGCCACTCATACCTGATAGAATACTGGCCAAAAGTATGTCATCACCTTTATGCAAATTGTTTTTGGAGTATTGGGAGCCCATTGGCTCAATGATACCTTAGCCCATGCAGCCAAGGGACCAAACAGGATCACTGTTGTTTGCATGTATCACCACCATACCCCTTCCAGTGGTTGGTTTAGTGCAGGCATAGGCAAACCCGGCCCTCCAGATGTTTTGGGACTACAACTCGCATCATCCCTAGCTAACAGGACCAGTGGTCAGGGATGATGGGAATTGTAGTCTCATAACCTCTGGAGGGCCGAGTTTGCCTATGCCTGGTTTATTGTCATTGTTTCTATAGATACGAACTTATCCTTTTGACTTCTACTAATTCAGGAAACATTGGTTGGGAAAACACAAGAGTGTGCATTATCATAATGCGAGTGTTGCAGTTTAATTACCATGAGCTTTTTAAAATAAAGAAACCTTTTGACTGCAAATATTTAGCAAGGTGTAACAGTAAGCATTTTCTAATACTGAGAAGATAAGCAAAGCACTAAGATAAATAATGTGTTGGGGTGTTACATTTTAATTGCCTAAAAGTGGTTTAAGCTGGGGTTTCTTTCTCACTTATTGTGGAAAAGTTCATTATAAACCCAAGAAAATTAAATATACATTTTTTTTAAAAAAAAGAAAGAAATTGTGATACTGTACCTAATTATAAATAACAGCCTGTGCTAATTCCCCAATTGTATGGACAAAAAGATAAGGAAATATTGAAGACAGTTGTAATACCTTAGTACGGCAAATGAAACGCTAGAGCGTAAAATTGCTAAGTATTACATGTATTTGTAGGATAATTTGTACTTTTTGTTGTTGTTGTTGTTGTTCTTAAGATAGCACTCAAAATGTGCAACAAAGGGTGCTTTGAAAAAAAAGTCCATTTTTTAAAAGTGAAACCAACATAGAATGTGAATCTAATGCTTTGCTTTGGATTTAACTTTAATTTAACAAAGTTTGTATACTGCTTTATTGTAAATAAAACCTCTGGGTGTTTTAGAAAGAATATGATATATACATTAAAATTCTTAATAAAAATCAAGTTTAAATCAAGTTTAAACAGTCCAAAATATGAATAAAAGCAACTGTGTGTGTGTGCGTGTATAAAAAAGATTAATAGTTAATGTTCCAAATACAGACACTTCCATTCCAGACAGGAAAGACTCCAGTCTGAAACCCTATAGAGCTGCTGCCACTTCCATGCTGGAAAAACACATTCCAGGAACATAAAATACTTGAACAGTACTGCAGAGAAGAACATTTTTCCAAGAAGGGACATAGGAAGTTGAATCAGGCATTCATCTCTTGTTATGAGAACAAGAACATTCAAGCATGCGACTGAAAATGTACAATCCAAATGAGCACTTCGTTCTGCAGCAAATCCTATTGCTGAACAAGTTGATCAGCTCTGAGTTACTGGCCATCACCTTGCCTGTGGCAATGACCTGTGTAAATTAATTATGGGTTGCATAAAGAAGGGCACGAAGACAGGGAAGGGCCGCGGTTCAGTGTCAGAGAATATGCTTTGCATGCCAAAGGGCCCAGGGTCAGTCCCTGGCACCTCCAGGTAGGTCCATGAAAGTCCTGCCCAAAACTTTGGAGACCTGCTGCCACTTGATGTCAACAAGCTAGGTAAACCAATCGCCACACTGCACTCCTAAACAGTTCCCTTTGTTCACCACAAACACGCTGACAACAACATATCCTTGAATCGCTTTGGCTCTCCACATTTTGAGATGGAGGAAGTTCATTTGCTCTTTGCTCCAGTAGCAGATGGGCATGGTAGGGTGGTGGCACTCAGTGGCATCTGAGGTGCTGCTGCTGTTTACCAGGATGGAGAAGGAAGAGAGTGAGGTGGCTGACACAGTGCAAACAGATCAGCAGAAGCACCAGAATAGCTCTGATGTGGCGTGTTCGCACCATGCCAACTCCCTTTCCCCCTTCCACTGCAGGGGAATTGCCCTAGTCTCAGATCATCTTCTCCTTTTCTGAGGACAGAGTTAGATGCTGCCATTGTTAACTAATTCATTAATTATCTTGAATACCACTTATATGCAGGAGACACAAATATACTGTCAAAAACTGGCATCCTCCATCAAGTTCTCTCACCCCCTTTCTCTAACATGTGATTCCACAATGATGTGTGGGGTTTCCCCCTCTCCTTTGGCCATAATGCAGAAAGGGGGTTAAGAAAATCGTCAACTTTGTGGTGTATTTGATACATTTGTGTGATCAGTGCCCCCTCTCCCAATTCAGCAGAACGCCAGAGAAAAAGAGCCTACACCACACCCTCCAACATCTCTCCGATGAAAATAGGGATGTCCCTATGGAAAAGCAGGACATTTGGGGATCAAATCAGAAACCAGGATGGATTCTGTAAATCGGGGACTGTCCTTGGAAAACAGGGGCACTTAGAGGGTCTGCAACATGCATAAAGCTGTATGTAACCTTTACCTGACTGGGAACCCAGAATGCACAAGGTTTCAGTCTGGAGAAAGCCTGACATGTACAGAGCTGTGTGCATGTAGGCTATATTTTTAGAAGCTCTGCTTCAAAGTAGAGGAAATATGGGAGAAACGCATTTTGAAAATGTTGTCTACAAGGATAAAAGAAAATTATTATAAGTTAGTTTGGAGGTGGCATTTAACACCAGTAAGATTAAATCAAATAAACAAGGAATATTCGGTGTTATGCTGGAGGGGATGCCAGGAAACCGGGACTTATGTTCACAGGTGGGGGGGGGTAAAGAAATCACTGGGATAAAAACTGACTGAACTCCAGAAGTAGCATTGTTATCAATTTACAATAGGGTGGAAAGTTTGCAGGCTATGAAGGACTTGCTCACAAATTTATTGACAGCTGCACGAGTTATTATAGCCAGGAAGTGGAAGGGGCAAGGTGGATATAAAATGGAAGAATGGTATAAAGTGGTGTGGGGTATAGCTATAAATGATAAATTAACATGTGCTATTAAGGCAAGATGGGGAATATGCAGGAGAAATGATTTGGAGGAGATATGGAAAGTATTTGTAGAATTTGTACTGTTAAAACGGAAAGAGGTCAAACCATCACAAGAGGTGTTGAAATTTTGGGAGGTTGCATAGTTACAATGGAATGGTCTTGGTGGTGGGGTGCACATTTTTATTCTTATTTATTTATGATTATTAGTAAAGGTAAAGGGACCCCTGACCATTAGGTCCAGTCGTGACTGACTCTGGGGTTGGGGCGCTCATCTTGCTCTATAGGCCGAGGGAGCCGGTGTTTGTCTGCAGACAGCTTCCGGGTCATGTGGCCAGCATGACTAAGCCGCTTCTAGCGAACCAGAGCAGCGTACGGAAACGCTGTTTACCTTCCCGCTGGAAGGTATCTACTTGCACTTTGACGTGCTTTCGAACTGCTAGGTTGGCAGGAGCAGGGACTGAGCAATGGGAGCTCACCCCATCATGGGGATTCGAACCGCTGACCTTCTGATCGGCAAGTCCTAGGCTCTGTGGTTTAACCCACAGCACCACCCACATCCCATTTATGATTTTTACTTTGTCAAAATAAAAAAAAGAAGAAAGGAAGAAGAAGTAGCTCTGCTGAACATGAGGACAGTGGAAGGTGAGGCCAATGGATACATAGGGACATTGGTGGGGAAGTCCAACTCCCTACTCTGTACATATTCTATATACTTGGAATCCTGGTGGGTGAAGTGACTAGCCTGTGGGTATGTGCCCAAACTGGGAAAGCAAATGCTGTAGAAAATAATTAGATCCATCTTGTATCCATCTAATACAAGGGTGACAACTGTGAAACTAATAAACAAATAGCTTGTTAGCTTGTTTTTAGGTACGATGGTGTTTTCAAGATCATGGGCTAGTTTGTACAGTTCACAACTCAAAATTCTGGTTAATATTTTTGCTTTCACTCTCTGGTTTCCACTTGATTTAAAATATATCTAGTTCATTGACCTTTCTTTTCTCCTTTAGGCCAAGTAGCGTTGGATGAAAAAAGAAAGATTTAAGGGAAGCTAACAATATGAATAATAAAAAATATATAATGATGAATAAAATATGGTTAGATCTATGCATTATACCGTGTAGCCTTTCATTGAAACAGTGTTCTGACGGCAGTCATATATCTTCACAATCTTTTCCTTCCCACCCACTACCAAAACACATTTCCCCGGTGGCATTATAAAAAAAATTATTGCTCTGTTCCCAAAGGAGCTTTTACAGTTTCTTTTATTACCGTGTGTATATTTTACATGCCTGTAATAAAATAAGCAAACAACTTATGAAGCCCCACTTATTTTCAGCAACAAATTACTAGAATGTATGTGAAGCTCCTTCAGTCTGCAGTCTGTTTGCCCTCTTGAATAGTATATAAAGCAGAATGGTAGAATATGAAGGAAACCTTTAAACTGTCTGTTGCACACATTTTACTACCACACCCCACAATATCTGAATTAATTTTTTTTTGGGGGGGGAGCGGAGGGTCCAAAATTGTTCAGTATCTGACTAAAAATATTCATCTTTTTTTCATGAGACAGCCTTCCATAAATGAAGTCTGTATTTAAAAACACCTTTGTTCCATAATTTATGACGGTATCGAAGCTCCTTCTCCTTCCACATAAATTACATTGATATCACAGTTCTATGTATGTTCACACAGAAGCAAGGCCCACTGAGTTCAATAGAAGTGGAACTCAATCCCAAGGATGTTCAGAGAAAGATAAGAGAGTTGAGATGGCAAGTTCATTGGCCTAGTTTGCAGGAAGTCCTCAGGGATTTCCTGCAACATGGGCTCCCTCCCACACACAGGTCCAGCTATCCAAATGCTCATTATTTGTTAATTCACTTATCCAAACATGAGGAATTGGTACCCAAACCTTGCTTTACAAACTGGAGATTCAGATCTCCAAAGAGCCAGACGTGAATGTAGTACTGTAATGAAATAAGTAGCCTTAAGCAAGCATTGCTTTTCATGTTTTGCTGGTCCTTGGCAGCAATTTTGCTAGAAACCATGGTGGGTTGGAAGGTGGAGATCAGACAAATCTTTCTTTCCTTGTTTGTGTTTTACAAGGTTTCAGAGGGTTTTCTTGGGTTTCCCCAGTTTTCCCCATCATTATGGGCTTGCGATTCCGTCGTTGGGAACACATTTCACATGCCATACCCAGTATTTTAATGCCAGAGTTCTCTGCATTAAAAACCCTAAGATTTGAGTTTCCACCTGGAGCCTAGGTATTCCTTGGGGGCACATCTTTCAGAAAGCAGACATTTAAGTCTGAAGAGGAACAGCTTAATCTTGTTCTTTGAGAACAAGACTGTAAACATTTCTAAAACTTCTATGGCAGATATCTGGTGCTTTAGGGGTCTCTACAAATGTTTGTTACACAACAGACAAAGTTTGAACCCATGCCTTTAGGAGTCCCATGCAATCCCACCCCTGCCCTAAAGCCTTCCTTTAGCACTCACTTTCCTCCATAATTTAAGATAGCATCTCCTCCTCTGCAAAATAAATCATTCATGTGCAATATTGAGAGGGGAAAAAATCTGAGTAAGCTAAATCAATCTGTAGTTAATATTTGATAGCTTCTCTTCATGGCTTGATGATAACATTGTGTATTGTTCCATGCAGGACTAGACTAGAGAGTCTCTTTTCTTTTTCTTTACATTGTGTGCACAAGATGATTTATACAAATGCATCCTATTCCTATTAATGGAGGCAACACAGATAACAGCACACAGTTCACACAGAAAGAGAAGCAGAAATGATTACATTATGGCACTGCTATGAAACTAGCTTGCATAAGAACCTAAGCATCTGATACAGAAGAATATATCCCCCCCCCCCATAAAATACTGTAAAGACACTGTATCTGATGTATCTGATAATGCATCTAGGTAACTTTATCTCATGCAGTGGTATAAAAGTTCTTCAGGTGGTCACTTATATGTCGCCCAAAAAGAGGACAAAAGCTAACACAAATTTGCATATGCTAATTTATGTGTAGATATGCAAATTTAGAAATAATTACCACTTTTTACAGGAGGAAATTACCCATATAAATCACCCCAAATAGCTCCTCCTCTTATTTTTCACCCCATTCCAGAGCACCCAAATGTTAATTTACCCTAGTTAATTCTCCAACTGGATCCTGTTTAAAATCAATTCACCTTCTTCATTTAATTACGCAAATCCCTCATCACTCGATCCCTGGTAAGTAAAATTCAAAATAAATGGGGTACAGAAATGTTTGGGTGAATTGCTTGAATTGGAACTGGACTTTGGAAGAAGAGAGATAAGGTGGGAGTTAGGATCTTTCCACTCAGCCAGTAGTAGTGAAGCTGCCCTCCTGATGTCTGTATGAAGGAGGAGGAGGAGGAGGAGGAGGAGGAGGAGGAGGAGAGTTTGGATTTGATATCCCACTCTATCAGTACCCAAAGGAGTCTCAAAGCAGCTAACATTCTCCTTTCCCTTCCCCACAACAAACACTCTGTGAGGTGAGGGGTTGAGAGACTTCAAAGAAGTGTGACTAGCCCAAGGTCACCCAACAGCTGCATGTGGAGGAGCAGAGACGCGAACCTGGTTCACCAGATTACGAGTCTACCGCCCCTAACCACTACACCACACTGGCTAGGGGAGGGTAGTGTACACCCAACAGCTCCGACATTCCTGCCGTCCTCCCTCATCCTCTTCCAGGTAAGCAGCAATGATACCCGTGTCAGGAGAGTGGCTCTGCTAGACTGCACCAGCCTCTACTAGTAGGTGTCAGGTTGTTGTTGTTATTGTTGTTGTTGTTACCAGATAAGTCCTTTAATAATCATAGCGAGAGACAAAGGAAGGCACAGCAAGCTAAAAAATGGCATAGTATTATACAGACATTCGAAATAGGTTTATCCAACCCATCTTATATAAGTTTCCTGGGCATTCAGAACAACACAACATCTCCTTATTACTACAGGACGAGAGCCCAGAAGTCGCCAGATTTTGCGCTGCCATGATAGATATTTGACGAAGAATGGTCTATGCTACAATTCAGTGCTAAACTGAAGGCCCATATTGTTAGATCCGCACTTCTGAAGCCCACCCCATATAGCTGTGTTAACCGATCTTTTAATTTTTTTATCAATTTTTACTCACCCATTAAAGGTAAAGGGACCCCTGACCATTACGTCCAGTTGTGGCCGACTGTGGGGTTGCGGCGCTTATCTCGCTTTATTGGCCGAGGGAGCCGGTGATTGTCCGCAGACAGCTTCCGGGTCATGTGGCCAGCATGACTAAGCCGCTTCTGGCAAACGAGAGCAGCACACAGAAACGCCGTTTACCTTCCCGCCGGAGCGGTACCTATTTATCTACTTGCACTTTGACGTTCTTTCGAACTGCTAGGTTGGCAGGAGCAGGGACCGAGCAACGGGAGCTCACCCCGTCGCGGGGATTTGAACCACCAAACTTCTGATCTGCAAGTCCTAGGCTCTGTGGTTTAACCCACAGTGCCACCCGCATCCCAACTCACCCATTATCTATGCTTAATTAGGTATTCTATGTATATGTTTAAATCTACGTTTGATTCTTGCTCCTATTTATTTAATAATTATTTGCTTAGATTCATACTGTTATGCTATTTATTTAGATATTTTTCTTATGCTGGTCTATGGCCATAATAAAGTACTTGACTTGAAAAATGGCCTTGCTCCCCTCCGTCCCCATTAATCTATGTCACTCCTACATCGGGTAATCTGAGCTTGTTGCCATTGCACTTTCTGTTCCATCACTTTCCAAGCCCATCTAGTCTTAGGGGGAAAGGGGGTGGGTGGGTTCAGGAATGCTGTCCAAGGACATTGAATCAGTCAGCTGTCTCTCTCCCAGTGTTTCCTCTTCTAGCTGCTCCTCACCCAGTGTTTCCCAGCTTTCCCCCTCTGGACTATGCCCTTCTGCAAACCACTGTTCTAAATCAATACTGTCTTCCTGCCCTTTGAGAGGTTCAGAAAGTGGGGGGAGGGGGGACTCCCACCATTCCTCCTCAGTCCAGTCCCTGACAGTAGAGCCCACTTACATAATCCATCCATGACATAAAGGGTGGCGTGCAAAGTTCTGGATGCCCCTCTGCTGCTGCAACTACCAGTCTTGTTGTCTTAAGTGGGATCTACTGCCTGGTATAAACTAGTTTTCAGATTGCAGCCTTAGTCTTGGGGGCGGGAGAGAGAAAGTGGTATGTGGTAAGAGATGGTAAAACACAACTCTAACCAATCCTCCCCCCCCCCAGCTACTTCTTTCACTTGCCTAGCTGGGTACATGAAGGACAATGCTAACAGGAAAAAGTTTATTTTTACATATTTAAAACACATGACTACCCATGCTAGTCATTGGCAAGCAAACAAGCATTTTTTTTTTAAAAATGTAATGAATATTTGGATTCTCAGGAATTAGGGTCTCTCTTTTATTAGGTTCTCTGCGTGCGTGGGTGGCGTTGTGGGTTAAACCACAGAGCCTAGGACTTGCCGATCAGAAGGTCAGTGGTTCGAATCCCCACAACAGGGTGAGCTCCCGTTGCTCGGTCCCTGCTCCTGCCAACCTAGCAGTTCGAAAGCACGTCAAAGTGCAAGTAGATAAATAGGTACCGCTTCGGCGGGAAGGTAAACGCCGTTTCCGTGTGCCGCTCTGGTTCACCAGAAGTGGCTTAGTCATGCTGGCCACATGACCTGGAAGCTGTACGCCGGCTACCTCGGCCAATAAAGCGAGATGAGCGCCGCAACCCCAGAGTCGGTCACAACTGGACCTAATGGTCAGGGGTCCCTTTACCTCCAGTTTTTATTGCAGGTGTATTGATTGCTTGCATCCCGTGCTGTTACCATAGTGGTTTGACTTCACCCCGTACACTCCATTGTTTCCCGAGACAGTCAAGTGCCAACATTCCTGCAACACGCTCTTGATATTGATACAATAATAGTGTATTAGTGACGGCTTCATTATGCCTTAGTATGCTTCCACATTGCTGCTGTCTGGAGAGGCTATTTAGTGCAA
This sequence comes from Podarcis bocagei, assembly GCF_964188305.1. Classification (NCBI taxonomy): domain Eukaryota; kingdom Metazoa; phylum Chordata; class Lepidosauria; order Squamata; family Lacertidae; genus Podarcis; species Podarcis bocagei. The sequence goes on from NC_138130.1 coordinate 12,921,967, forward strand.
CAAAAGTGGAACAAAAATAAACCAGAACATTTGTGGCACAAAAAGTTTTGGGATTTCAACAGGAAGTAATGGGATATTCACTGACTGGGTGTCTCCAAATCCTTTGTGGGCACAAACAGTAAGCAATTGAAAGTGGGAACATGTGTGAGCACAAGTAATCATGCACACGCAATAAAAAGGAGGTCTGAGGGGATGTCTCTTAATAAAGCTGACTGTGTGTTGTGTGTATGTGTTTGCATCATTTTAAACTGCAATGTTTTAATTGCAATGTTATTTTGCAATGTTTTCATGCAATGCTATTTTGCAGAAGCAAAAATGGGATAGCACAGAAACAACACGGTATCGAAGCATTTCAGTTTGCCTATTGGGATCTCAAAAATATTGTCTTCACATCCTGTATTCGATATTCCTGCATGATGAGCCGACAGTATAACTAATGGGGCTGCAGGATACCTTATAACCCTCCTGTCAGAGCAGCTTTTTGGATTGATGAAGTGCTGGCACACCTACACGGAGAAAGATGTATGGATCCATGCTGGGTTGCAACTAGCACATAAATCCTCATTTGTTATTGTCTCCTTTGTCACTCTTCTTTATTTTTCTTCTTCTTAAAAATCAAGTATTGGGAGACTTTAGAAAAGTTGGAAAATGCCTTGTGTTCTTACTATCTATATTGGATAATCCAGGCTGGATTATAAAGAATGAAAAACCCAGTTATTGTGACCATGAAATAGGATAGCCTGGGGTCACAAGACCATCCTTCAGCCACAGTTTAAGTATTCTCTAGGCTTCTACAAAGAAATTGATACTGCCTTCCGGAAGGGAATAATTTGCAGTTGGCCCAATATTTGGATGGCCCTCCATACATTACAACAATTACACTGGGCAACTATTTTTTACTTTTTGAATGTTGTCTAGATTTCTACAACTGATTTAGGGTATTTTTGCACTGCTGAATCAGGAAATGGCATCCGTTTCTCTCCATCAGGTCAGGTTTACTGTAAACTGAATAGTGGGCATTGATAAAGGTAAGTACACGTAAATTGCATGTTGCTTCACCATTTTTCAAACTTCAGGGCTTGAACTTCCGTTTCTTGGAACTCCTGGAATGTTCAGCAGCAGGGAGGTCTCTCTTCAGAGTCCAACAGTAGTCAGCCATCATGACTGCGTCCCAGCGACCCTGATACCTGGTCTCCATCTCTTTCATGTCCTGATGGAATCTCTTCCCCTGCTCGTCACTCATTGAACCCAGGTTCTCAGGAAACCGGTCCATATGTGAAAATAGGTAGTGCATCTTGACGCTTATGTTGCAGCCCAGGTTTCTGAAAGCAGTCAGCATGTTGTTGACAAGTTCTATGTAGTTTCTGGCCTTATTGTTGCCAAGAAAGTTCTTCACTACCAGAACAAATGCCTTCCATGCTTCCAGTTCCACTTCGTTCATTGAGTTTCCGAACTCTGGATCTCTGATGAGCTGACGGATCTGAGGACCGTCAAAGATGCCAGCTTTCAACTTCTCCATGGTCAAGCCTGGAAAAGCCTGGCACAAGTAAGTGAAGCAGTCATCATCCTTGTCCAGAGCCTTGGTGAACTGCTTGATTAAGCCGAGCTTGATGTGCAGCGGTGGGAAGAGTATTCTGTCTCTGTCCACCAGAGGGTCGTTGATGACGTTCCTTTCTTTGCAAGGCACCAATTCCTCCTACACAGACCAGTCCTTCTTCGTGTAATGCTGAGCACGGTCCCTACTATCCCACATGCACAGAAAACATGGGTACTTGGTGAAGCCAGACTGTTGTCCCAACAAAAAGTTCACCATCTTCAGGTCAACACAAATAAACAACTTATGTTGATCATAACCAATTTTCTCCAGCACATACTTCACCGCTTCATAGTTCTCCTTCAGTGAACTCGAGTGAGCCAGGGGTATAGAGGCAAACTGGTTGCCGTTGTGTAGCAGAACACATTTCAGTGATCGCTTGCTGCTGTCAATGAACAGTCTCCAATCTTTGGGTTCGTACTGTGGCACTCCAAGCTTGAGTACAAGCTGCGCAATATCTGCACAGTACACCAAGTCCTTCTCTTCCGAGAAAAAACAGAGGTACTCTTGATGCCTGTTGTGGAAGAAGCTGATGCGAGCACTGTCAGAGAGGAGTTTTTTCCCCTTCAATCTGGATGCCAATAGTTCGGCAGAGTCCTTTGACAAGCTGAGGTCGCGAATTAGATAATTCAACTCCTTTTGGGAAAATGGATGTGGAGCATCATCTTCAAGAACCACTTCTTCTTCTTCATGTCCTTCAACACTGGAGGCATCTTCGTCACTAATGTCAGGAAGTTCTCCAAAGATAGGCACTGGAATTTCATCACAATGAGCTACAGGACGACGTGCTGATTGAAGATCAGGATACTTCGTGGGGCGGTTGCCCCATTAACTTAGTTTTGATCCCCCAACTTTATGCTTTGCCGCACCAATTTATGGAAGATTTCGAGGTTTTATGACTTCAAACTGATCCCTTTTTGACATAATCACCCAGAACTATCGGACCTGAATACTTATTGTCATTAAAATAATCATTTCCAATCAAAACAATTATTCGACATGGCATTTTACCCCCACCAACTTCTTCTAAAATGCTCCACACAAGCGTACATGTGAAGAAAAACGTTAAAAAAACGACATGTGGCCATAGCTCAAAAACTTGACCTGATTGAGCAAAACCAATGTGATTTTTGGATTCAGCGCATCAGATTCGTCCTAAATCAACTGAAAAAACGCAGACAACAAATTTGTTGTTGACCAATGTTATTAACTAGGTGCTGTACAGCAAATTAAAAGTGAACCAATCTTGCCTTTATGCTTAGAATCTAGAAAGACAAGGTTGTAAGAGATGGGGGAAAGGATATCAGCAACATCCACCATATCTGGATGTTACCGCTTAAACAAAGATAAAAGGTCCTAGCAGAGAGCAAGCTAATTCCAACTTAAATTAGTTTTTGCTTGTTTTAGATGAGGACATGTAACAGTTATGAAGTGGCATTCAATACATGGGTATTTGTGAAGTAGGGGACTTACCAGCCAGTCACTGCAGTGAGACAACTGAATTAAATTAATGCACAGAACGTAAGAGTTGCTTTGCCAATTTATTCCCAGAATATGTTAAACCTGATGAAAGGGGGAAAAGAAATGGGGAAATGTAAGCTGCAGTCTTAAACCTTTGTAGCTATTTGCTCTGGGAACACAGCCATTGGGCCAGTTTGCCAGTACACGAAACATAGGACCTAATGTGATGGGTTTGTATACTATCAATAAAAAGTGGTTCAGAGGAGAGAGGAGCAGTGCCATTGAAGTATCAGTCCATATATATTAGGCCTTGTTTGCAACTATTGTGCTTGTATAACAATATACAGACCATGGGGATGGTATGTTTAAGTAGTATCTGTATATTGGTATTTCATGTGGGCAGTGTAAATAAGCATATATGCCTGTATGTGAATGTTGGAGAAATTCAAGGAGCGATGGATTAAAACAAAACAAAACTGGACACGCGAAACACACCATCACGGAGCTCCTTTAGAGGCTTTCCTAGGTAGACCTTCCTTCTCCATCCCACTCATATCTGAAATGCTTCCATGTTTTTGAAGGCAGAGGAGTACGTTAAATGCAATCATTTTGTCTCACCATCCACTTTCCATAAGCGGCGCCTTATAGACCAAATAATATATCATTGCCCAAGTGTTTCAAGGAGTTTAATTAAATGTATCACTTCCAATAAATTCCTTGGGCAAACACACCACCATAGGGACACATAAAGAATGTGAACATTAATTGCGTTTGAGATTAGCCTTGCTGAATTGAATTCTCACACACTGATACCCTTTGTTCTTAAGCCATAAATATCAGGCCTTTATACATCCAACTATTGGCAGCTTTACTGTAACTTAGAATTCCCATCAGGGTAGTCTGGGACAGGGGGAAAGGGGCTCAGGAAAGGACCAAAATAGCTGGGGGACAAAGCCTCACTTTTAATTCTATTTTTAAAAGGATATTTTTTTTGAAAAAACCAGAAATGTATGATGTCCTTTTAGTTTTCTAACTGGTGTGATTTTAGTGCCTGCATTCATTTGGTCTGCATCTTGATACGGCATTTTCCTGGCTTGAGTTTAAATAAAGCCTTGTTTTGTGGTGACTTGTAAAGGAATAAATGAAACTGACCTGGAAAAAGCAACCCTCATTCAAATAAAATAACACATTTTAATACAACTCGCACAGAGTAGGAAAAAAAATCTATTTAAAAAAATGGAGGGGGAGAGGGAAGCACGGACACCTAATGAAATTCCAATTTGCTGAAAGATTAATTAAATTCCCTACCCACCCAACCCTGACTGAATCTGTCCCACATGTGAGAGCCTGAAATATGCATTTACTAATTAATGTTAATGCAGAGAATAGAACAATTAGAGGCGCAGACACACAACAAAATGAACATCCTCTTTAACACAGTTAATGCAAACAGCATGGGTTAGTAAATTGTGGTGCTTGCAAGATCTATTGAGAACCAATTGGCCAAAACTAACTATAGCACCTTGGGTAATAAAGCTATAACTCCTATAACACAAAACAGGTAACGTGCTTCGTATTTGGAGAGATTCTCTATTGGAAAGGATACTTCAGAAACCTACAAGTTTTGTAGGTGAGCTACCTATGTCCTGCTTTCAATAAAGGGAGGAATTTGGTCTTCTTGTTGACATGTTCCAGAGAATAGCATGCTCCTGTCTACCTCCTCACAAAAGTGCTTTTAAAAACAAAAAAAATCTTTATCACATTTATTGGAAATAGAAGAACAAAGAACACAAAAATCTCTCTCTCAGTCTCTCAATGCACATTTCTAAGTTAATTAACGCTGTCACTATCAAAGTCATTCAGTAGGAAGAGCCAATGAAAGAGAATATGAAGATTATGAAGAATATGAAGCAAAAAGTAGGGACTGAGCAACGGGAGCTCACCCCGTCACAGGGATTCAAACTGCTAACCTTCTGATCAACAAGCCCTAGGCTCTGTGGTTTAACCCACAGCGCCACGCGCATCACTACAAATCACCAATTACACACACAAAACCTGTTGTGATATGCCTGCCTCTGTCATGCTGAGCTCCTCAGAATCCATGGGACCTGCATTCTCTCCCTGATACTGCCTGAAGTATTGCTAGGGGAACCTAAAGAGGGAATTGGCAGAATTTGCAGGCAGGGCTTGCCTAGTGCAAGTGCCCTTTGACATATATAACATGCCCTTGGACCCATGCAGTTTCTCCCCTGGATATTCAACAAAGGCCACATCTAGGCAGTTTCTAGAAGTGGCCAATGAATATCATTTTCTTAAACTTGGCTTTTGGTGGATGCAGATAGGAAGGAAATAAGCTCTAACCCTTGCAAGTTTTGTGTCAAACAAGCAGTCCCCATTCCCGAATCCTTTTGAAAGGTCAGGGAAACTCAACTCTAACTGTTGAAACAAACAACCATGGATTGCGCTGTATATGGTCCAAGCGGGAGAAGAAAGGGCAGACAATGTCCCTCCCAGTCCTTTAAAAATGACCTAAAATAAGACAAGTAACACAAAAGGTACAGAAAGGGCTTAGCTTTCCTGACCTTGGCGGACAAAACGGGGAAAAAGAATAACCACAATGATGTAAGGATTAACAGCACTTCCTTGGTCATGACCTGTCTCCACCTTGTCTCAATAAGTCTGCTGTTAAAGATCCATTCTTGGCTACATTGTATTTTCAGCTTGGAGTACAATATCTTTTATTGCCAATTAAAGGAAATTAATCAGAGGAGTCATTTCTAAAGGAAAGCAAACACACAGAGAAAGACAGCTTTATTAGCTTGAGAGGTTCCCTCAAAGCACTTGTATAAACCACACGGAAAGTTCATTGCATACAATTGTTTATGATACGTTTCATTATTAGCATCCTAATGCCTTTCAATTGCTGATCAATGTTACATTAAATATAGATTTGCTTACAGGGTAGACTTTAAGGAGCCTGCATGGGCCACTGAGTAAACGTCTGCTTTAACAAGTCCATAATTATGTATTTACAATATGAGATTCTCTGTAATAGCTCCTCTGGAGCCATTGCAAACTATTAACTCAATAATGCACATTTCTAAGTTAATTATGTCTGAATGCTGTCACTACCAGAGTCATCAGGAGGAGACAATGAAATGGGGGAGGAACTAGTTTCAGAATATGAAGCAAATAGTATTTTATAGCAAAACAATACTGCAAATCACCAACTACACAGTTCAAGGGAGGCACACTGAGTGACATCTGACACAGCTCTGTGTGGCTACTCTTGGACCCATTAGCATTGCTATGTGCATTATGAAATGTAGCTAAACTAATCCCTTGCCCATTTTTGTTTCAGGCAAGTCAGAGGTTGCTGAGAGCACTCCAAAACAATGGCTTCAATCAGATATTGTCGCCCCCCTCTGGGGGAGGAAAAATCTTAAACACAATGCAAAGTTCCCAAAAAATAGACCAGAGGCAATTATATTTCATCCAGCAGAGCTTTACTGCTACTGAAGGCAAATGAGCACAATGGTCACAAATCCAATACAGTGATACCTCTGGTTAAGAACTTAATTCATTCCAGAGGTCCGTTCTTAACCTGAAACTGTTCTTAACCTGAGGTACCACTTTAGCTAATGGGGCCTCCCGCTGCTGCCGCCGCGCCACCGCACAATTTCTGTTCTCATCCTGAAGCAAAGTTCTTAACCTGAGGTTAGCAGAGTCTGTAACCTGAAGCATCTGTAACCCAAGGTACCACTGTACATTCAGGACTGGCACAGTCCATTAAAAAATCCAGTTGCAGCACTTACAAAAACTTATGAACTTACAACAATACTAAACCTTAACACTAAGTATACTATGCACAGAACAGAACACCAGAAGAAAGAGATAGAAAGAGAAAGTGAATGAAACCCAGGCTCCTTCTGGCCTCACTGTTTTAGTCAGCATGACCTTGACAGAAAGATAACAGAACCAGTTTAAACCAGCTGTACTCAGCTTCCCAGAAGAAATAACCCAAACAAGAACCTTCTGCCTGTTTCTTTCACATAGAAAGAAAACTTTCCAGAACAATCTATAAATGGTAAGTGAATGAAATTAGGGATGGTGACCTCTATCTAGAAGGCGACAATATCCTCAGATGACTATGTGTGATGGCCTGGGACTCGGGCTTGGAACCAGAGGAGTCTCAGTCTGCACCGGATCCTTTGCCTCAGGAGGCATCTGAACCAAGTCTGGGGACTGATTCTGAAGAACCCCAGTCTGCAGCATCAGCTGGGCTGAGTCAGCCCTGGCTCCAGATGCGGGGATTACCTCATTTCCTCTAGCTGGGCAGTCATCTACAGGTGCTCCACTACCAGTTGTGTCAGGAAAAGCTGAGGTGGCCTCTGGGTCTAGTAACCCACCGACGTCTCCCAAGCTGCAGAGACTAAGGTCTGAGAGAAGGAGAGACCTGAGTACTCGCAAGGAGGAGTGCTCACCTTCGGGCGAGACAGGGAGGTGAGTCACGGGGGATCAGCTCCGGCTGCTACCCCGACAAATATAAAAGGCTGTCGGACGCCGCCCCAGGTTGCGGGAGCAACATTGCTGTTTGCTAGTACCTGCCCTGTGCCTGACCTTGCCTGGTTTCCTGCCTCGTGTCCTGCCTTGGCCCTGTTGGACTGACTCCTCGCGGAACCCTTGGATTTGGGACCAGACCTGGACTGTGTTGTTCAGGTTACCCCTGGGCCCAACACACTATGTTGCAGGTCTACATCTGTGTAGATCTTCCAGTTAAAGGTGCCCCCTTGGATTTTACCCCAAGTCTTTGGAAGAAGGTGCTAGCAAAATGGACCTTCATCAAAACATGCTTTGTATCACTGAACTATAATAATCTCCCAGTGACCAGAAGATGGTTGGAAGAAACTTCCCTTTCTTTGCAGCCCTGGCTTCGGGGGCAGTTTCTTCCCTCCCCTTCCTGCAGTAACACACTGCTTCAGGGTAGCATCCTGAAGTCGCTTGCCACAAGGAGAGAAGGCATGATTATATTTATTTTGCTGTGGATTTTTTTTTTTTACAGGAGTTCTTCACAGTGCTAAAGCTGTCACACCTGGATGCTTTCAAGTTTAAGCAATGTATTTGCCTCCCTGTTGTGCTGAATAAATAGGCCAGTATGAAATGCCAGATATATTACTTCTTAGTGGCTCTGCTGATTCTCGGGAGGTTTAGGCAAACCAAGCATTTGTTTCTGATTTAAATTCAGCAGCCTTTCCCATTTCCTTCCCCAGCCTCAGCCCTTTTTTGAATTTCTAAAATCTGGATTTCTTTACTTGTTTCTGCTTACCTGTATGCATTAAGTTTGCCGGAGTTATTAGGCTGCTTTAAGGGAAATGAAAGTTGACTGGCATGTACTGATTCCTTCAGGTGTAGACTGACAGTATATGGGGCTGCTGCACCAGATATATGGCCTGCCATTAGGAAAAAAAATGCTCAAATGGAAATAGGAAAAGCGCTACAAGGCACCACAGATAGCAGCTTCAAGGCCAGTAGAGAATTAAACCAGACTTCTTTTCCACATATCCACAAATATACACTGAGATCCAAAACTTCCTACGTCAAGACTGCAGACTTACAAAGTTGAATATTGCAGATTATACAAACCCAATAAAGTAAGTTGGCTGTTCAAATAAGTGAATCTATGGATCATATAGCAAGGTTTGGGCATAATTCTTCAAGTGAGAATAAGTGAATTTTTGGATAAAAAGCACGCAGATACTAGAAACTTACATGCATATTGTTTCATTTTTTTCAGTTTCCAATAGTTTCCATTGGAAAACAGAAATGCTACAATTTTCACCTTTGACTTTAACAAAATGGCTCCCAGTTCCTTGCTGTCAAGGAGTAACACTTGTGAGAAAACCAAGGGTGCCTGCCATGAAATCACCATATTTTCATTATTTCTTGTAATCGAGATGGAGAAATTTACATCCACAATGTCTACAACTCCGCTAAGGCCACAAATATATCCCCCATCATAAAATCAGTTTTGTGTTCAATCTCATTTTTATTGTTGATTGAAAGATGCTCTTAACTTCAGGCATGGATGTGCTTCAACATCCTATGGGATTACGTTTTTGCTCTTATCCAGATATGCACATTTGAGTACCGCTGTTCCTAGCAGTGACCACAGAAGTGGAAGAAGAGACTTTCAGAAACACACCCTGCATGAAGCTGACTCTGCGTTTCCATTTTTACAAGCTCCAAAGTGCTAATGTTGGGTTTGCCACTTCGTTGCCACTCAACTATTTATGGAACCTTCTCCAAAGATAAACTAACTGCCTCCCTCATCCCCACACACTTTGTGGTCAAGCCTGCCAGTATAGAACCTGTTTCCTAATTTGCATTGCTGAAAGTAGCACTGTTTTTGAGAGCCAGTACTGACATCATTACTTATGCTGAAATTCTATACATACTTCCATGAGAGTATTTATCATTGAACTTAGTGGGGCTCACTTCTCAGAAGGCTTCTTCTTCTTCTTTGGCGGTCACTCATAGTCGAGTAAGCTTGTCTTCCATAAACATGGTTTTAACAGTGAGTCCGTAAGTGACTGTGGAGGCCAATTCTGGATCCACACGTCCTTCCACAGTGGGGGCATAGGTTTCTGGGCGGGAGTTGATCACGGTGAGGTTTTGCCAAATGTGTCTTCCTCTTAGCAGGTTTCTCCCTTTCGTCCTGAGTTTGAGCATCTTCAAAGCTCTTTTGTTGACCACCAACATTACGCTTTCCTTTTTTTTAAGTTCGGAGAAGGCATGCATAGACTTGCCCTGTTAATCTTCTTGAAAGAACATTAATGAATAATGTTTTGCTGGATTTTAGAAACCAGAGACAATGCTGTTTTAATACAGGGAGCCTTCAAATATTGATTGGCTGAGTTTACCTAAAGCTTCTGCACAGAAGGCATGATGAGCTCATGTTCTGTCAACCCAAGGGTGATCATCTGAAGTCACCTATATGTTGCAGATATTAATATTGCGCAGTTTGAAGTGACTGGAAGCATAATAACTGAGTCCATTTGGAAATGAATAATTGTCCAGGCCCATAAAAATATTATTCAAACTTTTACTGGCAGAACTCTTCAAAACAAAACATAAGCATCAACGACATAACCAAAATAGCCATACAATGTTTTGTGCTGTTGTAACACAGGCTTGGCATCTTAGAAAATATGAAATAATCCAAACAAACCTAGACACAAAGGTCTCTCTCTCTTTCTCTCTCTTCACAGCCTACATTCCAGCCTCTATTAGGTTTATCCTCCCTTCAGGAGAGCAGTTCACCCTCCCTTTAGGAGAGCTCCATGGAGTTTGGGACACAAAGACTCACAAGGCAACTCCCTTGAAAATTTGTTTAATCCTCTTTTAAAACTATCGAAGTTGGTGGCTATCACTATATCTTGTGGGAATGAATTCCATAGTTATTGGGTTATCATGACATATTGATATGACGATTAGGTGTTGGCTCAGAATTTTATAGCGCTAAGTGTATAAAGTTATAAAAATAAAATTAACTATTAAAATGGTGTTACAAGGATTTTACAATACCTGCATTATGCATTACTGATTTTAGATTAGGTACTGTAAAATCTTTGCAATACCATTTTTAATAGTGACTTTCATTCTTTATATTATTTTTATATGGTTTTTTTATATATATATAAAGAGACTTAAATGATGTGATGAATCCAAAACGCCACCTTGAAAGCAGAGCTATTTGATTTACTGCATCTCCTTTGCCATAATTTTCTCTGACCACCAGAGTATCCTTCATTTTCTAAGCAAAGCCACTTTCTTGGGCTAACATATTAAATATGTAAAACAATTACAGTGTCCTGGTATGTGGAGCATGGCATAACACAAAATTAGACAGACAGCCCCCAGCAACCTTATGCTCTCCACGAGAAGTCAGCTATATCCTGACTGTGGACATTGCACAATATTGACCCCCTTGGATATACAGTGGTACCTTGGTTTGCAACAGCTTTGGATTACAACTGTTTTGGATTACAACCACTTAAACCCGGAAGTGTGTGTCCCCTTTTTTTGGATTACAACCCATTTTTTGGGATTACAGCACATGTTTTGGGGGAGGCCCCATTGGTGAAAGTGCGCCTTGGGTCACAACCTGTTTTGGTTTACAACCGGACCTCTGGAACGGATTATGGTTGTAAAGCAAGGTACCACTGTACACTGATGCTCTTGGTCTCTGATAGCAACAGAGAGCACTCTTCAGTACCATGAAAACTATACAAAATAGCCACACCACTCCCCCTCATTTCACATTTTGCCCCATGACATTCTTTGGAGAAGGGGTAGAGACTTACTTTTTGGTTTCAATGCAAACTCATGAATGTTCTGGCGCCCACAGGTGCTGGGTTGGTGACCCCATTTTAAATTAATAAGACCCATTTCTGCCAAATCTCAAGCTAAATGGAAATATTTTTGTTTTTTCAGCATTCAATAGGGGCTTCATGCAGAATGAGTGAATGAGACTTGCTGAATGCCCAAAGGGTGGCAGGGTGGAGAGAAGGAAATATTTTGTATTACATTATTTGAACACCTGCTCCTTTCAAGAGGGAATTGACTCCGTATAATAGCTCTGATTCTCAAGCAAGGCTCCCCATTTCCTCCCGTCAAGTGGGAGTGGCTCCCAAATGCCTTTCCACTTTCATTCTGCTCCACTCCAAACTTCACTTGCTGACTGTAGGCGCTGAACTCACTTTCTCTCAAGCTCCCGATGGATTCCTTTCCCTTTTTCTTTTTGGCACAAATCATTAGCAAAAGAGACAGAGAAAAGGCAAGGACACAAGCGGTCAAATCATAACTGGAAACACAGACGTCACCCTCCATTGTTCATCGCAATATGTTGCAAACATTTAAACAACGTGTAACCTTCTTAGGAGTGGTGGTGAAGGAGGACAGTCAGAAAGCCTAAATTACCTCCCGTCTTTCTCCCTTTGATTTGTTTCAACTATTTTAATTTAGTTCCTAACTGTTTCTAACCAAAGATAAATAAGAATTGCTGATGAGCCACATTATATTCTCACTGAATGAGCTGGAGCAAAGCACAAGATGTGTAATTAATGCATAGAAGTAGCTGTGCGGTTTATAGGGTTTAAATGAATAGGCATGTTTAAATATGCCTGCATGAACTCTTGCACTCCAATTTTAACAGGGTGAAATTCCATTAACTTCTTTTGATATTAAGCGAGTCAGGAAGATTAGACTCTAAGCGTTCCTTACGTTCTGCAGGAGCAGTTTTTGGCAACCAAAAATCCTTAAATGCACTGACCTTCCATGGGAGCCTACTTATCAATAATAGTAGTCCTGTACATGGATGCATATGGAGACAACCTGTTTACTGTTTCTGCTGTTCTAAAGAAAAGCACAAGAACTCAGCAGGTAAGAGTGAAGAATTCAGTCAGGTAACAATGTCAGCTATATATGTAATGGACTCCAGAGCATTCAGGAAGAATGCTAATCTTCTAAGGTTGCGGTTCACTCAGCAGGCAAGACGTCATAGGTATGCATATTTGCATGCCAGTGAGGCAAGGCTCACTTACAGAATTTTTCTGCTACATGGAAAGGAATGGATGGAGGGTATAGGTGGGCCCCACTTGAGACCTTGTGCACAAATACATGCACATTGGCCTCGGTTTATATTCAGTGCATGGAAGAAGCCAAACTATTCAGGCTTTTAAAGTAGGCACCGCAAGTTTGTTAAGTATAGTAATTTAATTCACTGACATTGTATGTTGGTCGGAGGTTAAAAAGGATTTAGAAATATGGTCAAATCTGAAGCTTTCCTTGTTGGGTCGAATTGCTGTTATAAAGATGAATGTATTGCCAAGAATGTTGTTTTTGTTTCAATCATTACAAATTTTAGACAAGATGGACTGTTTCAAGAAGTGGCAGAGAGACATTTCTAGATTCTTCTGGCAGGGCAAGAAGCCCAGAATAAAATTTAAAATACTAACGGATGCAAAAGAAAGAGGGGGATTTGCCCTACCAGACTTTAAACTCTATTATGAATCAGCAGCTTTCTGCTGGTTGAAGGACTGGCTACTTCTTGAGAATACAGACATTTTGGACCTAGAAGGTTTTAACAATGTTTTTGGGTGGCATGCATACTTGTGGTACGACAAGGTTAAAGCACATAAAGCATTTAAAAACCATATTGTCAGGAAAGCATTGTTTAATGTCTGGACAAGATACAAAGACTTACTTGAAAATAAAACCCCAAGGTGGTTGTCACCGATGGAGGCGAAGGCTCAGAAAAAGCTCAATATGGAGGCCAAGTGGCCAAAATATTGGGAAATTTTGGAGCAGGAAGGAGATAATGTGAAATTGCAGAGTTTTGAGAAACTAAAAGACAAAGTGCGAGATTGGCTTCACTATTACCAAATAAGAGAGACCTTTAATCTAGATAGAAAAATTGGCGGAAAAATCAAAGTTGGAAACAGAATTGTTAGACCCTAAAACAAAGATACTGAAGACACAAGATTTACCCACACTGGAAGAATGGCAGATGAAGGTGATGGAATACATGGAATTGGCAGAAATGACTGGCAGAATCCGAGATCAGGGAGAAGAGGCGGTGGAAGAAGACTGGAAGAAATTTAAAGAAATACTGTAAAATTAATGAATGTTGAAGGGATGTTGGACTGAAAATAAGCGGTATTGGTAAAAAGACGAATAAGAATATGTAAATGCGGATTGACAATGGTTGGAAATATATAGTTATAAAAGGTTAAGATAATAAGTAAAGATAAATGATAGAGGGTAAGAATTTGCTGAACTAACTATGTGAACTGGAATACAGAAAAGGGATGTGTGAGGAGGTCAGGAAATAAGTAATTGAAAGATATGACATGAAAATATTGATTCCCCCCCCTTTGCTTAATTTTCTTCTTTATTGTCTATTTTTGTATTTTTTCCTTTCTTTTATTATTGTTATTCTTTTTTTACTTTCTTATCTACAATTTTGTAATTTTTATTGTCTGGAAAAGCTTAATAAATATTTTTCTAAAAAATAATAATAATTCACTGACATTGTAAACGCTTGTATGCATTACTATGTCTTTAAATTTGATTGGTTGGTAACTGAATTCTAGAGAGTTCTCTAGTAGTTCTCATGTGATTGGCTAATGTTGGTCACAAGGAAGGTATCTAGTGAAGAAGCAACTCCATTTTATGTGAAGCAAGATGGCCATGTTTTAGAATCCACTATGAACACTGCTAAGTTGAATAGAGAGTTGGGGTGCTGCTTCTTTGCTTAAAAGAAAGAGAGAAAAGCTGTAGAAGAAGGTGAAAGTGGAAATCTCTCTTAGGAGTTGCAAGGCATGGTCTAACTGAGGTAGAAGGGGCTGAGTACTGAGCTCTGGGAAGAGAGGAAAATACAGTTGTTTGGAAGTTAGAAGAAGAGATTGTAGGCCCATGTTTGGATGTGACTGTAAATTTGATGTTTTAATCTGTCAATCGCTATAAGTTTCTGCAAGTAAAGTTTTTGAATGTTCAAGTCTGGACATTGGTTAAATTTCCAAAGAAGGGTGTCAGTCAGCTTCTTTGCTGCGTTTTTGCTATCCTTATATTCAACAAAGCTGTGTATGTTTCCAGAGGTCTTGTGATGTCATGTGAGGCATCTGGGGCACTAAGAAGCATGTACTACAGCTGAACTCCTTGGTAGTGGAGAGCCAGTGTGGTGTAGTGGTTAAGAGCGGTAGATACGTAATCTGGGGAACCGGGTTCGCGTCTCTGCTCCTCCACATGCAGCTGGTGAGTGACCTTGGGCTAGTCACACTTCTCTGAAGTCTCTCAGCCCCACTCACCTCACAGAGTGTTTGTTGTGGGGGAGGAAGGGAAAGGAGAATGTTAGCCGCTTTGAGACTCCTTCGGGTAGTGATAAAGCAGGATATCAAATCCAAACTCCTCTTCTTCTTCTACCCCTGTTGCTCCTCAAGGTCAATAATGGAGCTAATAATAGCAGACAGAAAATTTCCCAGCTCCCCCTCTTGCATGCTGATGATGGGAAGAACAGGAGTTATCTCTCCTTGTACCCCACTTCCCCCAATCAGGGAATCCTATCTCAGAGTTTTTGCTTCTTGGACACCTCCATTCATTCATGGCTGGTTCATCACTTGATTTGCATGTATGGATGGGCCAACATAGATGTGACATAATTCATATCACCATAAATATAAGTTAAATCATATCACCTAGAATGAAATATATTTCAGTGTATTTCACTCCATAAATTCAACAGCGCATTCACCAGTTAGTCCTTTCTAGATGAGAATTCAGGTACAATCGGCATGTGCTTTGGGTGTAATATACATACTGTCTTGGTGCAGAGGTTAATAGGAATGCTTTGAGGCTTCAAATGCAGTCTCATTGCCTCCATGCACATGCTGTCACCTGAATAGGATTCAAGTGCTCAGTAATCAAATATAGAATTGTCATGTGTGCTACATACACTTGTGATCCCCTAAGAGGTACCGTATTTTTCGCCCTATAGGACACACTTTCCCCCCTCCAAAAATGAAGGGGAAATGTGTGTGCGTCCTATGGGGCGAATGCAGGCTTTCGCTGAAGCCTGGAGAGTGAGAGGGGTCGGTGCGCACCGACCCCTCTCGCTCTCCAGGCTTTAGGAAGCTATCCGCAAGCCTTGGGAGCCCGCGGGAGTTCCCGCCGGTCTCCCAAGGCTTCCGGAGAGCTGCCTGCATCCTGAAGCCCGTGGCGTGCTGAGTAGTGCGCCCGGGCTCCGGGCAGATATCCGCAAGCCTGCGGAGATCGGCGTGACTTCCCGCCGGGCTCCCTAGGCTTGCAGATAGCAGCCTGTTCTGGGGGCTGGGGTCAGGGAAAGCTTGGGCTTCCCCCACCCCAGCCCCGCGCCTGGGGGGGAAATATTTTTTTTTCTTTATTCCCCCCCCCCAAAAAAAAACCTAGGTGCGCCCTATGGGCCGGTGTGCCCTATGGGGCGAAAAATATGGTATATGTAGAATGTGCTGCTTTGTAGAAAGCTAATTCAGTTGGTTCAAAATGTAGCAGCTAAGGGGTTAACTGGGTTTTGCAGGTTGGAGCACATCAGTCTCATATTGTGCCATCTTCACAGGCTCCCAGTTTGTTTCTGGGCTCAGTTTGAAGTGCTATTTTTGGTCTTCACGTCCCTTGAGAACAATACGAATCTGTCCAAGCACTATCTGCTCTTTTCTCTCAGCTATCAAAAGCATCGTGAGTGAGCATGAGGGGAAGAGCATTTTCTGTTGTCATCAAGATTGCAGAGTACCCTCAAAGAGTGCCCTACCTAGTTCCCTCTCTGCTTGCCATTTGATGAATAGTGAAAACTTAACTTTTCAATGAGAGATTTTCCAGGGTGTTGGTCTTTAATGTTGTTTGTTCTTATTTTAAATGTTTGTTTGCCTGACATTATTTCAGAAAGGAGTACAAGAACTCATCTCTCCTGGACAGATATTCTTGTGCCCACAAGGGTCTTTATCAAAATGCTTTTCTAAAGGGCATTTCCCTATTTTATAGCATTCCCCAACCCCCAGCTCCATTTTGATGTATCACAATATTTTCTCAATATTTGGCCTTAAAAAAAATTAACCTTGTAATTAAAAGTAATTTGTCATATAATATATGTTGCTAGGCGCCTTGTTGATTTCTTTAGCGATACAGAATAGATAAAGGAAATGCACTCATATGTGCCTTCCTGCAGCAATCCATGCTTTTTCTTTACCGGGATTGGCCAGTTCAAAAGCCTACCTTCCAGCCGCAGAGTACAAATGTTTTAAACCCTATCGGAAGGCTGAATAAACACTTTGATGCCTGGATACCTACAGCCCACCAAACCGTCCTAGCTCCCTGGGCTAGATCTCAGCATCAGACTGTGGAGGCTGACAATGCCTCTTTCTGAGAAAACCCTTAGGCTACAACGCCACATGCATTCACACTTCAACCTCAATGCAATGTGCTCTAAATGGGGATCTAGGCGGATGATAGCACATTGGATTGCCCTGATTTTTCTTCCAGTTAAACCTCCAGACTCCATGATCACTGCAGAGGTGACAGCAGTCACGAAATTAAAAGACGCCTGCTCCTTGGGAGAAAGGCGATGGCAGACCTAGACAGCATCTTAAAAAGCAGAGACATCACCTTACCAACAAAGGTCCATATAGTTAAAGCCATGGTTTTCCCAGTAGTGCTGTATGGAAGTGAGAGCTGGACCATAAAGAAGGCTGATCACAGAAGAATTGATGCTTTTGAATTCTGGTGCTGGAGGAGACTCTTGAGAGTCCCATGGACTGCAAGAAGATCAAATGTATCCATTCTTAAGGAAATCAGCCCTGACCTGAGTGCTCACTGGAAGGACAGATCGTGAAGCTGAGGCTCCAATACTTTGGCCACCTCATGAGAAGAGAAAACTCCCTGGAAAAGACCCTGATGTTGGGAAAGATTGAGGGCACAAGAAGAAGGGGACGACAGAGGACGAGGTGGTTGGACAGTGTACTTGAAGCTATGAACATGAGTTTGACCAAGCTGCAGGAGGCAGTGGAAGACAGGAGTGCCTGGTGTGCTCTGGTCCATGGGGTCACGAAGAGTCGGACACGACTAAACGACTAAACAACAACAACAGCAAACCTCCAGACTACAGCTAAGTGCTTTAATGTGTGGCATTTTTGAAGGCCTTTATTTATTTATTTACTTTAGGTCTGGCCTCTTTGTCATTGCGAGTTCCTCGTCAAACAGTCAGCCTGTCAACAGTCCCTTTGTGTGAACTGCCTCTTCCCTTTATCTCCTGCTCACATCGCTCATTCTTCTCTCTTACGCTTCCTTGTCCTACTGCGTCTCTTACTTGAGATCCTGCTGCTCTCGCTCTGCTCCCTTCCCACCTCCACCCCCAAACGCCTTTTCTTCAAGGCAGTGTGCACAGCACAGTAAGATCATGGATGCTACTGTGCTTAATCAATAGGGACAAAAAGGAATACGCCCCCCTCCCACTCCCTGCATTGCCTGCATCTCTGATGCTGGAGGACAAGACGGTGATCCCCATTCCACATCCCAAAGCAGAGTCTAATGAAGGTTGAGTCTTATTTGGCCACAGCTGAAGGGGAAGCATTTTCCAGCAAGCAAAGCTTAGGGGTTGTAGGTCCAGCCACAAAGCACACAGAGCTCTCATTCATTATTTACTTAATGAATTCATATACAGAATTTATTCAGAAGACAGGAGTGCCTGGCATGCTCTGGTCCATGGGGTCACAAAGAGTTGGACATGACTAAACAACAACAGCCCTTCATCCGAGGAACACAAGGTGGTTTACAGCATAAAAACACAAAAATACACAGCATATAGCAAACAAAACAATAACACCCCTGCCCCAGTTTAAAAAAGCCATAGATTGTTTAGTTAGTCAAAGGTTTAAGGGAAGAGGAATGTTTTCACCTGGTGTCTGAAGGTATATAATGAAGACACCATCCCTGGAGATGGCATTCCACAAACAGGGAGCCCAAACCGTCCCAATTTGACTGGAGCATCTGGGAATAACAGGCGCCATCCTGGATCCTGAGTTGATCCTGTCTTTTGGTCTTGTGCAAGAGTGCAGGACCCAAAGAAAATTGTTTCTGGGTGCCGGTGAGTCAACTGGGATGCTCTAAAAAAAATTGTGGCAGAAATGCGCATGGTCTCATCTTAGTGGAGGGCTGGAGGTGTTCTGTGTGTGCCCTCTGCCCCCTGTGTCCCGCCCAAGCATAGCTGAGCGTGGCTGCTTCTTCCTCACCTTCTCCAAGGCAGGGGCAAGGACCCTGAAGATGGTGGTGACTGGAGTCTCTGCACACAGACTGCTGCCTGTCTCGCTGGATGCTGAGTTCACCTTACCGCAATGGCTCCATGAGGCTCGAGTACCAGGTTAGGGTGGGTCGGTAGGGTTCCAGAATCCAGCTCCCAATTGTGTGCATAGGGATTGAGGGGTGTGGGCAACCAACGCTCTTATTCGTGCTCAGTTCCTGGTTGTGGTGGTGGGTAAAGGTAAAGGGATCCCTGACCATTAGGTCCAGTGGCGGATGACTCTGGGGATGCAGCGCTCATCTCGCTTTACTGGCCGAGGGAGCCGGCGTACAGCTTCCGGGTCATGTGGCCAGCATGACTAAGCCGCTTCTGGCGAACCAGAGCAGTGCACAGAAACGCCGTTTACCTTCCCGCCGTTTACCTTCACACCTATTTATCTACTTGCACTTTGATGTGTTTTTGAACTGCTAGATGGCAGGAGCAGGGATGAGCAATGGGAGCTCACCCCGTCACGGGGATTCGAACCGTCGACCTTCTGATCGGCAAGCCCTAGGCTCTGTGGTTTAACCCATGGCGCCAACCGCGCCCCGTGATGGTGGGTAGGCTGCCCCAATGGTTGAGTTTCCACTTGGTTGCCATGGCCGAGGCTGTGTGTGTATGTATGACAGGGGGGAAAGGACATTCCAATTTTTATCACTGGGATGTTGGAGGGCATGGGAGCCACCACAGAAAAGGCCCATCCTTGTGTTGCCACCCTGCAGACCTCCCACATGAAGAAAGGTCTTCTGACATCTGCTCACTGCCAACGCAAAGAGATGCTGCAATGCAACCTTGTGATCATAACGTGAGCAGAGCATCATCATCCCAAATGTCTGCTGGAGTGTGTGACCTGTGGTGGCTCTCTGCTGGCTTACCTTTCCTAGTGATTGGGAGGAGGTAACTAGTGAAGACAGTCAGCCTGCCCAGACCAACAACTATCAAACATTGCCTGGGCACCAGCTCAGGAGGAAGAGCTGGAGAGGTCCGCCACATGCTCACCCTGCCACCCACCACCTGAGGAAGCCATCTCACCCTACCACATACCAGGGGCCATCCACGTAGGCTATGAGTAACCATCAGATTTCTCCTTTTACATTTTAGACAGCACCAAATCCAAACGGAAGAGGATATAACAATACTCATTTAACCCCAGCCTTTCATACCTTTTTCATCCAACAAATCATGCTAATTCCCATGGGGATAAATACACTTTACCCAAATAAATCTACTTCATTATAACACCAAAGAGTTTTGTGCAAGGAAAATAAGACCTGCTTTATATACCATTTCTGAACTTTCAAAGTGCCAATTTAAGCTGAAAGGTTAGGGAAGGGAAAAAAGACGGTACAGTTCAACAGGGAGCCTGCGCCACACACACACACACACACACACACACACACACACACACACACACACATTTCTAACCCCCCGCGTCAGCATCAGCTGCAGCCCTGTTAAATTCAATAATATGGCGTTCACTAGAGACTTCTTACAATTTACCCACAAAAATCCAATTTCCTAGAAACTACCAGGAGTTTAAAGCCCCACCTTTCTAGATTTTTTAGAAGCAAAGGTAGCATAGATGCCACAAGTTTTATGATCTCTCTGTAAATATGTAGGGAGGTGGAGGCAGCAGCGGTAGGGGACCCAGCCCAAGTGAATAGAATTAAAAAGCATTAAAGGTACATTTTCCCAGATGCCACCAGCCACAGTCTTCCGTTCAGCTGTCCTCTCAGTACTTCCTGCTGATATTCCAAAAGAGAGCTTTAAAGGCTTTTCTCGCACACCCTCCAGTATCAATGTCATTTAGAAGCTTGTTTCGGGGACTTGCATTTGGCACTAGCCACAGGGAGCCTTGGCATATTGGGAAGCTATCTCTAGCAACTCAGCAGGCTGCTTTCACCTTGCTCAAGTCATCATCCTGAGCCGCTCTGTAAACCTGTCGCAAGTAAATGCCTTTGGAAAGAGACCTGGCGCTTCGCTTGCATATGTAATCTCTCGCGGGCAGTTAAAAGACTAGATCAAAAAAAGCCACAAGAATCCTTCCCTTCATACACATCCGCAGCAAGCGGAGTCGCTAGGATAAGGAAAGCTGAGATACACGCAGCTCTACGGAATGCAAAGGAATCCTTTCTCTGAAATGCTTTCCATGAGTATTTCTCTCAGTGGAAGCTGCCAGAGTTCAGTCCTACCTTGACCTAGAACCTGAGGTCTCCTGAGAAGAGAAGGGGCGGGTGGGGAGCAAGACCTCCCCCGTTGCAGATCTCTACATTACCAATGACCTGAAAAGCCATTTGAGCCAAAGATCTCTGCCCCAAGACTGGAGTTCACCACATAGTAGCTCACTGCGGGTGGCATTCAATAAAGGCTTACTCAGAGTAGACCCATGGAAATTATAAGCCCTAATTCAGCTACGTTCATTAATTTAAATGGGCCTGTTATTAAAGAGTGTGTTTTCCTTTCCATGCTAATAGCAGGTTCGGTCCAAATTGAGAAAAATCCCATGGCTGTAGTCACGTTGCGCATGTCCCCTTGTGCTTCTCCAGCTAGTAAATGTTGGGATTAAGAGCACATGGGGATATCCCTTTCACAGGTGTCCCCCTCCCAATGTATTTAATGTCTACTATGCCAAAATGGTGCTCACTGGAAGGACAGATCGTGAAGCTGAGGCTGCAATACTTTGGCCACCTCATGAGAAGAGAAGACTCCCTGGAAAAGACCCTGATGTTGGGAAAGATGGAGGGCACAAGGAGAAGGGGACGACAGAGGACGAGATGGTGGAGCAGTGTTCTCGAAGCTACCAGCATGAGTTTGACTAAACTGCGGGAGGCAGTGGAAGACAGAAGTGCCTGGCGTGCTCTGGTCCATGGGGTCATGAAGAGTCGGACACGACTAAACGACTAAACAACAACAACAACAACATTCCAAAATGGGGTCACAAAGAGTTGGACACGACTAAACAACAAATGCCAAAATTATAATCTTATGGGAGCTTAGAAGAGGAACTGTGTGTCTGCCTGAGCTATGCCAAACCTTGTTATTGCGACGGAATTTTGTCTGCAGCTAATGACCGCTGTCACAGGCAGTATTTTGACTCAGTGCCATTGTCTCTGTCTCCTAGATCTCTCTGCTGAACCGAGCTTGCAAGCTGACAGCTCAAACCAGTCAGAGGAAAGTGGCACAAAGCAGACCTTTCCCAAATCACCTCCACCAACCCCTGCTCTCGCGATACGGATAGCTGGATGATGTTTTTCGTACATGAAAGAGAGAGGACCTATTCTGGATATTCCACAAAAGTTGGATTTTCAGTGGTAGAAGGAAAACTGGTTTAGCTTTCTTTTTGGACTCTCTTCCAGAACACCTGATGAATAATGAAAATGGTAGCATGCCAAAAAAATCTTTAAAAAACAGGAACTATACTATCCTATACTCATATGAAAAGAGGTGGTCCTTGAGGTATTGTGGTCCTGAGCCGTTTAAGGCTTTATAGGTCCAAACCAGCACTTTGAATTGGGCCCGGAAACTAATTGGTAATCAGTGCAGTCAGACCAGGATCGGTGTAACTGTCTTGCTTCGGTGAGCAACCTGGCCGCTGAATTCTGAACAGTCTTCAGAGGCAGCCCTGCGTATAACACATTGCTGTAATCTAACCTTGAGGTTACCAGAACATAGGCATAGGTTTGCTTCACACAAGCGTGTGGTGTGAGTAAACCCATAGTGAAGACAATAAATCACCTTGCAAGATTAAAAAGTGGTATGAACAATATTTGAATAAGGTTTGCCCAGCACATGGAGCTTAGATTCTACATATATATATAAACGCCATTGTGGCTTTTCAGTTATGGCTGGAATAATTTCTGGAACTGCTAAATGATTCCTTGGTACTAGGATCCTAGTAAGATGTTCAAGCTGCTACACAGCTGGTCTTCTAACACCTATAACATGCTTTTAGGCAGTATGTCATGCCTCCGTTGTTAAATGCATTATCTTATTACTATGTTTAATAAAGCCATATATCAAAATACTGGCATTGAAATAAGGTGCCAGGAGCTACAGCCGTCTCCTTCGTTACATGTTTTTTTCTCCCACTGCTGCAAAATAAAGGAGAAACAACTGGTTTGATTGGCACCTTTTCTTCCCTCTTAAGTCTCTCCCGCGCTTTTCATTTAGTAACCTGTCAAATAAAGTCCTCGGCAGCAAAACACTCTAGCGATACTTTTAGAGGAGGAAGAAAAAGCATCTGATTCAAAATGCTGGTGAGAACTGAAATAACGTTCACATTCCACATTCAAAACATTGCAAAAGAGTGTAACCTCCATGGAGAGTCACATTCAGGTGTCTTACATAAAGTAAAGGATAAAACTTTGCTTAAACTTCTAACTGATTGCCAGGCACTGAGGCTTAATCCTCAGCCTTCTTCCCTCTCAGGGTAGGTCTTGCCACACTTCAAATCCAAGTTGCAGTCATGGCTCGGAGGTCTTCAGTGAGCCACATGCTTTCTGATTGAGTATCTCTCTATAAAATGGGGATAAAAACAGCTCCGTGATTTTCAAACAGTGCTGATACCGTGTTGCCAATGCTGAGGTTCTTGGGAAGCTTAACAAAGGCTAGGAGTGTATGGGGTATTAGGGGAGGGGTAGTATCTCTGGTGGGGGACACACTGTGCCCCTTCTGGGGTAGTTTGTCCACCTTTGGTCTCCACCCTGCACTCAGTTCTCACCTGTGGCATGCGACCATAGCCAAACCCCAGAAAATGGCTTCGATTGGCCGGCTAAACCAGGTGAGGGTGGCCACTGGGCCTCAAACCCTCAGTGAGTTAGGCACTTGCCCTGTGTGTGAAGACAAGCTCTGGGAGATTGAGTGGATGAGACCAATAGTGGGTCCAATGGTCAAGAGGGCAGTTTCTGCACGTGCTGCAGAATGAAGTGAGGGGCAGATGGGTCTTGTCCACCTGGGAAGGTAGCCCATCTAGGAGAAGGATGCTAAACCTCCACTGCCTTGTGAGATATCTTCAGGAGAAGAAAAGGCTACACATATCCAGAGTGGAGTCCCTTGTAGGAATAACGGAGACGACGGGAGGTTGAATGCAGGTGAGCTGTGCAGAAGCACACTGGCAAGCATGCTCCAAGCAAGCTGCCGGCTAGCTCTGCCGAGGCTCCTTTTATTAGCAGAAGTCAACAATTGGAAACAGTAGTGACACCACCCTGAACTTAACGTATTTCCATCTAAGCACATTTCCAGCGTTAGCAAATACACGTGTCAGCAGGTGTTTCGCTAAAATGTTTTCCGATACTTGATTACGTCTGCGTCCCCAGTCATGCTCCAGCCAAGCGATATGTCTAACAAACAATTTGTGAAAGGACAAAAGGTCAGGGGAAAAACCCTGTTTTCTAAGCAAGAAGGCAAAAGGTCAGGGACAGCAGGCACAACACTCCTTGACAGACTGTTGCATGTCTGGTTTGCCTTTGCAAAGCGGAGCGTTACCTCCACAGTCCCTAAGATGGTAAGATGGCGTCTTGTATGCCTCCTTCTGGCAACTCCTGCAGCCAAGCTGGTACCAACCATATTGCTCTGTATTCCTCTGTGTACATAAGTAAGCCTGAGAGGGGGGGGGGATCTTGCCATCTAGACAAGAGCTGCCCAGGCAAATTGCTCAGGGAAGGTCACTTCAGTGCAGCTTACACAGTCGTTAGACTTTTCCCTGGCAGTTGCAGTCCATTGTCTCTCAAGACAGAAAGATGCCAACAGCAATATAAGAAAGGCTAGACAAATATACCTGAGAGGCTTCTGCCCCATGACCACTGCGTCTCTGCTACGCATAATGACAGATATGTTGAACATGCTCTAAAACAGAGGTATCAACCTGTCCCAGGCGGCAGAGAAACCAACCCCCATGGCAGGTTGCCACGAGCAGACAAGACAAGGAAAAGTCCTTACCATCTGCTTTTATTCAATATTCACAGAGAGAGGCTTAGAATCATAGAATCATAGAATCATAGAATCATAGAGTTGGAAGAGACCACAAGGGCCATCGAGTCCAACCCCCTGCCAAGCAGGAAACACCTTCAGAGCACTCCTGACATATGGTTGTCAAGCCTCTGCTTAAAGACCTCCAAAGAAGGAGACTCCACCACACTCCTTGGCAGCAAATTCCACAGCTCTTACTGTCAGGAAGTTCTTCCTAATGTTTAGGTGGAATCTTCTTTCTTGTAGTTTGGATCCATTGCTCTGTGTCCGCTTCTCTGGAGCAGCAGAAAACAACCTTTCTCCCTCCTCTATGTGACATCCTTTTATATATTTGAACATGGCTATCATATCACCCCTTAGGAATGTGGCCTCTCGGAGTACAGTAGTACCTCGGGTTAAGAACTTAATTCGTTCTGGAGGTCCGTTCTTAACCTGAAACTGTTCTTAACCTGAAGCACCACTTTAGCTAATGGGGTGTCCTGCTGCCGCTGCACTATTGCCGCACAATTTCTGTTCTCATCCTGAAGCAAAGTTCTTAACCCGAGGTACTATTTCTGGGTTAGCGGAGTCTGCAACCTGAAGCGTATGTAACCTGAGGTAGCACTGTAATGGCATTGCATTGCGAGTGAATCTTCACCCCTTCCGTATCTCCCATTTCCTCATTCATCATCTCTAGGGGTGCTGAAGTCCCCTCTGCCTTTGAGCTCTTTGCTCTCCTACTTTCAAGGCCTGCCGTGTTCTGGGGGTGGGTCTGTGATGCTTTCTAAAGAAACTGAGTATGTCAGCTGTCACCCCTCCTGATGCTTCCTCCTCCTCCTCCACCTCTCCCATTATTTCCCAGCTTTCCTTCTCATCTGCCTCTGAGCTGTGACCTCCCTCAAACCCGTTGTAATTCTGAACTGTCTTCTTCTTCTCTGGAATGGTCAGGCTGGGAAGGCAGTCTCTACCATTCCTCCTCTGCCCAGTCCCTGACAACCTGAGGGCCTTCATTCTCTTCTGGCAACCTTCAGGTGTGTGCATCACCTGCCAGTGGTGTTGGGCCAGAGGCAGAAGAGCAATGAATGTGATTTTTATTTTTGTAGGCTAGCGCACACCCACACCCCTTTTTGTCTTCTATTCAGGCAAGCAAAAGCCATTAACAGAGTTCAAAGACGTATTCCAGCCAAGCCAAAAATATCCTAATGGTGGTACAAAATGGGGCCAGTGAGGCTTGTGGCTTGGCGAGAGAGGAGAGTCCCACAGAGAGAGGCCTGGAGGTTCATATTTGGCCCTTACACCGGAGGTTTCTTACCCATGTGCTAAGGCAAGCCATAACATTTTCAAGGCAAGGCCAGGTCTAACTAAAGGCATGTTGACAAGAGCTCCCTTCATGAAACCAACACACGGAGTAGGAATGTGGCAGTGTGCACTGACAAATATGTTGTATATTTACAGACACATACTGAAATATGCATCTAGAATCTAATGCAGGGGTCAGCAACCTTTTCCAGCTGTGGGCTGGTCCACCGTCCCTCAGACCATGTGGTGGGCCGGACTATATTTTTTTTTTGAGGGGGGGGAATGAACGAATTCCTATGCCCCACAAATAACCCAGAGGTGCATTTTAAATAAAATCACACATTCTACTCATGTAAAAACAGCAGGCAGGCCCCACAAATAACCCAGAGATGCATTTTAAATAAAAGCACACATTCTACTCATGTAAAAACACGCTGATTCCTGGACCGTCCGTGGGTCAGATTGAGAAGGCAAATGGGCCGTATCTGGCCCCCGGGCCTTAGGTTGCCTACTCCTGATCTAATGTACCAACTGCCCCTTCGGTTTGCTGACATCTCCTGGTGATCCAGTTTTAGTCTTGCAGAATGAGCACTGTGAAGTATTGTTCAATATCTGTACAACTGATGCTTTGTCTTGTGGGATTTCCTTCCCACCAAGTGGGATAAAATACTATGGAGAATGCTGTAAAAAGCTGGCAGGACACTGTGCCTTAAAAGACCATTATTTTGTTCTTTTTTTCGTCTTGCCGCCTAAGATTACTTAAATTGCATTGCTCAAAAGATTTCTGTTTCCCCCCCCCTTTTTGCTATCTTTAGGGCCTTAATGCATTTTAGAGTAATACAGCCTCATTATCAAGTGTAAAATCACAAAGATCAGTGCGGAAATGTATATAACTATGTGCGATTCCATTAATCAGTGCCACAATTCGCAGGGAAACCAACACAGCAGGCGGCCTGTCACGCCTGCATAAATTGCTTGTATCTGTTCCAAATACCCGAGAGCCAACCAGAAGATGAAATTTGTACACTGCCGCCTTCAAGACCCACAACTCAGGTGGTAGATGAACTCTATAAAATATGTATTTGCGTAATCACCGGGGGTGAGGTCTGATTACCTCAATACATAATATTGCTTGGGGGGTAATAGTGCGAATAAAATGATGACCATATCAACCAGAGAGGTTATCATTAGCTTTCTTCATACTGTTCCAATGGTATTACTCAACTCTCATCCATATTTTACTCGAGGCAGCGGCGATAAAAATGATAAAGTCAGTGATGCGTGGCTGCTTTTAATTTAGATCCATTTCCAGCACAAAGTGCAACACAGAGTTATGTGGATGGGTGGTTAAAGGTGAACAGCTGTATTGTTTTTTAAAAGTATTCTAATCCTGCAATACATTGCCGTTCTATTTCATCTAAGGTTCTAAAAGTGCTTTGCTTGTGCTGCCGTTATCTTGTAACAGCTTGGGAAGCTGGAGATAATGCGTTCTTAGCATTTATTTCCTTGTTTCACAAATAGCTCCTTTAACACGGAGAACAATTTAGGACATAGGCCCCGAAACCAGATTTCAACAGGCTAGCTATTCTCAGAGGCAGACTGGCAGTCAAGCATGGCTGATTCCCAGTCCTGGCCAAATCATCCCCAAACTCAAGATCCAGGGTGTTTCCAGATTGTCACTATTTTTTAGGTGGGATTCAATCACATACAAAATAGACCAGGCTTCCTCAAACTCGGCCCTCCAGATGTTTTTGGCCTACAACTCCCATGATCCCTAGCTAGCAGGACCAGTGGTCAGGGATGATGGGAACTGTAGTCTCAAAACATCTGGAGGGCCGGGTTTGAGGAAGCCTGAAATAGACACTTATGGCAAAGACCTATTTATGCAACTGGGAAAGCCTATCTATTAGTAAACCCGAAATGAAAAAGAGTTAAAATGTTCTCCTGAATGTAATTAATGTGCCTACAATCTTAGAGCCTCCAACATGCCACAGAGTGAAATCAGGACATGTGTTTTCGGGGTTATTCTCTTGTGGGAACCAAAACAGGACATTCCAGGAGCCAATCAGAAGCCGAGATGGCTTCTGTAATTCTGGGATAGTTGACTGGTATACAATCTTATTTCCCATAGACTGCAGTTTTATGCACACTTAGTACTGGTTTGTGACTGAACAGAGAGAACAAGTCTATGATAGCAGAGGTGGGAGATTCAGTAATGCTCTTACAGTGGTACCTCAGTTTAAGAAAAGCAGGTGGAACAGGGAGCAAGTGAGCAAGTAGCAAAGAGGGGAAGAGGCGCTTGCCAATGCATACCGTCATCCTCTTCCTTCCTGTTGCTGTGCTGCCGCCACATGGAAGAAGTGTGCACCCTCAATTTGGATTGGAAGAGGGAGGGGAGGAGGCAGGTGATCCAGAAAATGGGTGGCTGGGTGGAGGGAAAGAGATTGTTCAGCCTGGACACTGAGGTCCAGCTCCGAGGGCCTTCTGGTGGTTCCCTTACTGCGAAAAGTGAGGTTACAGGGAACAAGGCAGAGAGCCTTCTCAGTAGTGGTGCCTGCCCTGTGGAATGCCCTCCCATCAGATGTCAAATAAATAAACAACAATCTGACTTTTAGAAGACATCTGAAGGCAGCCCTGTTTGGGGAAGTTTTTAATGTTTGATCTTTTATTGTGTTTTTTATATTCTGTTAGGGACGCAGGTGGCGCTGTGGGTTAAACCACAGAGCCTAGGACTTGCCGATCAGAAGGTCGGCGGTTCAAATCCCCGTGATGGGGTGAGCTCCCATTGCTCGGTCCCTGCTCCTGCCAACCTAGCAGTTCAAAAGCACGTCAAAGTGCAAGTAGATAAATACCTTCAGTGGGAAGGTAAACGGCATTTCCATGCGCTGCTCTGGTTTGCCAGAAGCAGCTTAGTCATGCTGGCCACATGACCCGAAAGCTGTACAAGAAACGCACAGCCTGAGTGTCTTGTCTTAGTGTGCCTCCTTAATGAACCAACCACGGAAGGAGAATCACAGCCATGTTGCCTTCTGCTGCTCTCAAGCATCCCTTCATAGACAAAGGTTTATGGGGGCTGCATGTTTGAGATCCTTTTGGTGCAGGATGTTCAGACACATTCCTCATTGAGACAGGGATAACATTCAAAAGCTTATTACCTTGTGATGGGCGACCAAGAAAAATTAGAAATAAATTAGGATTATATTGAGCAAGCTACACTGACTTTGTATGTTCATTTCACAGTCAGTTAAGTTTTACATTTGTTTTTTGATTTTTTTTTAAAGAAAATAATTTGCCAACATTTGTTTTATTACTTCATGGTTTGTTTTACCTAAAGCCCTTTATTGCACTTTGATACATAACAGCTTAATAATATGGATTGATTGCACTATAAGTCTTGGAGCAGCCTGGCCTACAGCTCTTTTTTTACTCTGCCAAGGCTTGATGGTGATGAATCACAGAACTCTAATTCAGAGATCATCAGTGCATGGATGTGAACATCAGGAACGGAAATAGTTCTAAAAGGTTTTTAATTTTGTTTTAATTGTTCCTCTTAGTCCTGAATTAGTTGAATAGAGGGAGGGTGGTGAACTGAACTAAAACATAGTGTGGATTTTTTTGGGGGGGAGATGAACTGTGGTAAGAAAATATTAATGACTAGAAAGAAATTATTACTTTTAGTATGATCTTCCTCATTTCCATCAAACCATTCAAACTTGATACTTTGACTGTAAGTCTTTTGAAGACAGAGACTGACATTGACAAATTTGCTGAATGTCTACCGGAGTCTACAGGACAAAGTAGTATCAATCAATCAATCAATCAATCAATCAATCATTTGGTATGACTACCATGGCTCATATAGTGACCCTTTCAACCACACTGAAAATATACAGAGTGCACCATGGGCCACACTTGTGTTTCAGGATCAGTATTCCACATTGGTTCTGTGTACACAAGTGCTGTAATTTCCATGCTAGTTGTGGTGCTTTTTGAAATGACCAGGTTCCGCACATGGAAAGTGTTTTCTGCTCATGGAAGTGCTGGTTTTAAACATCTTATCGACAGTATTACATGAGAGAAACAAAAGTAAAAACCAGTTTTGATCTACTTGCATGGGAACTTGCAAAACCTGTTCCAGAAGCAGAAGTTGAAAACTCCTTTAGGACCTAACTCTTATGCCGCTGTCAAAACTATCCTTTATGAAATTGTGCAAACATTGGTGGAATAATGCTAGTGGCAATTTTTCTTCCACTTGTGGGTCATTGTTGTTTTTGAATCTAGCTCATTGGCATATTATAATAATGTGTGGACACTTGTAACTGAACATCAGAAAGCTTCGTGACTGTGGATTTAAATTGATTTAACACTTGGGAATCACTCAACTGCAACCTGGTCTAAAATCCAAAATTAACGTGACAATAAATTGATGGGTCACTGAATCAAGCAAGTTGGACTTCTGGAATACCATGCCAAAAAGTTTGAGAATCACTAATCTAAGAAGACTACCATTTTGTCATTGTTTGATTTGTGCAATTACCACCAGAACTTCACCCATGATTATGGAGGTTATGCTTCTAAAGAAATTATTCCTTGGTAAATATCAGCCAGCGCTTCATTGTCACGAATGATTTGCATAAAATAAATTTCTTGCTATGTAGAGAAGACCTCTCCTCTGAAGGAAATATAGAAGCATGAAAGCACAAGGTGTCTGGATTTGTAGGTATAACAACTGAAAGAAATCTCAGTTTTATCATTTTTACTGTGCAGTTCACTCTAAGGTTGTTTCAGGAAGGTGCGAAAGTCAAGAGAACATTTTAACATTAAATGTGCAAAGGTTTTCACACATAGGCATTGACATAAGGAAAACATTAATATCCTTCATTGATTTTGACTGTGTCCTTTGTAAGTGAAAAGGCAAAACAATTTAATTTAGGTCATTCATAATTTCAGATTTCAAAATTTTAATCCATAATGTGAAGACTACCAATTATAAGAAATTTCACAGTTGCAGTCCACTCATACTAAGGCACAAGTGGGAAACCTGTTCCCTAGACTACAGTTCCCATCATTCCTGACCATTGGCCATGTTGACTGAGACTGATGGGACTTGGAGTTCAACAACATCTGGAGGGCCACAGATCCCTCACCCTTGTACTAGGTACTGCTTTTTACATTAAGTCTCCCCACAAAGACAAGTATACTCACATAATAAGAAAGGCTCATATCTGTACGATGGGACCACCACACAAGTCTTGGGCTACACATTGTATTTATGTATGACTGCTCTGTCAGATGTTGGGTGTACAGTGGTACCTCAGTTTTCGAATGTAATCCGTTCCGGAAGACCGTTCAAATTCTGAAACTTTTGAAAACCGAAAACTCAATACAGAAAATTCACTACAGAAAACTGAACAGGGAAGCCGCATGGCATGTTTGACTTCTGAGGCGTGTTCGGAAACTGAAGCATTTACCGTATTTTTTGCACCATAACACTCACTTTTTTCCTCCTAGAAAGTAAGGGGAAATGTCTGTGCGTGTTATGGAGGAAATGCCTACAGGTGGCATGCCTACGGATTTTCCTCCTCTAAAAACTACATGCGTGTTATGGTCGGGTGCGTGTTATAGAGCGAAAAATACGGTACTTCTGGGTTTATGGCGTTGGAAAACCGAAATGTTTGTCAATGGAGACATTTGAAAACCGAGGTACCACTGTATAAGGAAGCAGCAAGAAACAAAATCAAAAGTGGCTCTGATTTACTGAAATGAACTCATAATTTTAGATATTTGAAATACACCGCACAAACAAATGCCACCTAGGTCCTAGGTCTACACCCTTCAAAGATACACTCTCCTCTTTTCTCTGAGGAGGCATTGGTCAGGATGAGATGTCAGCATGGATCACAATATGTACATGCTAGCCTGCATGCATGCCTGCTATGGATGTAGTGTGCATTGGGGTGTACAGTAAAGCTGCTATGGAGACATTCAAGCCGATATGAGCAAGTTTGGCTTATGGGTGTCATCAGATAGATATGGTTCCGATATCACCTCGATGTGTACATATCACCTTGACCAGGGCTCATGTCTCATTTTGTGACTTTTAAAACTATTTAAATGTCTGTAAACATCAGTGTTCTGAGACACCTTGGCCAATTACAGCTCTGGGTAGTTAGTTTACTTCAGGTTTTCAAACATTACAGATGTTCTTTGAACACTACAAAAAGTTATCCAGGATTGAAATTCAGGACTCTTTCTTCTGTAAAATATGAAGCTTCACTTGAGCTTCGATGGCAAACTGTAACCTTTTACATCTTTACAAGAAACTCGTATCCATTTTTGGTTCCAACTTAAAAGAACTAATTTTTAAATACCACACAAGGGTCAGACAGTCAGTCAAGTTTATTGCTTATAGCCAAAGGCTGCTGCAATATATACAATGCCATTCAATAAAATATATACTACAGTAGTTTGATACAAAAACTTAAAAACATTTACATTGTCAAAACATGACCTAATCTGCACAAAGCTATAGAAACTCCTTAATATACAAACCGAAACATTAGACAATAAAACAAGCTAAAATCACCGCAGGGCCACTAATATATTAAAAGTAATATTAAATAATACAATAATGGTCACATAGGGTCCTGCTTTGAAGTGGCTTGTAAATGCATGCAATCAGATCTGAGATCTCTAATGATTGTGTTCTTCCAGGACCTAAAACATAAATTTGTAACTTTCATTCCAAAAGAGTCACCTGGCTCTGATCGCAACGTTTCAGAATTGTGAAATTATGCATCCAGAGATGAATTTTGAATTTCAGAAGTTTGAGAAAGATTTAGAATCAGAAGGTAAGGAGAATCTGTGGGTTGGTTTTTTGTTTTGTTTTTATAGTTTGCTAATGTGAATGGGTGAAAGAGGAGAGCGCAAAATATGGTCTGAAGCTCAACATCAAAAAAACGAAGATCATGGCCACTGGGCCCACCACCTCCTGGCAAATAGAAGGGAAAGAAATGGAGGCAGTGAGAGATTTTACTTTCTTGGGCTCCATGATCACTGCAGATGGTGACAGCAGTCATGAAATTAAAAGATGCCTGCTCCTTGGGAGAAAGGCGATGGCAAACCTAGACAACATCTTAAAAAGCAGAGACATCACCTTGTCAACAAAGGTCCGTATAGTTAAAGCCATGGTTTTCCCGGTAGTGATGTATGGAAGTGAAAGCTGGACCATAAAGAAGGCTGATCGCCGAAGAATTGATGCTTTTGAATTATGGTGCTGGAGAAGACTCTTGAAAGTCCCATGGACTGCAAGAAGATCAAACACATCCATTCTTAAGGAAATTAGCCCTGAGTGCTCACTGGAAGGACAGATCGTGAAGCTGAGGCTCCAGTACTTTGGCCACCTCATAAGAAGAGAAGACTCCCTCGAAAAGACCCTGATGCTGGGAAAGATGGAGGGCACAAGGAGAAGGGGACGACAGAGGATGAGATGGTTGGACAGTGTTCTCGAAGCTACTAACATGAGTTTGACCAAACTGCGGGAGGCAGTGGAAGACAGGAGTGCCTGGCGTGCTCTGGTCCATGGGGTCACGAAGAGTTGGACACGACTAAACAACTAAACAACAATGTGAATGGATCTACAACATGCTGAGAAACACTGATCTTACTGGATCACAGAAATGTAGAGTTGGAAGGGACCGCAAGGCCCATCGAGTCCAACCCCTGCAATGCAGGAATCTTTTGTACAATGCGGAGCTCAAATCTTCAGTTGCGACTGAGAGTAGAAGGCCTCCAGGCAGGCTGGATCAGCTGTTGGTCAAATCTGTTATTGCATGGTTTTGGAGTTCCATAAAAAGCAATAGTTACTATCCAGAAACAACCTGTGTGATATTTTAGGGATGTAACAAGGGTGTGCAGGAACATAGGAAGCTGACTTTACCAAGTTAGAGCACTGGTCCATCTCACTCAGAACTGCCTAAAGCAATGAAGGGGATATTCCCAGCCTTACCTGGAGAAACCAGATATGAACCTGGCAGGGAAAGTATATATTCTATTACTAAACTACTGCCTGTCAAAAGTACTATTACACAGAATAGGGTAGTTACTATTATTTATACACCCAGCGGTTATTTGGCTTTAGGAGCTGCCGTATTTCACTCACTATACTGTGGATATTCCCCCAGTCAGTTCAGACTTTGGGGTATTATCATTGCCATAAACATATACCTTGGACAGGGCTTTGCTTCAGCCAGAACTCACCGGAACTGTTCCAGCACCTCTCAGGTGGGTGCCATTGCCATTCTAAGAGAACAAGGTAGGCATTCATGGTGCGTTCCAGCACCTCTTTTTCCAGAAAAATAGCAGTGATATTCTATTTCACTTTAATGCATTGTAATACCTGTTTCGAGCCGCCTCTAGTTCCTATTCATGCTCAGTGTATCACTAGATTATATGAAAATCACACAACCTTATAGTTTTTTCAAGCTATATACTCTCAGGATGGGGTGTATGGGGTGTTAGGGGATGGGGTAGTGCCCTGGAGGGGAACATGTCAACATACAACAGAGGCCACACCCCATGAAATGGCTTTGACTAGCCAGCTGAACCTGGTGATTTACACTCCATTGTCTCTCAAGACAGGCAGATGCCCACAACTCTCAGGGTACCATTTCCACTTCTACCTTCTGCAAAGAACCCCTTGAAGTTTTGCCACTAGACCTCTGGACACAACAGAGGATTCTGGGTAGTTTTATGTGACATATGCTAAATTCATGTGGGATGCTTGACAAGTCTTGGACTTTACTCTTAAGATCTCATTGTTGAGCCATGTGGACTGTGAGTACACTTACCCAGTGGCGTAGCATGGGGGGTGCAGGGGGGGCCGGCCGCACCGGGCGCAACATCTGGGGGTTAGGGTTAGGGGGCGCAAATCCACGGGTTAGGGGGCACAAATTACTTGCCTTGCCCCGGGTGCTGACAACCCACGCTACGCCACTGCACTTACCCCAAACTCATAAGACTTCCCATTGGAGAGGAAAACAATGTGGGCAAGTTGTCTCTCAAAGAAGCATGTCCAATGATTTTTTTTTTTAAAGAACTCAATCAGTTTTCAAGGAACCAGAGTGTTCTCTGGGACACAGTTTGAAAACTATTGACATAATCCATAGAAAATCACTTTGGACTGTGTGGAAATAATAACAATAACAATAACAATTTATTATTTATACCCCGCCCATCTGGCTGGGTTTCCCCAGCCACTCTGGGCAGCTTCCAACAGAATATTAAAATACAATAGTCATACATTATTGAGAAATATAGAAATGTGTACCAGATTAAATGTAACTTCTTCCCATTCCTGAGCCACACTTCAGCAGAGCTCTGGATATAGAAACCAAGTAACACTCACATCTTTACTAAACAATTTTCAGAGCTATTTGCATTATGCAATAAAGCCTAAATTTGCAGCAATATTTAGTGCAGATTGCAGTCACCCCCTATTTGTACCATATCATTTTACAGTTTATTGGCTTTATTAACTGAATTGGTGTTTTCTGTTTTGTTCTCTAATGTAAGGGAAACATGTTTCTCCTGCTCCCTCTCATCTGTAAACCACCTTTCTAAATGAGGTGTTTCTTACATTTTTCTGTTTCTAGTGAAGATAATTTAATATACAAATAGCCCCAATTCATGATAATATATGTTGACAGCCTGATAGCCAGTTGTGAATTATAAATCTCACACAGGCAAAATGCAGCCTGCTTTCTTATCAGGTCAATAAACACCATTGCCATGGAAAGGTCTGATTCCATGCATATATAATTTGGAAATCCAGCAACAATTTTTTGGGCACCAGTTCTCAAATTAAATTGGATATATGTCTAGTTCATGCTGCAATACATAAGTTATGCTCACTGAGTCACCAACACAGTACAACACAGAGGTACACCATGGTTGCAGCTCAGATCATTTCTAGAAAAATACAGTTTGGGGAGATGATGGGACGTGGTCACTTCTCACAATATGCTTTTTGTGTACCTGAGTAGAATAAACAGGTGGCTGTTAAGATTGGAATTAGTGTTGCTTTTTCATTGCAGAAATATTTAAAAATGTTGCTTATGAAAGAATCGGGTTGCCCCAAGCTTCTGTGTGCTTTGATAGTAAAGTGGAAATTTAAATGTGTGTGTGATTGTGTTTTTTTGTGTGTGTGTGTGTGTGTGTGTGTGCCAGTTGCAGCTGCCACAAAGGTAGTGGAACAATAGGAAGATGAAACATTTAAGTGTTGTGATCCGTGCTGATGTCTCATCCTGATCAATGCCTGCGTGGAAAAGATTGTATCGGCAGAAATGTATATATAGGCCAAAGAAAGCCACACACTTTCTTTGTAAACATAATGGCACATAATACTTGTGGTGTTATGAAATGTTGCCTTCAGGGCTTCTTCTCATACTGACTAGCCCTTTCCTGCCGACAGCTGATAGGAGCCAGAATAGTGGCTTCTTCCTTTTAGCAAGTATGATTGCCTAAGTCTCTTCTCGCTGCATTCGTAAAGCAGCTTGACAGCTCCATTAAACAAAGGATGCAGCATTCCTCCCATCCCTATACATTTTTAATGCTAATGCATACAGATTTTCCTTCAGGAAATGTTTCTTTTTTATGATCAGTGCCCAGATTAAAATTTTAACAACTTTCTTTTCAACTTTAGAAGAGAGGTGTTCTTAACACATTTGCAGCCAGGGTTAAGAGGAGGAATTTGTCATTCACTGGTATCACTTCAAAGAAAGTCATCCTCTAGGCTGCATGCTTCTACTTTGTCTTCACTCCCCGGGACTGAAGCAAAGTATCAGAATGTCCCTAAGGGCACATTGTACATCCTGTTTCACAAATGAAAATAGGGACTCTCTTGTGTGCTTGTTAACACCCCTGTTCTCATATCCCAGATCACAGTCTGAATCCCAGTTCTCACAAGTAATTACATTCAAAATAAAAAAAATTCCTTCCAGTAGCACCTTAAAGACCAACTAAGTTAGTTCTTGGTATGAGCTTTCGTGTGCACGCACACTTCTTCAGATACACTGAAACAGAAGTTGCCAGACCCTTCTATATAGTGAGAAGGTGGGGAGGGGTATTACTCAGAAGGGTGGTGGGAATGGGAGATTGGCAGATAGCTGAGATGAGCCTGTTGATGACTCTAAACGACTGTAATAGGTCTTACAGGAAAAGGCAAGGGGTGAGAAGGTGAGAAATGGCTTAGTCATGTATAATGAGATAAGAATCCAATGTCTTTGTTCAGACCAGGTCTCTCCATGGTTTTAAGTTTGGTAATGAGTTGCAATTCAGCAGCTTCTCTTTCCAGTCTATTTCTGAAATTCCTTTGTACTAAAACAGCTACTTTGAGATCTTGTATAGAATGTCCTGGGAGACTGAAGTGTTCTCCTACTGGTTTCTCTGTTTTGTGATTCTTGGTGACTCAGTGAGTAGCTGTTTTGTGGAAACTACAACAAATCCAGAATGCGGCGGCTAGACTGATGACTGGGAATGGACATTGAGACTATATAACACCAGTCCTAAAGGATATTCACTGGCTCCCAGTACATTTCTGAGCACAATTCAAAGTGTTGGTGCTGACCTTTAAAACGCTAAACGGCCTTGGTCCAGTATACCTGAAGGAGTGTCTCCATTCTTCATCATTCAGCCCAGACAATGAGGTCCTCCTCTGAGGGTCTTCTGCTAGTTCCCTCACTGCGAGAAGTGAAGTTACAGAGAACTAGGCAGAGGGCCTTCTTGATAGTGGCACCTGCCCTGTGGAACGTCCTCCCTTCAGATGTCAAGGAGATAAAGAACTACACAACTTTTAGAAGACATCTGTATTGGGAAGTTTTTAATGTTTGATGTTTGATGATGTTTCTGTATATGCTGGAAGCCTCCCGGTGTGGCTGGGGCAACCCAGTCGGATGGACGGGGTACAAATAATGAAATTATTATTATTGGGTGACCATGGACTTGTCACCTTCTCTCAGCCTCGTCTACCTCATAAGGTTGTTTTGAGGATAAAATAGGTAGAGGGAGAACTATATAAACCACCTTGAGCTCTTTGGAGAAAAGATGGGATAGAAATGCAATCAAAAATAAATAACAAGATGCATGTGTGCACAGGCATAGTGAAGTCACTTCGTCTCTCTAACCTTACCTTAGCTATACTGTGCATATGTTTTTTCCCTGTGTGTGTGCAGGATCTAGCAGAACCAAGTAGTCTCTCTCAGCTATGGCTAGGCAAATAATCCCCTTCCAAACCTGCAGGTGGCAACATTTGGGGGCAACTTTTCTTATAGGAGGAGGTTGTAGAATGTTTTTAGGAGCAGAGAGTTTACTAGTAAAAGCACAGTGAGCAAAATCTTTCCTTCCCCCTTCCAACTTTTTTTTCATGGTAAAGAATGATGCCACTCTATTTGTGAATGGAATATACTGGGAACAGTTGAAGGAGTTCAGAGAATCAAGATGCATTTGTGTGTGTGTGTGTGTGTGTGTGTGTGTGTATGAATTATTATATTTTAACCAAAAATTTCCTCTATTCGTGCACAGCTTATTAAAAGAGATACAAGGCAAGTAAATTGAAGAATTAAGAGCGGAAAGTACTAAGCATCAGATAAGCCCAAGGACAAATTATAAGGATATGATGCCCCAGGGCAATAGAGGGCTTCTAACACCACCATATAATATCTGATGTTTGATGGAGCACTATTAAATATTATGGGAGACTGGGGCTCTCATCAACACATCTGTTAACATGGCCCTTGAGGTATTTGAGGGTGCAATGCAGGTAACTCCTTGAGAGCTTTTAACCTCATTGTGAACAGTTATATAGTGCCAAAACTAGGTGTCTGGGTTTTCTGAGGATGCCCAATATCACACAATAAAGTTAAAATAGAGACTCAGGGGAGACATTTTCTGCTTGATGCCGAAAAGAATTTCAACAGTGTTAGCAAAAACGATAAGAGCAATTACTCCTTCTATGGGCTGAGGGTGGCTTTTTATTTCATTCACTAGCAAAGATGGAGCAATTAACTTGTGGGTTACAAAGGTCTCTGCAGGAAAAAGTAAGCTCTATATAAGGGCGACAAGAAAATCTGTCTATAAAAGGAATGGCCTGTCTCTTTTTTCTCCCCCACTAGAGCTGTAGGAATATATACTGCAGCTATATTGAAATTGCACCCCCATTTGACAAAACTTTGAACTTCCCATTTTGACTTTGATCAAGACGTTCTGAATATACCAACATCTAGTCTTAAGAAATAATGGCTACTCTTTGCTTTTTTATGAGATGATACATCAAACTTGCATGAGTGTTGGTGGTCAAATCCATGCATAACACAATTGCATTTCAAATACAGATTTTGTATGTCCAACTACTCGCATCAGTAACATAGTGGTAGAGTACAATGCATATAGATATAAGGTTCCTGGTTCAATCCCTGGTATCTCTAGAGAGGTCTGTAATAATGCCTCACCCACCTTGAAACTCTGGAGAGCCACTTCTAGCCAGTGTAGACTATACTGAAATAGATGGTGATTTTACTCCGTCTAAGACAGCTTCCTAGATTCCTAACAATAGGTCTTACATGTGCATATATTTTTCAATATATGGTTCAATATGGTCCAATTCTAAACGTTTAAACCTCTAAACTGGAATTTGCCATGTTGGTTTCTTATCCAGGTGGATGGAGATATCATCATTCTAGATAAGATATGATAAAAAGGAAGTAGAATATGGACTATGCTTATAAAATTAAATCTCAATTTAATTGGGGGTTACTTTCAAAGAATGACTATGTTTCAGATTGTGTATTATTTTGGGCAACTCCAATTGGGTGGATTCACATTTAAATGTGAACTCAATTGAATTTCTCCTGCATCCCAGGTATACAAAATATGGAACATCATGCTATATCTATATATAGTGGTACCTTGGGTTACATACACTTCAGGTTACAGACGCTTCAGGTTACAGACTCTGCTAACCCAGAAATAGTACCTCGGGTTAAGGACTTTGTTTCAGGATGAGAACAGGAATCGTGTGGCAGCAGGAGGCCCCATGAGCTAAAGTGGTGCTTCAGGTTAAGAACTGTTTCAGGTTAAGAACAGACCTCTGGAACAAATTAAGTACTTAACCTGAGGTACCACTGTACTGTTGCAACACATTTTTCTTAACCCATTGGGCCAGTTTGGGGCTCTCTTAGTATGGGTGGTGCATGGAAGCGCTGGTTGACATTACAAGTGTGGAAGAAGGCAGTTTGTCTGACCTGTCCAACATCCATGTGTTGGAGATAGTGGTACTTGTTTAGATGCCCCCGCCCCTCCCAAACTGAAACCCTGCCAACTTTTTTGTTTTGCCACTCCTGCTCCATGTGACACTGATGCATATCAGCACATGTCAGCGAGAAATGAAATGAGAAAAGAAAAGAGGGTTGCGGGGGAGAAGGATCACATTGTTTGACTTGAAGATGTAAATGCAAAGCCACATCTGATGCCTGGATTCAATTTTCAGAGCGACTTTCTCATTATAAAAATGCTAAGAAAGAACCCGCCGTTATCATATCAGCCTATTGACTGGGGAGAATAGGCCCCCGACTGTCAAGAAAAGATAGCCAGTGCTGAAAGATTCACATAGTAAGATAGGCTAGCCTTGCATCAAGGGAACTATTTTCTATGGGCTAGACAAAGGGTTGTGTTTGGGATTTATTCCCACATAACCTCACTGTAACTTCTGCTGCACTTTATATATGCTGTTCACAGAAACTTATCTTGTTATAAAGTCTTCTTGCTTGATAAACTTGGCTTGTGCCTTGGATTTAACTTCAGGTCAATGGGAGCTCAGTGGATTGAGCTCGCTGCATTTACGAATGAGGTCTCGGGCTGCAGCACATGGAATATGCAGTATGTTTGGGATTGCAACAATTCTCTGGGGCTGCTACCCGCTCCAAAGCAAACTGGTCTCACTGTGTGACATAGTCTAAGGAAGATTATACTCCATATCCTTTCTTTGGGAAAAGGCAAGAAAATTATAAACTTATACTGAACATTTCTATAGAGGGTTCTGTTTTGGTATTCTTCTTCCACTCAAGAAATAATGGTCTTGAGATATGGTTCCATTCATTTACATATACCTTTTGACTTTCATGGAGCTGGCATTATCATAAACACTAAACAGTAGGTTACAAGGGGGGACCTGCAGCAATTATGTATTTTTTAAAAATAATAATTTATTGATATACAGAAATACATACCCATTACAAAGTATCTTTTTATAATATGCTGAGATAAAACAGCTACTTGATCTGAAAAAAGAGCAAAGTCAGAAGGAAGAAAATACAAGTAAAGGAGAAATCTAAAGAAGGGGAAAGCAAGAGAAAAGGAAAAGAAAGAAAAAAAACTAAAGAAAGAGTAAAATAGAGTGGTACCTCGGGTTAAGTACTTAATTCGTTCCGGAGGTCCGTTCTTAACCTGAAACTGTTCTTAACATGAAGCACCACTTTAGCTAATGGGACCTCCTGCTCATCCTGAAGCAAAGTTCTTAACCCGAGGTACTATTTCTGGGTTAGCGGAGTCTGTAGCCTGAAGCATATGTAACCCGAGGTACCACTGTAAAAGGAATTCTGGCTCTCTGCAACTA
Source organism: Podarcis bocagei (assembly GCF_964188305.1). Lineage (NCBI taxonomy): Eukaryota > Metazoa > Chordata > Lepidosauria > Squamata > Lacertidae > Podarcis > Podarcis bocagei. The sequence goes on from NC_138130.1 coordinate 12,963,796, forward strand.
CATATGATATTCATTTTTGAAGATCCAACCATTCTATCTTCTACAAACCAGTATGTTTTCAATCTTCAAATACAGTGGACCCTCTGGATACGAACTTAATTCCGTACGTACCCCAAAAAGTCTTCAAGTTGAGGTGCTGCTTCTGTGCATGTGCAAAGTGTGCTTCTGCACATGCGCATGTGGCAAAACCCGGAAGTATACACTTTTGGGTTTGCCGCATTCGCAATCCGAAAGTTACATTACCCGAAGGTAACGTAAGCCGAGGTACCACTGTACAGATATAACAAATACATTTTCTCTTTCATGCAAAAAGTCCATAAGAAATTTCCAATCCTTATGTTAGTAATGATTTTTCTCTAATTAAACATGGGGACCTGCAACAAATGTTGATGTGTATTCCAGACCCCTAATAGAAGCCAAAACAAAAGAATAAAAAAAATCCTTCCGGTAGCACCTTACAGACCAACTAAGTTTGTTATTGGTACCTATAACAAACTTAGTTGGTCTCTAAGGTGCTACTGGAAGGAATTTTTTTTTAAATTTTGTTTTGACTATGGCAGACCAACACTGCTACCCTGATAGAAGTCTTTCTGTTCATGGCTACAGCCAGCCTGGAACAGGAACTTTGTAGCACTTCTTTCCTTTCCTTTTTACCTTCTAGAAACCTTCCCTGACTGTTCTTCATAGCGTTAAAGGTAATATTCTCCTGGTGGGTCCTATCTTAAATGAAGTGCATAGAACAGGGGCTCATGATAGAACCTTTTCAGTGCTGGGAAAGATGGTGGAAAGATCTCCTCATTGACGTGCATCTTGCTCCTGGCTTTATAGTCATTTTGATGCCAAGTAAAAGCTCACCTTTTCTGGTCAGGTTTTTAGAAGCAGAAGGGTGAACTCATTTCAGAGGTTTGGTGCCCTATATTCCTCTCCCAGAGCTACAGTTCCCAGACTGGTTTTGCAAGCAATCCCTCTTCAAAGAAAACACTGGGAATTGTAGCTTTGAGAAGGGAATAGAGTCTCCTGGTGACTGAGCACCCTTCACAAACTTCAGGTAACAAAATTCTTTGGAAGAAGCCAAACATGCTTTAAACATATGGTGTGAATGTGTCCATGATGAATTGTGCCAGGAAACAGCAGTTTCCAAAGACTTTTCTAAAGGAGCTGCAGGTATAGAACATTTCAGTAACCCAACCTGGATATAACCAAGGCATGTACAAACCTGGCCAGGTCTAAACTTCTCAGGTCTAAACTTCTCGCTTGAGTACCAGCCTAAGCTGAGCAAAGTCACCCCAACTGCTATTTGCTATTTAGTGGAAAAAAACTTATCAGTAAGCATACGTATTCTTGCCCAGAGAAATGTTATACAGTGGAACCTCAGTTTTCAAATGTAATCCAGTCCGGAAGACCATTCGACTTCCGAAATGTTCAAAAGCCGAAGATCAAAGGGTGATTGGCAAAATCCATTGAAAAAATGGAGAAAGGCAACTCGGAAGCTATTTGACTTCTGAGGTGCGTTCAAAAATGGAAGCATTCACTTCTGGGTTGTTGGCGTTTGGGTTTCAAATTGTTCATCAACAGAGACGTTCGAGAACCGAGGTTTGACTGTATCATATTTTTAAATAATTAACTAAAGTGCGTGGGCAAAGACTGGCTAACTTGGTATACTGAAGAAACACATTGACTTAGCAACATCTACCTCTTCCACACACCCTGTGGAATAGTCCTGTGTAACTTGAAAACTTTAAATGCTAATTGGTTCAGATAAAAATGATATCAAAAAGGAGTCTCAGCACTCTCTACTACTTTGTACACAACATTTCATTAATGCAGTTAAGCATTTATTAAATTTGTTGTTGCTAGTTACCAGCCCTCTGGTTTTTATGGCTAGGAAGATTACAGCTTACTGCTACTTGAATTAAACTTTCTAGTTTTTATTTGGATTTTTAAAGCCTTCCTATAAATTGCTAGAACCAAAATATACACCAACGCCGTGAAAATAAAACAGAAAATCTTTAAAGAGCTGCAATCCAGAAAATGTGTATGTCTATCACGGATCATAAATATAGCCACAGATAATTGTAAACATATGGTAACTTACTCCTAAATAGTTATATTCTGGGAACATAATTGTGCTATATAGTTTGTTGAAATCACTGAATACTCATAACTTGAAAATCTGTGAAAATATCCTCAATGCCTCTCCAGCAAGCACATATACAAACAAACAAACAAACAATGGAGAGAATATGGTGTGTGTGTGTGTGGCCAGTTGCATTCTCCCCACAAATTCAAATTTAAATGTACCTTGCACAAAAAAACCTGAAATTGTTTGTCTAAGCTTTGCTAGGTTTCTTACCTGCAGGCACCTCTCTTATGACTGCTATTTTCATAACCCTCAAAACACTTCTGGAGATTAAGGGAGCGACCCCATGCACAAGAAGCTGGCATAAAGCTAGCCACTGTAATTTAAGCAAGCATAGCATTACATCAGATCCAAAATCTGCACAGCAGTGGAGCTGTTGCTTCTTCTCTGCCTTAGCCTGGCAGAAGGAAAAGAAGCCTGCCAGTCCATGTGAACAGGCTGAACAGGCTTAGGATTGGGCCTAAATCCCACCAGCTCTGGTTCTGCTTCACTCCCAAATGCTCCTTTTTGGGGACTGGCACCAGCCTTGGCTCAGATGTATGAATGTTACAGCGGCATATCTTCATCTGAGTTGGAGACGTAATACTGGCTGAGCCAGGAATCAGCTGGCTGTGCCACAGATCTATTGCATCCTAAGCTGCTCATCCCAGTGGATCTTGCCGTAGCATAGCCCTCTTAGTGAATCCTTTCATAAGCACACTTAAAATAGGAAAGGCTGCCCTTTCAGGACAACCACAGGAGCTATACCCTTGATATTTGGCAGGATTCATCACCTCAGAAAGCACTACAATGCCTACAAATTTCATTCCATTCTGCCAAGTTGTAGATGGTTCAGAAATGGCACAGAATTCAGCCTACCCTGGATTTGTTTGCCTATAATATGGCTCACTTTATCCACCCTGGAGGGGCTATAATGCCCGAAAATATCATTAACTTCTGCCAAAAAGGAAAACATTGGTTTCCCCATAATAATGGGAATTTTGTTTTTTCTTCTTTTCTGAATCAGGATTGGATTCATATCAATACACCAAATCAGATATCTGTTGAAGCACTTAGGGCCAAAGTAAGTACCGTATTTTTCGCTCTATAACACGCACCAGACCATAACACGCACGTAGTTTTTAGAGGAGGAAAATCCGTAGGCATGCCACCCGTAGGCATTCCCTCCATAACACGCACAGACATTTCCCCTTACTTTTTAAGAGGAAAAAAGTGAGTGTTATGGTGCAAAAAATACGGTAGTTTTCTGAAGTGTAAAATCAGCCCCCAAAAGCAATATTATGGTCTCAGTGGATATCCCAAGTTCATACCAGTATTCCTCAAGTATCCCTTGATACTGTCAAACAACAACAACAGCAACAGTTTAGTATTGAAATAATTATGAAATGTATTATGTCTCAAAAGATGGGACAGATCTACATTCATGGTTTATAACGTTAAGGAAGGATTAATGAATGATTTACATAATGTAATAGGCACATTATGCTTGTAACGTTATTAAAATGTGACATGAGATGGCGCTGTAGAGCAACCCAGAACCAGCAGTAAGGAAAATTGCACTGTTATGGAGGAAACAAGGTAAGGGCCATTTTAAATTTATCAGTATGCCCTGTGATATTTTAGAACAATTTATCTAATATCGTTCTAATAACGTTTAAAAAGTCGGTGTAGATCCAGCCATGGTCTGAAGGAACACATTGCAGCAATCTTGTGCCTGTATGGAGGCCATCTTGAGTTCCATTTTGGAAAACAGAAAATATAAATAGGAAAATAGGATATTATTAAAATCAAAGTGTATGCGGTTGTTTGTGTGAGAGTGATGTCGCGTAGTATGAAACAAACAGTACTATACCAAAGTGTGCTTGATACTACAGAAGTAAGTCCAACTGAATACTTAAACAGGAATTAGAATAACCCACCTGAATGATCATTCTTGCACTTGTCAGAAGCGCTCTAAAATGACTGTCGTCTTATGGGTAATTCAATGAGGACGGCATCTCCTTTCCATTCAATGCCCGACAGTAGCTAAATCCTAGCTTAAAGGGGAGTGTATGATATATTACATTTTGCTGCTATTGTTTCCTGCAGCAGCCAGACTCTCTTTCCCTCACCTCACTCTCCTGCTTCCGCCTTGGTACTGATTATACCCAAACCTGCTCATTTTAAAAGATCAGATGAAATCACAGTCTGAAGTGGTATGGCTGCAGGGTAGCTTGAAGGGACTAGACCAGAACACGTTAGGCAAACAGCTTATTTTTCACAGTGGCTCAAGGAGCTGGGAGGGGGAAACAAGGCGTCACCATGGAGAAAAACCTTTAGATATTCAAAACCAATCTTATACTATAAAAGAGAGGGGGGTGAAAATCCTCTGAAGGCTATGCCAGCATCTGCTCGGGACATTGTGCTTAGAAAGGCAAATGAAATGGGTGGAACAAATATTTTCAAGGAAAGATTATTCTGCCCTTAAGGTATCACACACAGCAGTGCAATTTCCAAATATTCAGAAATAAGAAATGTTGCAGTTTTTCTTGGGCAACAGGTGTGTGGTTTACAGAGCGCAGGTGAAAAAACTCCTGCATCAGCTTCTAGCTAGGATGTTAGTAGTAACTGGGTGACCCAAATGAGAAGCAAGATGGAATCAGGGCCAGGAACACCAGTGGCGTAGCGTGGGTTGTCAGCACCCGGGGCAAGGCAAGTAATTTGCGCCCCCTAACCCGTGGATTTGCACCCCCTAACCCGTGGATTTGCGCCCCCTAACCCTAACCCCCAGATGTTGCGCCCGGTGCGGCCGGCCCCCCCTGCACCCCCCACGCTACACCACTGAGGAACACATAAACATATATGCATAAGGCAGGCAGGAAGACAAGGTAGGGAACGGGAATTCAGAACAGATGGCAGGCTAAAGGGACAGATTTATAAAAAGTGCAAGGCATATGGAAGCAAAGGTCTAAAATGAGTAGGTTTGGGCAGCTCAAGAAATTCCATACAAACCCGACAGGCAAAAACTGCCCTGCACCTGCTGCTCAATTTGGTCCTGTTTTAATGTTTCCTGCTTGGCAGGGGGTTGGACTCGATGGCCCTTGTGGTCTCTTCCAACTCTATGATTCTATGATTCTATGATTCTAATGAACTCAAGAGATGGCAAACACATGTGTTTGATGGATATAGGGATCATTTCCTGCGGTGTATGTTTATCCCTTTGTGTCCAGCTCTTGCCTCTGGTCAAATGAGTTTTGCCAATTCACAAGGCCACCTGAATCCAGCAGGCTGCACTGGGGACCCTGTGTCCCTCCAGAAATTGTGGGACTACAACTTCCATCATCCCTGACTGGAGCTGATCAGAGCTGGAATCCAACATCTAGAGATGTTCCCATCCTGGCAGTAGGCGGTAAAGGCATCTGCCTGGGGTGGCTGAGCTCCAGGGACTTATAATGGTCCAACCATGGTCCTGATATCAGCAGGGTGGGCCCTTCGCCTGTAGGTGTGGGGCAACAAACAACACTTTTTGTAGTGACTCATTGACTGTGGAATTCCCTCTTCCCAGAGAAGCAGATGACCACCACATTATTGGGCTTCAAATATCAGGTTAAGTCACTTGTTCATCCAGACCTCTTTGGTGAAATTTGATTAGATTCTCCAAGGTCCTAGAGTCATTGCAAATTACTGCTATACTCACTGTCTGTAGCGCCTTTTGCACAATTGATTGTTTTGTTGTAGGTTTGTCATTAAAATTGTGTTTCATTCGCTTCTCTCTTCCCAAGTTTAGCCTTGCCTTTTGGAATGAGCTTGTTTATAATGATTACATGCAGTTGTGCCGGTGTACATATAATCTGCTTTTGTATGGAATATAACCTGGCAAGGTGAGGATACTCTCTGAAGTGGCAATTTATAGATTTTCTCTTGATCAAGGAAAAAATAAGCATCACAGTGTCTATGTTGCTTCTATTAATAGCAGCATTTGCATATTTGTTATTATGCAGACCCGATTGCAAAGCATTTTAAACTATTTTTCATACAGTTTAAAATATGGGTCCTAGTCTAAGGTGCAATGGTATGGCAAGATCCTCTGGGATGAACAATTTAGGATACAGTGGATCTCCAGTTTAGACAGCCTATTCCTGCCTTAGCCAGGCTCAGTTCCCAATTTTAGCTCAGCTGAAGACAGAGGCACCAATTTCTAATAATAGTAACAATAACAATAATTTATGACTTATACCCCACCCATCTGGCTGGGTTTCCCCAGCCACTCTAGGCTCCCAACAGAATATTAAAAACACGACAAAACATCAAACATTAAGAACTTCCCTAAACAGGGCTGCCTTCAGATGTTTCCTAAAAGTCAGGTAGTTGTTTATTTCCTTGACATCTGGTGGGAGGGTGTTCTACAGGGCGGGCACCACTACCGAGAAGTCCCTATGCCTGGTTCCCTGTAACTTCACTTCTCGCAGTGAGGGAACCACCAGAAGGCCCTCGGAGCTGGACCTCCAGTGTCCAGGCTGAACGATGGTGGTGGAGACGCTCCTTCAGGTATACTGATTGCAGGCCTGACGCAATGTCCTGATGTTACATATGTGACATCGCAATGAGAATGTGGTGGCAGCACAGTCCCAGCAGCCAGTGCCACACAAGAGAAAGACAGGGGAAGCCACCCCAGACCAGTGGTGGCAGCAGCAGCAACAAGAGCTGCTGGCCACCAAAGCCATGCTGCCTTGCATGTAGGGTGGTATATAAATTTAATGAATGCTACTACTACTAAAAGAATCTTGAGAATTAAAATGCTAAAGTCAGAATCTGGAAACCATTGCTAAATAGGCAAACTTTACAGTCCTTGCTTGAAGCGTTCCAGACCCCACTGGCACAGAGGGAGGGAGTTGTGTGTGTGTTTTTCTAATCAAGGAAGGTCTGATGGGGCCAGCTCAATGCAGAATCCATTACTAACCTGGTTTCGAAATGATAGACTGCAATTGAGGAGTTCCCAAAGCAACGTCTTTAGGAGTCCCAAATGATCCCAGTCATTTCACAACACAGCAATATAGCTTTTTATTTCTCAGAGAGGACGGAACGGAACTACAGCAGTGAGCCAGAAATATTTCGGAAATGAACAGTTAAAAGAAGGCTGAACTGTAACTCTGTGCAAGAGCGCACATTACAGGATAGGCTGGGTCCAATTGTGCAGCCATTTCACAAACAAAGAGTTCCGTGGGCATCTATGAAAGGGCAATCTGCCCAGCTAAGGACCTCTAATGAGGCCCTTTAGGATCCTAATCTAACAGCAAACTAAGGTATGTGACAATTATTTTGCAAGTATTTCCCAAGTCTAGTATTAAGATCCAGGATAAAGCCTAATTACTAATCTTAACCATTCTCAAGACTATTTTAGAGTCCTTTGGAGAGGATTTCAGAATCAATTTGAAAGATAAACACTGGTAGAACTGCAGAAATTGTCCATCGAGGATTACTGTTTAGTCTTGTTCTGTCTGGCATCTCTGGAAAAAAGCATTTTGTTTAACTTGTAAAATGATAGAGTTGCACGGGACCTCAAAAGAAAGTAAGAATTTTGCTGAATCCGACCAAAACCTGACCAGATGGCCCTGGGAAGCTCAGAAAAAGCGCATGGTGGAGGTAGATATTCCTGTCCTTTGCAAATGGCGAACATATGCATGAAGACCGTCAACCAAGAGGTTCTGTGTTGAACTGTTATACTTAATAGCCATTGAAAGATCTATACATTATGCATTAGGTGCGCCGCCAGGGGCCCGGGGCACGACATCACCACATCATGCACACACACCTGAATATGACTTTAGTCATAGCAAGAACCACCACTGAGATGATGCAGATGTGTCAACTGACATTTTGGTCCCAATAGTGGATGCTCAGACACAGCTGCAGGACCCCAGTGGTGATTCCTGAACACATTTAGGCATGTTTCTGTAATATGTGCAGTGTTCCATAGTCAGTAATTCATTCAATGAAGCAAGTCTGATTTTTAAACAGAGTTTTCTTCATCACCATTTACTGGAGAACCATTACTGAGTCCATATTATTAAATGCACTGCAAGGGATACAAACTGACTTCTAGTAACTGAAAAATGCCCTTCGGATACCCTCCACCCGAATGTGACATCCATATTCCAAGAGATCGTTTCTATGAGATCTGGGATAATCAGGATGTCCAAATCCATTATAAATAATTTTAGAAGCTCATACAGTCGTACCTCGTACTTCATTCCAGAAGTCCATTTGACTTCCAAAACATCCGGAAACCAAGGCGCTGCTTCCGATTGGCTGCAGGAAGCTCCTGCAGAGAATCGGAAGCCACAGAAGTCGCGCTGCATGTTCGGGTTCCAAAGTACGTTCGCAAACCAGAACACTCACTTCCAGGTTCAGGAGCCAAAACGTACAAGTGCCAAGGCGTTTGGCTTCCAAAGTATGACTGTATTACCGTTTCAAAACAAAACAAAACAAAACAAAACAAAGCTTCATGTTGTGATGTCTGTAATACCCAGGACTTTTTTCAGCAGGAATTTGCACCTCTGAGGTAGGCACCATTGCCATTCTAAGAGGGAGGGGTTCATGGTGAGTTCCGACACCTCTTTTTCTAGAAAAATAGCACTGGTACGGCCTGTTCTACCAGTATCAATGTATATTGTCCAAAGGTGGGTGATATATGCAGCAGCCTTTGCCATTTTCTCCTTTGTGGACATTGCCAGCATCAGTCCAATGTAGAAGCCATTTTCCATAAGCATTTACGGTATGATTGGAATGTGCTGTGCTTGTGATAATTTTAGCAAGGGCATACTAGTTACTTGTATTGCAGCAAGGCATGTTGTTTTTAATGAGGTAGAGCTACTTTAGGGTAATAATCAATATAGATGGCTGGAGACAGCCCTGCAATGGCTTATAATTCATACAGATTCAATTATTTCAGCAAATGTAAGCACACGAGGAATAAATATGCTAAACAATTCCAAGCTCCTTGATCCTAAAGTTAATTTCTCTACAACAATGTGCAGTCTTTTATAAAATTATGTGCTATGAAAATCAGACGACGCTTGGTTGGAAGTATCCAGTGTCTGAAATATTTGTTAAACATTATCTCAAGAGGCTGTCTGGATTGTTGCAGTGATGAATGTGAATTATAGAGTGCATTAACAATGTTGACACTTCTATGACAATTTATCACTTTTTTTAAAAAAAGCAAAACAAAATCTTGTCCGTACCCCCACCTTGCCTCTTTTATCCAGGAAGCATCAGCAGCAAATGGGTGAAATCAAATCAAAGAGTCAGCAGTGAGTTCTGCTGCTCTCCCCTGAGGCAGAAATGAAAAACCAGTGGGGCTTACTGTTAGTGCATGAGGCAGCAGAGGGTTTTCTCTCATTTTTCCCCGCCTGTCAGCAAAACCAAGAAAAGCTTTGGTCTCACTTCATGGGGTACTTCAATTACAAGGAGTGTCCTGTCTGCACCCTTTCATATCAACAGGCCCAGCAGGTACACTACATCACACACACAAATAAATAAATGCTGTTGTGATTTTCACACATTTAACGCTCACATGAGAAGATTGCACACTTAAGAAAAAGGTCATAGGCTCAGCGGTAGAGCATCTGTTTGCATGCAGGTTCAAGCGATGGTATCTACACAGGGCTGGGAAAGACCACAGTTCGAAACTGTTGAGAGCTGCCAGCCAGCGTTGAAAATACAGGCAACCCCCCATTAACGTGGGGGCTATGTTCCAAGGCTGGGACGCAGGTGGGGCTGTGGGTTAAACCACAGAGCCTAGGATTTGCCGATCAGAAGGTCAGCGGTTCGAATCCCCGCGACAGGGTGAGCTCCCGTTGCTCGGTCCCTGCTCCTGCCAACCTAGCAGTTCGAAAGCACGTCCAAGTGCAAGTAGATAAATAGGTACCGCTCCGGTGGGAAGGTAAACAGCATTTCCGTGCACTGCTCTGGTTCACCAGAAGCGGCTTAATCATGCTGGCCACAAGACCCGGAAGCTGTATGCCGGCTCCCTCAGCTGATAAAGTGAGATGAGCACCGCAACCCCAGAGTCGGCCACGACTGGACCTAATGGTCAGGGGTCCCTTTACCTTTACCTTTACTATGTTCCAAGGCACTGTGTGCACCAGTGAAACCGCATATATTTGAAACACCATTGAAAAAGCCTGCAAACACCCCGTTTTGCCTCTGCCCTATTAAGTATAGTGATTTAATTTACTGAATCTGGGAATGCTTAAATGCATTACTGTGCGTTTAATTCTGGAATGCTCCCTGGTAACTCTCGTGTGATTTGTTAACTCTGGTCACATGGGAGGTCTCTATTTTTGATGTTCTCCCAAATAAGCAGGAAGAAGAAGTGTGCTGGAAGGAGAAAGTGGAAACGTCTCAGAAGGAACTGCATGACCAAGCTGGGTAAGGTACAGAAGGTTGAGTGCAAGAGCTGGAAAGAGAGAAAGACACAGTTTGTTTGAATATTTAAGGAAGAAGCTGTAATCTTCACCTAAGAAGGACTAAGCCCTTGCTTGGATAAGCATGTGAATGCAAATACTTTGCATATATTTTTGTTTAGCTGTAGCTTTTTGTATATTTTAACAAGTGTTTAATTTCAAGGAAAGAGTCGGTATTGCCCATGATTTGGTTCCTAGCTGCAGTTCAGCTATTCAGCCAACATGCCGTGCCCTGTTTTGCCCGTTTATAGGTCACTTTCAGGTTCGGTACAATGTGTAAATGGGAGGTTGCCTCTACTGAGGTAGGTGGGCCAATGGTTTTATTCAATATCATGCAGTTTTCTATGTTCCTACATTTTCTATGAGCTTTGAAATATGTGCATGAGTCAGAACACATTTGTGAAACGCAACCGGAATTTGTACATTCAGTGGGTGGAGTAGGTGGAGAGATAAATGTTCTTTTCTCGGTCCAAATTACTTTAAAGTCTTTAAAAGATTGTGTTTTTTCCATAAAAAAAAAAAAAATGCCAGCAAAAGTAAAAATGCCGCCACTCTGGAAGGGAAATCATATGAACCCTGCATATCATCTGTACATAAGACATATCAGAACTCATAAATCGTGGTGGCAATATACTAATAGTGTATTTCATGGATCATAATGACTTTATCTTGATCTAAATCATCCAAAAGTACATCTATGAATTATTGATGCCTTTAGCACTCTGGAATAATCAATCCTCTTCTCAACTGTGATATAAATTTCACTACAGTCTTCATGCATGCAGAGACCAAGCTTACACACTCAAAGTGTCAGGCTAAATTGGTACTTGTCCCTCTGCTTGCATTGAGCAGGGAAACAGCAATGACCCATAAGATTGGGTTTCCAATGCCACCACCTGATGGTACCAAGATGAATGTGCTCTTTGGACCCTATGGCCTCTGTAATATCATGCACAACTGTGTACTGTATGTAGTTGATTTAATGGAAGAGGAATCGAAGGGGAAGGGAGTGGTAGACATGAAGTGCTTTATTCAGCCTGCAGTCCTGTCAAGAGACTGGGCCATCACTCACTCCAGCAAGCAGAGGCAGGGCAGTTCTGCTATGGTCATTACAACACAGAGGAAGCAATCTGAAAGGTGTGGGAAAACCCTCATGTAGTTGTCTGCTGGGTTGTCTGCTGGTATTCAGGCTGTACCTCCCAGTAGCCATAGAAAGGTAAAGGTAAAGGACGGTGACAGCAGTCACGAAATTAAAAGACGCCTGCTCCTTGGGAGAAAGGCGATGGCAAACCTAGACAGCCTCTTAAAAAGCAGAGACATCACCTTGCCAACATGGTTAAAGCCATGGTTTTCCCAGTGGTGATGTATGGAAGTGAGAGCTGGACCATAAAGAAGGCTGATCGCCGAAGAATTGATGCTTTTGAGTTATGGTGCTGGAGGAGACTCTTGAGAGTCCCATGGACTGCAAGAAGATCAAACGTATCCATTCTTAAGGAAATCAGCCCTGAGTGCTCACTGGAAGGACAGATTGTGAAGCTGAGGCTACAATACTTTGGCCACCTCATGAGAAGAGAAGACTCCCTGGAAAAGACCCTGCTGCTGGGAAAGAGAAGGGGTTGACAGAGGACGAGATGGTTGGACGGTGTTCTCGAAGCTACTAACATGAGTTTGACCAAACTGCGGGAGGCAATGGAAGACAGGAGTGCCTGGCGTGCTCTGGTCCATGGGGTCACGAAGAGTCGGACACAACTAAACGACTAAACAACAACAACACAAAAGGACCCCAGACGGTTAAGTCTAGTCAAAGGCGACCATGGGATTGCAGCGCTCATCTGGCTTTCAGGCCGAGGGGGCCGGCGTTTGTTTGCAGACAGCTTTCCAGGTCATGTGGCCAGCATGACTAAACCGCAACTGGTGCAATGGGACACCATGACGGAAACCAGAGTGCACGGAAACACCGTTTACCCTCCCGCCACAGCAGTACCTATATATCTACTTACACTGGGATGCTTTTGAACTGCTAGGTTGGCAGGAGCTGGGACAGAGCTCACCCCGTTGCGGGGATTTAAACCGCCAACCTTCTGATCGGCAAGGCCAAGAGCATCACTGGTTTAGACCACAGCGCCACCCATGTCCCTAGAGTGGATGCACAAGAGGGTTACTGCTCTGATATGAAACCAGTTTTATGGTACAGTGGTACCTTGCGTTACAGATGCTTCAGGTTACAGACGCTTCAGGTTACAGACTTCACTAACCTAGAAATAGTACCTTGAGTTAAGAAATTTGCTTCAGGATGAGAACAGAAACTGCGTGGCGGCAGTGGGAGGCCCCATTAGCTAAAGTGGTGCTTCAGGTTAAGAACAGTTTCAGGTTAAGAACAGACCTCCGGAACGAATTAAGTTCTTAACCCGAGGTACCACTGTATCCGTATTCAGGCTCCGCTAAGTGCTCTATTGCTCTTAACTCCTTTTGGGTGCTGCCGCTCATTTTAGCTGTGTGTAGTCGTGGCTGCGTTATCATTCTTCGTCTTTTATGGCTCACTGTCAGTGCTCCCCACTCTCAAACACTTGCCAACCAAGCTAAGGTTGTTAACAAACAACCTTCTTTTCAGAGAAATACTCTGGGAAACCAGAGCTGGCAGTCTAAATCCTAATGGGTGCCTTGCTGGGAAGTAAGAGCTGCCCCAGATCTTTGAAGGTGGCATCTAGATGGTTCCCTTCTGCTGGACTGCAACCACTCTCAATTTCTCTGTGAAGGTGACATGTAAGGTAGACCACACTGATGGAAATGTCAGCCCAGTTTTATGGAGACACCATGCAACACATTAAAAACAACTGCATATGTTTTCTACTATTAAATTACACTGATACTTTGTTCTGCCCCAAGCGCTTAGGAAGAACTTGATATTTAGCAGATACTAATTCTAGCTGACATTAAGGGAGAAAAGGCAATCAAAAAGAAGTGTTCACAGCAGTGATTACGTCTTCATATTTGTGGAAAGTTTTAACTGCAGAAAGGTTCATTAAGGGATGTATGGCTGTGGATTTGGAAGACCTGGCTTCAGATTTCAGCCAAGCTAAGGGTTTGAGTAGATTACCGTATTTTTCGCTCTATAACACGCACCCGACCGTAACACGCACGTAGTTTTTAGAGGAGGAAAATCCATAGGCATGCCACCCGTAGGCATTCCCTCCATAACACGCACAGACATTTCCCCTTACTTTTTAGGAGGAAAAAAGTGAGTGTTGTGGTGCAAAAAATACGGTACATTCTCATGCTCGGCGCTTCTCTCGCATAAATTAAGAAAATAAGGGTGCATTCAGATGTGGGGAATATTGCGTTAGCTTTCCGAATTCCATGCTAGCACTTCTGTCCTTTTCCCCCTAACATTCCTTTCACACTGTAATACTTGTGTTAAGCAATTGTGTTTTTTTGATCACTATACTTGGCATGCATCCCTGAACTTTCATTCACACCAATTGGTGTGCTGCAACACAACAGCAAACATTACTACTCCCCCACCCTTTCCGCACATGCATGCTTCTGTTTCCCCATGATTCCCCCATGAAAATGGCAGGAAAAAGCTATATGCAGTGAAGCCTTTACTCCCTCCTCAGTCTACCTGAGAAGCTTAGTGTGTGAAGACGTTCTGAGCTGGTTGCTCCAACTCAGACAGCATGGCTCTCACAAGCCATTCTTGAGTGCCTATACTAATAATCTAGGTTACCACTTTGTTTTGTTTTTTTATTAAAGATTTTGTTGATTTACAAATGTGTGCAATGTCACTCGTGTTGTTTCCCCCATGCAACATTTTTACAAATCAGTTTCATTTGTTGAGACATTAGGAAGAAAAGGGGGAAAGAGGTGGAGGGGGGGGGAAAGATGGGCAACTAAGCCAAGTTTTACTGCATGTGCAACCTTCCTGACTGATGTATGGAAAAACACATGAATCTGACCTTTAAAGAGTTTGTAAGTAAACCAATTTTTAACTTACAAAATGTGTGGTCTTTTACAATCTAAGGGAAAGAGGGGAACCTTGGAAGGAACTTGTAAGGGCATATTTTAAAGGTCTTACAGCCTATATTTCTATGCTTTACTTTGCTGCATATTTTGTGCTTTTAAATCTCTGCTGGGATTCTTTCACGAAACAGTACTTGCTCCAAACTTGGATCTTCACATCAAGGAATTCATTCATATATTCCTGAACCAATAATAGGAACAACTCTTTAGAAACTGGTGCATGGATTTTGATTTCCCTGCCCGCTTTCCTCTCTGTTCCCCTACCAACCCAGAAAAATGGGTGGATTGGCTGTGTGTTCCTCCAGGAGAGAAGAAAAAGTTTAGTATATGCTTTAAATGCTGCTTAATCATTTCTTAGCACATCAGCAGTGTCATTGAAATATGGATTCACAACAAAGTCTAGGCTGTAATTATGTCTTGTTTATGCCTACTAATTTCATGCTTACACCTGTTTTGCTTGGTTTGCCTCTTCATTCCTTGCAAATAATTCATCCTCCTGTAACTTATCTCTGGAGGAAGGGTGAGCATAGACAGGTCTTTAGCTCTTTTCCTGTCTTAAAGCAGATGACATGGTCCTTGTAGCTCAAATGCCAGTAGTGGGCATGGCTATCAGCAGAAGTGGGTGGAGCAATGAATTTTAATCATGCTTTCCTAGGCTGACCTTGTGTCATCTGTTGACATCCTTCCCCTTTCTCTCTTCCTTTTTCTACCTTAAGCCTTTTTCTGCCTTTTTCTGTTCTTTCTTCATTTTGGGAGCTCCCTCACTGTTTCTGCCCCTCTCCAGGGAAACACCAGACATTCTAATCATCCTTGTTGTCAGCTGTTAACTCCCCCTGGCATTTTTACTAGTGGGGAGTAGGAGCCCGGTGCAGAAGGAATTCAGTTCAATTCAGTTCACATTGAAGGCATGAAAGTTTGCACTTTCTGAAACAATCTGCAAACTGAGAAACAGCTGCCCTTCGGAAATTACACTTCTCTGAATTTTGCAATGCAATGCAAAGATGCATATACATATGCTAAAGTGTGCATAAAAATGCGTATCTTCATGAAAACTAACATACAAAAATTCATTCTATAACAGAAAACTTTTTTGTAAAAATGTGTCTATTAGGTAAAATTAGATGAAAAATAAGCATATATGCACTACAACACTGATGGCTTTTCAACTGAACCTTACATGTCAAAATGTGGATAGCTAAATTAAAGACTGCGGAAAAATGAGAAATGGGGGGAGGTTGAAATTGACAGAATCAACAGCCCCTCCCCGCGTACAGCCCCAAAATGGAAATACATCACAAATACCCAAAATGTATAAGATGTGTAGAGGCAAATCAGAAATAAGTACTACAATTCCACTACATCTCACCACAGTGGAAAAGACAGTGACCTGATGACAGTCTTGCTCAGGTCTGGTGTCTCGGTGCTAACCATAGCTGTCAACTTGTCCCTTTTCTTGCGAGGAATCCTATTCGGAATAAGGGAATTTCCCTTTAAAAAGGGGAAAAGTTGACAGTTATGGTGCTAACTCTTGGCGTGCCATATTCTCTTTTTCCAAGGTCCTTGATCTTTACACCAGGGGTAGACCACACCATAGCTGTCAACCTTCCCTTTTTTTGCGGGGAAATTCCCTTATTCCAACACCGTTTCCCACTGCTTCCTGCTGCTATCCCGGATTGTTAGCTATCCCATAGACTGTCCCCGGGACAGGTGAGGCTGCTGATCCCTTATTTTCAAATCTGAAAGTTGACAGCTATGGACCATACTGCCCTGAAAATAAAGTGCTACCCCCTGGCAGCTTTTCAAAACAGAGAGCTGCCCTACGTAAAATTGGACCCATGCATGCTCTAGGTGGTCTGGAGTTGTCTGTTTGGAGCAGCAATTCATTGGAAGACTGGGAAGTCAAATATTCACTCTCCAGTTGAGGGAAGAGAGAGGTGAGTGGCGCAATAATCAGGTTAGCCTAAACAGCTTTTTTTTGCTGCCCAAGGCGTGTACAAAGGAGCAGGCAGTTGCCTCAGCCACTGAGATCTTGCATTCAGTTTTGTGTGTTATTAGCATCCTTCTCAACAAAGAACTGTGAGAGGAGAGACTCCATCAGGCAAGGCCTCTTTCCACCTTCCTTTCCCTACCCTCTAGTCTCTGCTTCTCAACGTCAAAGTGCAAATAGATAAATAGGTACTGTTCTGGCAGGAAGGTAAACGGTGTTTCTGTGTGCTGCTCTGGTTCGCCAGAAGCGGCTTAGTCATGCTGGCCACATGACCCGGAAGCTGTATGCCGGCTCACTTGGCCAATTAAAGCGAGATGAGCGCCGCAACCCCAGAGTCGGCCACAACTGGACCTAATGGTCAGGGGTCCCTTTACCTTTTTATTTTATGTACTGTGGTTTGCCATTGTTTTATTGATTATGGTTTAGAAATTATTTATTGTAACTGTTGAGTGGATTTCTGTTTAACTTTTATATGTTATTATTATTATTTAATACTATTCTAATGATTGTTGAATGTTACTTTTTTGACGTAGGTTGTCTATTTTAAAGTTATGTTTTATTATCACACTTTTGTGTTGCATTAGATTGTTATAAGATGTACATTTTTTGTTTATTCAGCTTGTAAACCACCTTGAGTATTGTAAGATAGAAAGGCGGCATACAAATTAAAAATGGTGAAATGGTGAAAGACAATCTGTGGGGCCATGAGGGCCGAAAACCTCAATTTTGTTTCTTTTTTTAAAAAATATTTTTATTAGTTTTTAACATACAAAATTATAAAGCATACCACACAATTTATCACAAATACATTCTTACTGGACTTCCATCAGCACCTCTTGACAATCCTCCGTCTTAATGACTTCTTATGCATTTCCTAACTTAATATTGCCTTTACATTCCAAACATATCACGTCTCCTTCTCCATTTTTGCAATATTTCTAATATTATTCCTCACAGAACTTCTTGCAAACCTACAAACGTCGTCTGGGCGTCACAAATACTTTTCAAATAATCCGTAAATTTACTCCAGTCCTCGGTAAACTTCTGGTCCCGCCGGTTTCGGATCCTTCCCGTTAGTTTGTCAAGTTCCGCATAGTCCATTAATTTCATCCTCCATTTTTCCATTGTCGGTATTTCTTCTTGCTTCCATTTTTGGGCCAATCGAACACCTCAATTTTCAATATTCTGCTGCTCATGTGGCGGCAGGAGGCCCGATGGGGCACATTGTACCCTCTGAAAGGCCCAATAGGGCCTGCCGCAACTGCAACAGTCTCCATTGGACCTCTTCTTGCCATGTGACATCACGCACATGCGCCGGGCACCCACAATGTTGTGCAGAACCCGGCACGTCTGTGGAGCAGCATGTTGTGGGAAAGAGTTTTAGCCAGTGAGTGCAGGAATTGCTGAGTTTTGAATTTCCCTGCTCTGGAGATTTCAAATAGCCCTAGTCTTAAGCCATTCATTTTCTGGTTTCTTTTCTGGTGTTGAATATATTTGAACAGACAGCACAGCAATTTAGGCCACAGTTTAGGCCCGTCTCTCTGCCAAGTGCATATATACAGTATGTGTGTGTGTTTTCCTTCATTTATACATTGGGTTTTTAATCCAGACATAAATGGTTAGAAAGAAGATTAGAAAGGGACATGGCCCTTAAGTATCTTGGCTGCCCTCCAGCCATCCACAAGGGAGACCACAAAGCAATGCTTTTCTTCTGATTCTAATCTGGGCTTTGTGTAGTTTAATTGCTCACGACAGCTTCAAAATATAAGGATGAAATTTAAATGATAGCCTAATGAAAACGAGGTCATGGATCAGCAACTCCATGGACACAGGCAAAATCATTAACTACCTGACTTTTCTAATCTTTGCCTGTGGTTAAATAAGGGAAAGCAAATATGCCTATGAATGGGTTTATTGAAAAGCAACACACACACTCTCTCTCTTTTGGCAGGCTCAGACACACTGCCTTTCTTGCCTAGGAGTTTTAAAGTTGTGCAAATGAGGCTCTACATTAGTACATTGCAGAAACTGACAGTCTCTCTAAAATCCCACTTTTCTTTCGGCCAACAAAGCTTTGGCTACCAAGCATTTTTGCTATCCCTTCTATGTATTCATTTGTTCCCTTATTTACATTCTTACCCCATCTAATCCTGACGTTCTGGAAGAGTAATTTTTTCCACTATGATTACCGAAGATTTCTAAACATCATTTGATGTAGGGGTTAAAAAGTGAAAGTGGAAGATCTGGACAATTCATTTATTACACACACACACACACACACACACAGAGAGAGAGAGAGAGAGAGAGAGAGAGAGAGAGAGAGAGAGAGCTCCTTCCGTGGTACCTAAAAGTGCATAGTCAATATTCTTCAGGTTTCACTTACAATCCTTTAATTCAACTTAACCACTAAAGGCAGAAAAATGTGTCTTTTCTCTGCCAATCCACTGCATGTTATTGTACAAAGTGTGTGGGGTGGGGTAGGATCCAGATCAAGTTAGTGATGTTTTTGCCTAGGTGGGGGGAACGGACCAATGGTCAGAGGTGAGGAAGCTGCAATCCAGCAACATCTAGAGCAGGGTTTCCCAAACGTGGGTCTCCAGCTGTTTTTGGACTACAACTCCCATCATCCCTAGCTAGCAGGAGCAGTGGTCAGGGATGATGGGAGCTGTAGTCCAAAAACAGCTGGAGACCGAAGTTTGGAAAACCCTGATCTAAAGGGTGCACAGCTCCCCCAGATTTAATCTTACTAAAATCAGTGGGACTTAAATGAGTCATAGCTAGCTTGTCGCACTAATTTCAGTGGGACTGGCCTCATGACTGTTACAGCAATGTAGAAACCATTACATGGCAAATGTGTCACTGTGTGTGCACATGCACACAAACACTAAAGCCATTCCAAGCATGGCCTCTGATGCTACTGAGTTTTGTCCCACACAATTCTGCCATTCTCACATCACTGAAGTATCCTGGATGGAACCGCAAGAACATGGCAACCATTTTGCTTTCATGTCATGAGAATCAGCTCGCAATAACGGTGGCAGCAGAACCAGAGAGGCTTCAGTTCTTCCAGGATTAGTTAACAAATAACGAGACGTGGAGATCTTATGCAAGGAACAAATAAATTTAGTGGATGGGGAAACATCACTTGAAAGGGACTTTGAGAAACTTCATGAGGGGGTGTTTCTAGGACTAAGGTGAAACCATGAAGCCCCCTTGTTATTTTTGCCATTGGATACTGCAAGTTGTTTAAGTAATATATTGTTATATATCTTGCTTATAGCATTGAAACGTGCTTTTCTATGTTATTATGTATTTGTTTTGCTGGGTTATCAAGCCATTGTTTGAGTGGTGTTTGTCTGAAATGCATCTTCATTTCTTTGTTGTAAGTGACTTTGAGCATGATCTTTTTCTGTGTGGAAGAGTGGTATACAGTGGTACCTCGGGTTAAGTACTTAATTCGTTCTGGAGGTCTGTACTTAACCTGAAACTGTTCTTAACCTGAAGCACCACTTTAGCTAATGGGGCCTCCTGCTGCCGCCACGCCGCCGGAGCCCAATTACTGTTCTTATCCTGAAGCAAAGTTCTTAACCTGAAGCACTATTTCTGGGTTAGCGGAGTGTGTAACCTGAAGTGTATGTAACCTGAAGCGTATGTAACCCGAGGTACCACTGTACAAATAAAATGAATGAATGAAAACCATAGCAATGAAACAAAGGGTTCTGGATACATTGCAAGCCTAATTCATACGGAGATTCAAAAGTAAGGTAGATTTCGGAATGTTTGCCAGAATTGTCAGATCACAAACTGTCAGGAGCTGGAAGCAATAGAACCAGAGTTTGGGACTCAATTTTTCTTCGAAGTGATTGTAGGTTGTTATATGATATAACTTGTAAAAATCGTGTTTCATTATGGAAAACAAAATAGTCGACTGAATCCACTCTTTGAATCATGGCGTTTGCTAGGAAACTGTAAATCTAATAGACCTCCCAGACATGGGACCAGTGCCTTGTTGATGCGGGCGCACTAAAATTATAAATGCTAAACAAAGAAATGCATAAAACCTGTGTGCTTTGCTGCTGTTGAGTTGCCATTATTTTGTTAAATTCCAATCACCCAATTTTGTTCACGCTTGGGCTGTAAAATCTGGCAGTTTCATGTTGTCTTTATCAATATGGACAGCATCTGTTTCTCTTGATTACAGATTTGTTCCTTCTAGGTGAAAGTGAATAATAAAACAAAATGCTCTTTCTTTCGTGGAGTATTTACTTTGTATTAGTGGGTGTATGCGTTGAGGGAGCAAAGCACAAGGAATCGTGTGCAAAAACAGTTAACAATGTTCTCCTGCCCTGGCTTTGAAAATGAACGTGTTAATCCATGCTAATCTAGTAGAATACTTTGAAAACAATTATGTTTAGTTAACAATCCACCTGCCAGCCTGAGTAGTATTATAAATACGCTTCAATGCATACATATTTTCACTCTATTGCACCTGTAGGCAGAATTAAAGAAAAGGATAATAACTCTGAAACTGATTATGGTGGCTCAGTGGTGTATATGTACAATCCAGTTTAGTGTTTAGCATTCTTTGATCACTGACATGAAGAGTGGACGGTGCAGGTGAAGAGCGATTCGGTATAGTGTTACCTACAATAACTGGAAACAGTGCTCTGGTAAAGTTGTTATGAGTAAAGTTGGTAAAAGGTAAAGGTAAAGGACCCCTGGCCAGTCAAAGGCGACTATTGGGTGTGGCACTCATTTTGCTTTCAGGTCGAGGGAGATGGTGTTTGTCCACAGACAGCTTTCCGGGTCATGTGGCCAACATGACTAAACCACTTCTGGCACAACAGAACACCGTGACGGAAACCAGAGTGCACGGAAATGCCGTTTACCTTCCCGCCACAGCGGTACCTCTTTATCTACTTGCACTGGTGTGCTTTTGAACTGCTAGGTTGGCAGAAGCTGGGACAGAGCAACGGGGGCTCACTCCGCTGTGGGGATTCGAATTGCCAACCTTCTGATGGGCAAGCCCAAGAAACTCGGTTGTTTAGACCACAGCGCTACCTACATCCAAATGGACATCAGTAACGTATTGATTCAGCAGCATAGTCCACAACAATAGCATAGAACATCGTATAGCTCAAACAAGTTTTGCTGTGTTACCAGACCCAAAGGGGTCTGCACCGGCACTCTCCTCACTATTTCATTCCTACTCTTCCTTTCGTTGTGTCGATTTGAGATATTATGACAAGTCTCAAAAAAAACCTCTACCCCCTCCACAGCAAAAACTGATTCAGAGATTGCAACAGTTCAGAGCTCTCTATCAGTGCCAGGATGAACCATTCGTTGGACAGATGGGGTAGATAGTTGTGGCGTTTGCCCTCCTAGGTGACATCATGCTGGGCCATAAGGAAAGGGTTAAATGGGTGTGAAGTGATTGGCCAGTGGGAACCCAAGGGGAGGAGTTAGAGTTGGAGTTGTTTGGAAGTCAGTTGGGAGTTGGAGAAGGAAGAAGGAGGGTAAGTTTGTGGGTTGGTCGAGTTTTGATGTGAGAAAGTGAGAGGAACTCTTAGGTGGAGTCAGATAGATAGCTGGGGTAATCAGTTTGAAGTTGTTAGGAACGTGTAGGTCAGTAAAGAAACTAAGATTAAGAAACTGCCAAGAAAAATTAACTGAAACCTTAAACTTGTTCATGCTTATAAAATAAACTTGATTATTTGTTAATGTTAACAACTGTCTGGACTCCGTGTGTACCCGAGAGAAACGGGTTGGTGGCAGCGAGGAGGCAATCACAATGGTGGCACAGGGATCAATATACCATCAAACGTCTGGGGACCCTGTGTGATGGCCACAATGGTATACTCAAGAGGGCTCACAGCAAGTTCTGCCTCTAACTAGCCAGTCAAGGGGACTGTGGATCTAAGTGAAGGGACTCCAAGAAAGCACTCTGTGGTTGTGCAGCAGCTGCAATGTTTTTTCTCATTCACCGTAAATAGAAATGGCAGGTGACCCAGTCACAGGCAGGAGTGGTCAGTGTGGTGGGGTTGTGCTGCACCCTGATCACTTGAGACAATTATCTCAATCTGCCTAATGATAGCCCGTGCTCAGCCCAATCCTATTTAAGGGATGGAAGTAAGCTCCAAGAGTTCAGCTGGGTGACATTTGATGAAGTTAATGGACATGGTTAATTTAGGTTCATCAGTTTCGGTGGGACTACTCTGAGTCTTATTTTTTGGCGATCACTCATAGCTGAGTAAGATTCCATAAACACAGTTTAAACGTGAGTCTGTAAGTGACTGTAGAGGCCAATTCTGCATCCACACGTCCCTCCACAGCGGGGACATAGGTTTATGGGCGGGAGTTGATCATGGTGAGGGTTTCCCAAGTGTGCCTTCCTCTTAGTGTGTTTCTCCCTTTCGTCCTGAGTTTGAGCGTCTTCAAAACCCATGACACCTTTGGTAAAGGCTGTTCTCCAATTGGAGCACTCACAGGCCAGTGTTTCACTACTCTGAGTAGGGCCTAGTTGACTACAACCCTTAGGATTGCAGTGTTTGTATATCAGTTTTCATGTGATTTCAAAGCATCACTCAACGTACATTCTTCTGTTAATCCTCACAACAACCTTATCAAGTAGTTCTACATTATTATTTCCATGTTACAGATGAATTGGATGCTGAAGCTAATAAGTAGCAGTTTGCATAATGTCACCTTGGAAGTTTATGGCTTAGCTGAGATTTGAAATGAGAGATTATTAGCTCTTAGCTTTTGCACTAAAGAGAGATTCTCTTTCAGCTCTGTTCTGTAAATATTGTCACGAAAAAAATGGACATGCATATGGCAGAGATGCCCTTATGGAAATGCCAAGATAGCTCTAATGCATCTGTGAGTCTTGCAAGTTCTCAAAAACAGTGTGAAGAATCTCCGGTCAATTTTCCTATAGTTACACCTGACCTTAGCCTGAAATTGAAAATGGAAACTGGTCCCCATCATCTCAGGAGGAGGAAGAAAAGGAATATTAAGGCACGATAACAAGTCCCTTGCAGACCCATAATGAAAAGGAAATTTGAAAGAATTCATTGTGCAGTTCTCTTGAAATATCATGACTTTTCAAGCCAACCTTATGTTTCTTGGGGATCTTCATCACAATTCTTGAAAGCCTCCTGTTGGCATCTGTAGCTGCAGTAAATGGCACTTCGGCTAAATGCTATTGCATAACAAAGGTACTCCTGGCAAGGTCACTAGAAAGGTCTGGACATTATTGCTTTAAGGAATAGTAACTGCTTTGAAGCACATTGCATCTATGGTCCCATGCCACCTACATTAGGGACACTGACCTTCAAAATAATTTATAACATAAAGCATTCAGCCAGTATCCTTTAGCTATATTCTCCAACACACTCTTCTTTCTCCAAGGCACCCACAAATTTAAGTATCAAAAGATGAGTCTGAGCCCAAATTTAAGTTAAATTCCATTCTGCCATCTATAAATGCTTGGTCAGGAGGAAATTGGCGTTTGGCTGATCAGAGGTCCTTGAGAACTGCTTTTAGTTCCTGTAAATGGTATTTATATAATACAGAAATTAAATGTCATGTGTTTTTGAACTCTGTATATGACACTACACACAGCTGTTGTGCTTACACAAGTGTATAATTATTACCCACTCACTTTCCTTTCTGTCCTTTAGGGAGCTGTAGTCATAAATCGTGCTGAAACAAGGAGGGGTGGGGGAATAAACGAAGGAGGCTTTTGGGAATACCAACTTGATTACACAGCATCTCCTGACGTCTATATATCTGATCTGGAGCTACGTACAATTCTTGCACATATAGATTTTCCATCTAGCTCACTGGGGTGTGAACGTTTGGACATATGTATGGAACAAGCCCCTGTTCATTAAGTTAATAGGGAACTTCTTGTCTGCCCATCAAAACCTCCACATTCACAAGAAGCATTTAATAATAATTTATTATTTATACCCCGCCCATCTGGCTGAGTTTCCCCAGCCACTCTGGGCGGCTCACAATCAGTGTTAAAAACAGTACAGCATTACATATTAAAAACTTCCCTGAACAGGGCTGCCTTAAGATGTCTTTTGAATCTCAGGTAATTATTTATCTCTTTGACATCTGATGGGAGGGCGTTCCACAGGGTGGGCGCCACTGCCAAGAAGGCCCTCTGTCTGGTTCCCTGTAGCCTCACTTCTCTCAATGAGGGAACCGCCAGAAGGCCCTCGGCGCTGGATCTCAGTGTCCGGGCTGAATGATGGGGGTGGAGACGCTCCTTCAGGTATACAGGACCGAGGCCGTTTAGGGCTTTAAAGGTCAGTACCAACACTTTGAATTGTGCTCGGAAACGTACTGGGAGCCAATGCAGATCTCTCAGGACCGGTGTTATGTGGTCCCGGCGGCCACTCCCAGTCACCAGTCTAGCTGCCGCATTCTGGATTAATTGCAGTTTCCGGCTCACCTTCAAAGGTAGCCCCACGTAGAGCGCATTGCAGTAGTCCAAGCGTGAGATAACTAGAGCATGCACCACTCTGGCGAGACAGTTCGCGGGCAGGTAGGGTCTTAGCCTGAGTACCAGGTGGAGCTGGTAGACAGCTGCCCTGGACACAGAGTTAACCTGCGCCTCCATGGACAGCTGTGAGTCCAAAATGACTCCCAGGCTGCGCACCTGGTCCTTCAGGGGCACAGTTACCCCATTCAAGACCAGGGAATCCCCCACACCAACCCTCTCCCTGTCCCCCAAAAACAGTACTTCTGTCTTGTCAGGATTCAACCTTAATCTGTTAGCCGCCATCCATCCTCCAACCGCCTCCAGGCACTCACACAGGACCTTCACCGCCTTCACTGGTTCTGATTTAAAAGAGAGGTAGAGCTGGGTGTCATCTGCATACTGATGAACACCCAGTCCAAACCCCCTGATGATCTCTCCCAGTGGCTGCATGTAGATGTTGAAAAGCATGGGGGAGAGGACAGAACCCTGAGG
Organism: Podarcis bocagei; assembly: GCF_964188305.1. Taxonomy (NCBI): domain Eukaryota; kingdom Metazoa; phylum Chordata; class Lepidosauria; order Squamata; family Lacertidae; genus Podarcis; species Podarcis bocagei. The sequence goes on from NC_138130.1 coordinate 12,989,376, forward strand.
CACCCCACAAGTGAGAGCCCAGGGGTCTGAACACTCATCCCCCACCACCACTTTCTGGACACGGCCCAGGAGGAAGGAGCGGAACCACTGTATGACAGTGCCCCCAGCTCCCAGCCCCTCAAGACGGTCCAGAAGGATGTTATGGTCGATGGTGTCAAAGGCCGCTGAGAGATCCAGCAGAACTAGGAAACAGCTCTCACCTTTGTCCCTAGCCCACCGGAGCATGCCTTGGAATGCAATGCATGCCTTATTTCAGGGAAGAAGAAGTCAGAAATGTTTGCCGGTTCAGGGACACAGAGTTTTACGAAAATGGCCATCCTGCAAAGTCAGGACTGCCTACTTCTGTAGTCTTGGGGAACAGTTATGTTCTCAAGATCCTAGCTTCTCTATGGATTGTTAGGTTCTATAATAAAATTGACATTAATTATTAGCAATAAGGGCTGTTTGCATATTGTAAAAAAATTCCTTCCAGTAGCACCTTAAAGACCAACTAAGTTAGTTCTTGGTATGAGCTTTCGTGTGCATGCACACTTCTTCAGATACACTGAAACAGAAGTTGCCAGATCCTTCTATATAGAGAGAAGGTGGGGAGGGGTATTACTCAGAAGGGTGGTGGGAATGGGAGATAGGCAGATAGCTGAGAGAGCCTCTTGACGACTCTTAACGACTGTAATAGGTCTTACAGGAAAAGGCAAGGGGTGGGAAGGTGAGAAATGGTTTAGTTATGTATAGTGAGATAAGAATCCAATGTCTTTGTTCAGCCCAGGTCTCTCCATGGTTTTAAGTTTGTTAATGAGTTGCAATTCAGCAGCTTCTCTTTCCAGTCTATTTCTGAAATTCCTTTGTAGTAAAACAGCTACTTTGAGATCTTGTATAGAATGTCCTGGGAGATTGAAGTGTTCTCCTACTGGTTTCTCTGTTCTGTGATTCTTGATGTCAGATTTATGTCCCTTTATTCTTTGGCGTAAGGTTTGGCCTGTTTGTCCAATATAGAGAGCTGAAGGACACTGTTGGCATTTGATGGCATACACAATGTTAGACGATGAGCAATTAAATAGTCCCGAGATGGTATGTGTGATGTTGTTGGGGCCAGTAATGGTGTTGTCCGGGTGTATGTGGCAGCAAAGTTGGCATCTGGGTTTATTGCAGGCTCTGGTGCCAGTGTCTGTGTTAAGTCTGGTTGTAGTATTATTGTGGGTTAGGAGTTGTTTAAGATTGGGTGGCTGTCTGTAGGCAATGAAAGGTCTTCCTTCCTATTTAATTGCTCATCGTCTAACATTGTGTATGCCATCAAATGCCAACAGTGTCCTTCAGCTCTCTATGTGTTCAGATGGTTTCATTCCATCTTCTGGGCAGGTGGCTGTGGAATGAAAGTTTCTGAAAGATCCTTTCAAAAGGTAGATTGGCAGTAAAATACAGTGCAGACTCTTCCTTAAAAGTGAGGTTGCAGGTGAATTTTTTTACCTGGATTAAAAATTAGTAAAACTAGTGAAAGGGGCAGTAAAGTTTCTTCAGGGGGTTTATCTAGCTTGGAAGCTGCCATTTGTTCATTACTCTTCTGAGATATTTTTTCTTTTTATTAGAAAGACGAATTTATGAAATCAGAAATCCTTATTTTTATTTCACTGGGCGATTATCTGGGTATATTTGCTGTCTGCAATATGAAATAGAAATGGCACTTTGTGGGGTGGAAAGGTTGATAGGAAATGTGGAGCAAATCAAATACTTTCATCAGCTATCAATCCCCTCTGCACCTGTTTGCCATGAGATTTATTATGGTCTGATTCATAGTGCTACATCACAGATTCCAAATTGTGTTCTGGAAACTTTCTTTTATGTTCCCATTGTTAAGGTAAACGGATGGTCATCTTAAAAAAGAAAAAAGAAATGTTGTCGTGCCAGGGCACACTTTGGTTCTTTATAGCACAAGTCAGTATAGCTATCCAGCAATACTGTATACTATGTAATAGTTTGTATTGATATAAAGGTTTTATTGACGCTTTGCTACCTGTGAGTTATGCAGGTCATCTCAAAGAAGTAGCAAAATGACTTTTATAGCGCACCATGCCGCCGTATATTCCACGCACGCCATGCAAAATACATCGCTAAACTGATAGCGAGGAAAAGAAACATAGCAAAGCGTTTTAAAGCTGTTGTTATTGATGCTTCTTTTATATGATGGTTCCCCAGTAACGTGTGCTGACTTGGAGACCCATAAATTCTTGGGGTTTAGTTGGTTCCTTGGGCTCAGTGCAACTATTATGCCGCTTCAGCCTTGCAGAGCGCAAGAGCTTAACTAGGGCTGGAAAGAGACGACAGGGCAGATGTGGTGCCGTACCCAAAACAACAGCCCTGTCTCATTCCAGTGATCCAAAACTGGCAACATAATGTCATGCTACATGTGTCCCTGTCCTCTAGCAGGACCAGCCAATAAAGTTCAGTGTAGGCGAGGAAATACTTGGTCCCTGATACCAGCGCACACTTTTTTGTGTCAGTAGATAATAATAATAATAATAATTTATTATTTATACCCTGCCCAACTGGCTGGGCTTCCCCAGCCACTCTGGGCGGCTTCCAAAAAAATATTAAAATACTGATACATCAAACATTAAAAGCTTCCCTAAACAGGGCTGCCTTCAGATGTCTTCTAAAAGTCTGGTAGTTGTTGTTCTCTTTGACATCTGGTGGGAGGGCGTTCCACTACCGAGAAGGCCCTCTGCCTGGTTCCCTGTAACTTGGCTTCTCGCAGTGAGGGAACTGCCACAAGGCCCTCGGTGCTGGACCTCAGTGTCTGGGTAGAACAATGGGGGTGGAGATGCTCCTTCAGATATAGTGGACCGAGGCCGTTTAGGGCTTTAAAGGTCAGCACCAACACTTTGAATTGTGCTCGGAAACGTAATGGGAGCCAATGTAGGTCTTTCAAGACCGGTGTTATATGGTCTTGGTGGCCGCTCCCAGTCACCCAGATATGTCTGGGGAGAAACAAGGAGATGTAGGTTTGCTGCATTTAACAGCAGCTCCATGTTGCCTGAAATGCTGATGTAGTAGAATGACCAAGAGACTGAGCTATGAATCAGGAAGTCCCTGGTTTGAATCTTGCCACAGCCATGAACTGGAACATGTCACACCCTCTCAGCTTCAGTCCTCCCCTCCACCTGCAAAATGGAGGCTACTGATACTGACCTAGCTTACAGCAGCCTCTCCCAACCTGGTGCCCTTCAAGATGTTGCTAGACTACAACTTGTATCATGCCCGACCACTGGCGATGGTGGCTGGAGCCAAGGAAAGTGGTAACCAAAAATATTTTGGGAAGGCTGAGGTTACAACTAGATAGCACATGTGAAGCGCTTTCAACACTCAAAAGCACCAATTTTTTCACTAGCTCCAGCTTTTTATTAATAAAAGCGTAATGCTGGTGGTTAACAAAAGAGGTTTAAAGACTCTCTCAAGGCAAATCTAAAAAAATGTAGTATAAGCACCAGCAACTGGGAAACACTGGCCTGCGAGCGCTCCAGTTGGAGAACAGCCTTTACCAAAGGTGTCATGGGCTTTGAAGACCCTTGAACTCAGGACAAAAGGGAGAAACATGGAAGGCACACTTGGCAAACCCTCACCATGATTAACTCCTGCCCAGAAATCTATGTCCCCACTGTGGAAGGACATGTGGATCCAGAATTGGCCCCTACAGTCACTTACGGACCCACTGTTAAGCCTGTGTTCATGGAAGACAATCTTACTCTGTGAATGATCACCAAAGAAGAAGAATGCAACAAAGCCCTCTTTCACTCACAATGTCCTTTCCTCCCACACCCAACTGGGCTGGCAAATGAGCGATGCTACACAGGAAGATGATGAACAATGCTGTCTTCTTAACCACTTTATGAACCTAGTTACTGGGCCTACCACAAACCGTTCTCCACATTTGATCTACAATCCTACTATGCTTTGTAGTACAGGGATGGGCAAACTTCATGCTTGTGGAAGCTCCTCCCCCACTAGCACCCCAAGATCTACCAACTTGAGCCAGGTGTAAAATGCAGGGGGACTATAGAACAGTTTGGACTCTAAGCACATTCTGGGCCTAAGAATTTGTTTTCAATACTAGAGCAGAATTGAGTTCACAAACCATTCCACACAGGTTAGCTTTCCTCGTCTCAGCAGCCCAATTTAGAAGGAACAAAAAGTCATTTTGTTGTTGCTATTATCGATATGCCCCGTTTGCGAGATTCAGTTTGAGCTTCAATTTGGCAATTTGGAAAACAGTTCACCTGGATCCAAAGTGCTTTGCAGTCTGTCTGATTTGGCTCAAGGCGCATCTGAACCTAGTGGAACAATGGGGAAGCAGACACCCTTACCAATCTCCTGAAAATCACCCTGAGTTCTACCAGTAGATCTGAATCTACTTTCTATCAATCCCTAATGGATAAAACTGCAAGGGAAAGCAAAACAGCACACACATCTGTATTTATATTTAAGTTTCCTACTAGTCTACTACTTTGGCAGTTTTAAATGGACTGGTCTGCCCTATCATGTGAGAAGCTGCTGTAGAAATGGTGAAAACACCTTCCACTGTGTGCATATTTCTCCCTTGAGTGTGCATAGAGGGTCTTGGCAGGAGCCATGCACCCTGACCCTAAGAATGTTTAGCCAAAAGTAAGCCCCACTGAATTCAAAGGAACTTGAATATATAGAGTATTAACATCCATACAACAACATCTGTCCACACAGCGGATTCAAATCTAAAAGATCATCGTAAATTCATTTCCACAAGAAGGCTTTCCTATAAGGGGACTTCAAGGTTTTCAAAGCTCAGGGCAGCTTCTGAAGTTGCATAACTCTACTCCCAACTTGAAAAGGTATGCAAAGACATTTTTTTATTACTGTAAGCAAAGGTAGCTTTAAGTATTTATTTATTTATTTATGGTTATTTATTCATATTACCCATCAGTCAAATTGCTCAGATGCCATGTTACGCGCAAACCCAGGTATTTGAGCTCTGATGATAGGGTTTTGGTTTCTGTTTGGAGAAATTATTTTGAAAGCGTAGAAGTGGCCCAGAAGGGCTTGACCCTTACTCTGGTCACAAGTTCCTTTACCCTTTCTGCTGTTGAAGTGCCTTTCCTTCCAGTGGGCTCCTGAATGAATCCATCAGGGGTTGAATACGTGTTTTTACTTTTGTACAGAGACTAGAAATCTCTCCAGTGCTACACATGTCAACTCAGAAGTAAGGCATGTTGAGCTCAATGGGACCTACTCCCAGATAAGTGTGTATAGGACTAGAGCCTTTGACATGGTTATAAATAATAAACACTTACCTAGGTGAATTTACCATTGGCAGTAATTCTTGTACAACATTGGAGAATACCCTCCAAGATACTCTCCAAAACTATGCACAGAGGGGCCACCGAAGTGATGTATAAGTATTCCCTTGAAGAACCTGCAGGGCGTTTTCAAAACGCTGTTAACACGCTAGACTCACTGTAAATTGTCAGCACAGTAATGAATATATTATTTGTTCCTAACAGTTTTAAGAATTTAGAAGGTTCTGATGCAGCTTGTGTATTTAGATTGCCATCAGGATATTAAATAAATCTTCCCACTGAAGGCAAGCTGGAATCAAGTCTTCCCAAACCATTCATAAGCATGATGAGGTTTGCTCAGTGCCTTGTTCTCTGATTTATCCTCAAATGGGAGCAACGCAACAGCAAATATATGGGTTGCTGGCAGAATGATTTCTGCAAAGCTGCGTCAATTAGAATTCACAGAACATTTGATCAAGAGTGCCTTTGACCTTCATAAAGCTACATTAGAAAACCCTTTCCTTCCCCCTCCTGACTGAAACTAGCAGTGTAAGAAACTAGAAGGGTAAGTATGATCCCCCCCCCATCATCCTGCATGGAATATAGTTTCTGGATTGTAAATGAAAGCTGGGCTAATTGGTGTGAATTGGCTTCTTGTATTTAATCGTACAAAGGTCAAAATCAAAATCCCTTTCATCTTTTAAAGATGACTAGTTTTTCCACGTCCAACTACAAATATAATCCAGTTAAAACAAAATGCCAGTCATAGCAAATTCTTCATTAATAGAGGGAAAAATAGTAATTTGCAGGTAGATTTTCCATCATGCTATTTCCGCAAGGCCAATTTATCCATTTATTATTGTCTGTATGCATTCATACATACAAAGATAGCCAATCTAAGTGGTACCTAAACACTAGAAGGATGGGATAGCTAACAACAATTAAAATAAAGAATGAAATGCAATCACACGCCAAATACACATTACCATAAAAAACAGAGAGGTGCAGCAGATAAAATGGAGATTTTGAACAAAACAATCATCTGTCTGATAAAACAAAACTCTGCCTGAAGCAAAAGAGCTGAGCCAAAATATCTCAGAAGACTTTTTCCTAATAACAATTCTGATTTCCCCCCTCAAAATAGACCACTCCAAGAATTCTGCATCACTGGATTTAAGGCTGTGTGGAGATAAATTTTCGAACCAAAGCAATGTTCCAAGACGAAGCTGGAAAGTTAAGAGTTTTGGAATGACACAGTTAAAAATGCCGTCGCCATTTTGGGAGGCACTGTCGTAGCCCTTGAGTCTGGGAGGAGAAAGAGAGAAACAGAGTTGTTTACATATTGTGGATTAACTCCTCAGTGGGACTTAAGAGTGACAACTTCCTAATTTATGATGGAAAGAGCGATGTTATCTACGAAGTAGATGATATATGGAAACCATCTGGATTTAGATTGGAAGAACGGGAAATTCACACAGGATTATTACATTTGCTTATCGGCTTAAGGAGACTAACAGAAGAGATCGTAAAGGAAAAAGAGAAATTATATGAACAAGATATGATGTGGAAACACCAAGATAAGATTGGATAGAACTATGAATTTTGTTTGGACTGATTGGGACTGATTTGGACATTAATGCAGTAATAAGAAGATGATTTGAATCCCCCTTTGGATCTTGAAGTATGGGTTCCCCCAACAAAATTTAAAAATTTGGCTTTGTAATTTGGAATTTATGTGATGTGATTTAATTTGATGTGATTGTCCAGTTAATAATTTTTTTTTTTAAAAAAAGAATTCCGCATCACTGTTATCTCCAGAAGTGACTCAACAGGTGGGGCAGAGCTGCTATGTTAGCTTTCCAGAAGATGGATCGCTGTTGGTTATTGAGAGGGAGAGAGATGAGATAATGGCAAAGTCAGTGCGGTGCGAATGCCCTGGTGGTGCCAATCTGGCATTCATGCCATGCATCTGCACCGCCCTGACCTCCCTGCTGTCTCTCCCTCATGATTAGCAACACATCCCCTCCTACTGGGAAGCTAGTGTTGTAGCTACAAGCACAGCAACAGTAACCAATGAGGTGTTGGGACAGCGGTGTTGAAGTAAGAATAGCGAAAACGCAGCAAAGAAGCTCAAATCATATTTATGACTGGCACTCATCTTTGGAAATTAAACCAATGTCCAGACATGAACATTCAGAAACTTTGCTTGCAGAAACTTATAGTTATAGATGGATTTAATTATTTACAATCACATGCTTATCATGGCCCTACAGTCTCTTCTTCTAACTTCCAAACAACTATATCTTCCTCTCTTTCCAGAGCTCAGCATTCAGCCTTCTGTATCTCAGTTAGGCCATGCCTTGCAGCTTCTATAAGAAATTTCCACTTTCACCTTCTCCTGCAGCTTGGCTCTTTTTCTTTCAAGCAGAGAAGAAGCACTCCAACACTCTATTCAACTTAGCAGTGTTCACAGTGGATTCTAAAATACAGCCATCTTGCTTCACATAAAATGGAGTCTCTTCTTCACTAGATACCTCCCATGTGACCGTGAGCCAATCACATCAGAATTACTAGAGAACGCTCTAGAATTCAGTTCTCAACTACTCAGATTTAAATGCATTGTAATGCATACCAGCACTTGCAATTTCAGTGGATTAAATGACTATACTTAACAAGTGGCACTCATCTGATTTCCGGTGGGTTTCATTGCTGCTGTTTTCTGGAAGATAGAGCAGGAAGCAGCAGTGAGGTTGGCGCAGTACAAACACACCGACAGAGCCAATCTGGTGCTCCCGCTGGTGTGTTTACACCTCACCAACCTCTCCTCTATCTCCTAGTAAGCAGCAGCAATGCAACCAACCACAGGTCAGGTGAGTGCCGCCACCCCATCACACCAAACAGAAGGATAATGATTATGCTTGCTAACTGGGAGTTGCACTCAAAACTAAAATTGCACTCAGACACTGTCCTCTCCTTCTCCTTCTCTGTGTTCAAGAGACTCATTGTGACAAATGCAATTGGAAGAAACTGTCCTACACGGCACCTGCCCATACAGCACCTGCAAATGACTTTCCCGTTCCCTCTTTTTTGGCAATGCTTTATAGAAATAGCCATCTCAGTTTCTCTGATCACAAATAGGGTGGGGGACATTTATCGAAGACATTTGTGCATAGAAGAAGAAGAAGAGTTTGGATTTGATATCCCACTTTATCACTACCCGAAGGAGTCTCAAAGCGGCTAACAATCTCCTTTCCCTTCCTCCCCCACAACAAACACTCTGTGAGGTGAGTGGGGCTGAGAGACTTCAAAGAAGTGTGACTGGCCCAAGGTCACCCAGCAGCTGCATGTGGAGGAGCGGAGACGCGAACCCAGTTCCCCAGATTACGAGTCTATCGCTCTTAACCACTACACCACACTGGCTGTATGGTGAAACACCAGGAAAGAGTCAGCCAACAGAGGCTCATGGGTACAAAGAAATTCATAATTTAGTTTTCCCCAAGTCACAGTAATACTATGTACACAACACACTAAGATTATTTAAGGCTACCCGCTCCGATAAAACCAATGGGAATTCTGCCATTGGTGATAGGATTGCATGCACAGATGGCTCCACAGGTAATTCAGATAGCTCTGAGTGTGTTTTTTAAAAGCCAACCTCATGATTTAAAAAAAAAAGTAATCATCAAGCAGGAAAACATAATATTTGGGATGTGGATTATATGCAGTAAGCTGTGATTGTCAAACCACCTCTGATACTGTGCAAATTCGGTATAATGCAAAACGTAGTATAATTTCAGTAAACTGCTCTTACTTAAAAAGACTCTTGCAAGCTTCAGCATTCAAACTGAAACATCACCAGGAAAATGAATGGATTACTTGGCAATATCCCTTGGAAAATAGCTGGGTGGAAAAAGTGGTAATGGTACTTCGTCAAAAGACTCTATGTTACGAATAAAGGTATTTGCAAACTGTTTAGAAACTAGTGAAAATTTCAGGTCACCAGAAAGGCATCAGAATTGCAGCCAGCCAATTTTTGGTGCATTTGTTTACATAGCAAAATCACACACATGGCGTTTTCACCTCCAAGTAAAATATTACACTGCCTGAATTAAATGCTAATGGGCTGGAAAGCTATCTACTCCCAATGGAGTTTTTAAAAAATAGTTCTAAAAGCTCCTTACATATATAGTTTCCATTGGGCAAAAAAGGTTGTTTTGCTCCAGCTATTATAACTGGACCCCAAAGTGTTGTTTTACATATGCATGATGAAGTAAATCACCTTGCAGTAGTATAAATGATACATTCATCTTCTATAGCATCTGCTTCTGAAGCAAGAATCCAACTGCCTCCAAAATGTCAAAGAATATCTACCTCTTTTTTCCCCTGCCTTTCTAGCACAATCCTATGCATGTCTACTCAGAAATAAGTACTGTTGAGTTCAATTGGGCTCACTCCCAGCTGAATAAGCATAAGACAGGACTGCAGCCGTAATGTTCTTATTAGATTGAAGGAATGCATGAACCGACTTATTTTACTAGTCATTTTAGAGGACACGGCAGAACATTTGCTCCAAGGGGTCTGTTTCCTCAGTTCTGGGGGTATTAGGGCTGGTATATTGCTTTCAGCATTCTCTAATGATGGGTTATGGTTCCATTACATATAGCTGCACATTTAAACAGAAAATGGTTTTATAGACTGCAACCCTGGGCAATTCTCTTGGCTCTGAGTGGCACAATATCCCATGTCTCCAAAGAAGCGAGAATGTTATACAAAATCCAGCCTTTCATTACCAGGGTGGAAAATATCTCCCCTTCTATATTACTGTAGAGTAGGTTAAAATTTGGCCAGCTGACATTTCCAAGTATATGGCTTGAGCCAAACATGCCTCGTGGGGAGCTTACTCCCAATATGGCTATTTTGCCTGCACACACATCAAGCCAGTCAAATCTTTCCAGAATGTTGAAGGACTATTCAAAATCACAGTAAGCGAAGCTCGGTGAGAATCTATGCCACAGATTTGCTCCATCTGAATCTGGAGATGCAGCTAAGGTGCTAGACAGATGTTTGAATGATGGGCTGGGTGTGGGCCAACAAACAAAGTGAATCCTAAAAAGACAGAGATGTTTAGAGTTCCAAGTTCCTGAGTTCAGGAGGTATGAAGACAGACTGTTCTGGGTAGGGTTGCACTTCCCTAGAAGGAGCAAGCTTCTAGCCTGGGGGTACACCTAGATTCAATATTGACACTTGAGGCCCAAGTGGCTTCAGGGTCTAGGAGTGCCAATTTTCAGCTCCACTTGGTTTGCCAGCTGCAGTCCCTGTTGGGCAGAGATGACTAGGGCACAGTGCTCCAAGCTCAGATTGGATTTTGTTTGTTTTTGTTTAGTCGTTTAGTCGTGTCCGACTCTTCGTGACCCCATGGACCAGAACACGCCAGGCGCTCCTGTCTTCCACTGCCTCCCGCAGTTTGGTCAAACTCATGCTGGTAGCTTCGAGAACACTGTCCAACCATCTCGTCCTCTGTCGTCCCCTTCTCCTTGTGCCCTCCATCTTTTCCAGCATCAGGGTCTTTTCCAGGGAGTCTTCTCTTCTCATGAGGTGGCCAAAGTATTGGAGCCTCAGCTTCAGGATCTGTCCTTCCAGTGAGTACTCAGGACTGATTTCCTTAAGAATGGATAGGTTTGATCTTCTTGCAGTCCATGGGACTCTCAAGAGTCTCCTCCAGCACCATAATTCAAAAGCATCAATTCCAGATTGGATTACCGCAATGTATTCTACATGAGGCTGCCCTTGAAGACATATTGGAAACTTGAACTGGCCCAAAGGCTGACATTTGAGTGCTTCAGGCTGCAATTTTTACTGGGAGCAGGGACAAAAGAGAAGTTTGATTCAGTTACCTAATTTACAGTTTCTGAAACAATACAAGAACCAAACCTCAGCCACCCTTTGAAATTTGCACTTCTCTGAATTTTGCAATGCAGTTCTCCAGCCAAGTAATGTGCACAAATGCACTTACCAGGATAAAGTGTGCATAAAAATGCATATATTAGTGAACATATATTCGTGCAGGAAATCCACAACAGTAGCCTCCCCAATAGGTGAACAACATCCATTTTATCCTCAAAGGGTCTGCAAATATTTATGTATTGTATATATCACATATCCAATCTTCTCACTGTCACTGAAACTTCCTACTTGTCATAGGCAAGGCCAGGATGCCGATACCCATTTTCAGCCATTAATACACAGCAAAGTAGCAAACTAAAAAACAAAGAAAAAGTAAACGCTAAGCCACTTTAGTTTGTAGATGTTGCTTCAAGCACTATCCTTGAAATGCAAGGCAATTTAGGGATAATTCATAATTGCAAAATGTCAGCATTTTGATTTGTAAGCAAATGAAAAAAGAAGTGTTTCCAAAACATAATCATCCATTTTAAAATAAATTACTTGAAACTCTTGGGAATGAGACTGATGAGCTAGAGCATTCACATCTTTTCCCACTGAGCTGTTGATACCCCTCCCCCTTTCCTACAAGACTGCTTCAAGGAAGGATAAAACAAATGAGAAAAATAATTGTAACAAAAAATAATTAACCAATGAATCAAAATGTAGCTACAGCCTCCCGCTACATATGAACACTTATGCTATTGAAAGCAAATTTTCTATTGACAGTTACACAATGGACTCATTATCAGAACCAAATATTGGCACCTCTGTGAATTAACCACATCTATATAGGAGATGTAGGTGACATCTTGAAGTGGGGTAAGATCTCAGATGCTTCCTGACATGGCAATGAGAAAACAAAATATAGTTCAGCTATTACCTGACATTACTGGCATAGCCTACCTCTCTTTGTGGTGGTGCAAATTCTGCCCACTAATCTTGGGATGCGATAATGTCGCTGCCACCAACGAAAATCTGATGGCGGAAAAGAAGAAATGTTTCTCCTCTCCCTTCTGAAGTTGCCTCCAGATTGTAGAGATGGAGTAGAATGTTTAACATCCCCCCAGGGGCTGATGGGAGTTGTAGTCCAACTGGTGGTTGGATCAGGAGGAAGGGTGGGAGGAGTTGGAAGAGTTGAATGATTCTGGGGAGGTTTCCAGTGGGTTCCGATGGGCCTCTTCTGCTCTCTGCGGGGGACACAGAGTTGACTGAGGAGAAGGCTATAAGTGCAGAGTCAGATTCTGGACAGAGACCAAGCGTGGTGATCTCATACAAAAGTGGCAGGGACCAGAAATTGACCAATTAGCTATCTCCTGAAGTCTGACATGGAGCTGCGAATAATAATAATAATAATAATAATAATAATAATAATAATAATAATAATTTGTTATTTATACCCCGCCCATCTGGCTGGGCCTCCCCAGCCACTCTGGGCGGCTTCCATAGAACCCAAAAATACAGTAAAATATCACACGTTAAAAACTTCCCTGAACAGGGCTGCCTTAAGATGTCTTCTGAATGTCACGTAGTTGTTTATCGCTTTGACATCTGCTGGAAGGGCGTTCCACAGGGCGGGCGCCACTACCGAGAAGGCCCTCTGCCTGGTTCCCTGTAGCTTTGCTTCTCGCAATGAGGGAACCGCCAGAAGGCCCTCGGCGCTGGACCTCAGCGTCCGGGCAGAATGATGGGGGGTGGAGACGCTCCTTCAGGTATACTGGACCGAGGCCGTTTAGGGCTTTAAAGGTCAGCACCAACACTTTGAATTGTGCTCGGAAATGTACTGGGAGCCAATGTAGGTCTTTCAAGACCGGTGTTATATGGTCTCGGCGGCCGCCCCCAGTCACCAGTCTAGCTGCCGCATTCTGGATTAGTTGTAGTTTCCGAGTCACCTTCAAAGGTAGCCCCACGTAGAGTGCATTGCAGTAGTCCAAGCGGGAGATAACCAGAACATGCACCACTCTGGCGAGACAGTCCGCAGGCAGGTAGGGTCTCAGCCTACGTACCAGATGGAGCTGGTAAACATCTGCCCTGGACACAGATTTGACCTTTGCCTCCATGGACAGCTGTGAGTCCAAAATGACTCCCAGGCTGCGCACCTGGTCCTTCAGGGGCACAGTTACCCCATTCAGGACCAGGGAATCCTCCACACCTGCCCGCCTCCTGTCCCCCAAAAACAGTACGAAGAACCCACCAGCACATTCAGAATAACTGTAAAATGGATTGTTTGGGGTTCTTCATTTCAGGCAATTTCTCTGTAGCAACTAGGAGATTTGGGTGGGTGGGTGGGGATTGGATCATGTACAAAACTTGAGTAACAAGTGCACATTTCTTGTTTGATAAAAATCATCTGCAAAGGCCCCAGATTTACCTCACTGTGACTGACAATGCAACATGGCAAATGTGACATTTGAAATCATCTTGGGAGAGCCCTTCAGAGCCAAAATGACTGACATGCTTTGAAAGACATCTCTCATGCCCTGAAATTCTTTTAGGGGAAATGATTTTATAATTGTTTCTTGGAGGCCATGTCTGTGTTTATTGTTGCTCTTTCTTTCACAAACACTCAGCACATTGCAGAGTTAGGTTGCCAACTTATAAACACTAACCTGTAAGTAAGCTCCATTGAACTCAATGAGGCTTATTTCTCAGTCGCCATACACAGAATTGTGCTGTTAAACTAGTTTAATAGCTATTATCGCTCACCAGAGAACCGCGGCAATTGTAGAGGAACAGGTGAGGTGGCTGGAAAATTCTAACAAGGAATGTCAGTACCTTTCCCTGTGGGGGACACAAGGTCTCTAGTATGCTAAAGGTGCTGGGAATTGTAGCTCTGTGAGGATTAAGGTACAGCTCCCAAGATTCATTGGGGTGCATATGCTCTGAATTATTTTAACTGCATGGTGTGTACTCAGCTTTAGTGTTTCTTATAAAACCAAAATATCTGCCTCTTAGTAGAATGTAGCACAGCAGAGCATCTAAGAAAGCTGGAATTCAGAGGCAATTTAATGTAACAGATACAGTGGTATTATTAGGAAATTAGACCACATGGAGTTGGATCCAGACATTCACAGAAGGGAATCTGACTAACATTCTTATCAGAAGAAATGGGAAGGATGATTTTCACTGATTTCCCCCTTCCCCAGGCGTGATCTCCCATTCTCTTCCAGAGGTCCACTAACCATCAGAAGTAGCTTTTCAATGAGGCACAGGAAGCTTCAGAGAGAAGGAGGAACAAGGAAAAAATGGTTTCCTCCAATGAAGCTTTGTGTGACTAGGACTCCTCTCACTTCAGTTCCAGAATTCAAGAATAAATGAAAACACATTGTTGCTAAAACACTATTCCAGTGGTAAGGTACATATTTGCTTGAGTTGCAGGTTTTAAAGTCTACTACTAAAGGGCAAAGAAGGAGAAATAAACTCCTGTCCTTCAAGAGACATAGAAGCAGGAACCTCCCATATCATCAGATTCTTCCAAAGCAGCTCAGAGTGATTCTGAATCTCTTGGGAAACATGTTAGGAGGGAAAGACCTTCAGGATTGCAAATGGCTGACCACCCACTTCTTGTGACATGGACCAATCAACATACTGGAGATAAGAGAGGGAGAACTTGTGAAAAGCATATTAGCAAGGCTTATTCTGAGATGAGGCATCCATTCTCAAGCTAAGAAAGGTCATTTTGAATCAAGCTCTCTAAGCCTTGAGCCTGGAAGGATAGGATTTCTTGCTTTTAAGTCCCTGGGGTCGTTTTGGTGACAAAGTTACATGCTAAATTTGAAGGAAGGGAGGCTAGTGTTGCTGAAGCTGAAAATGCATTCTGAGCAGGATAAAATTGCAGCAGTAATGTCAAACATTCTCAAACTACAATTCTTGGGATTCTTTGTAGCCTGCAAACAATGGTTGGCAGTCACGGCAGTTAAGAGTGGCCTAAGGCAGATACAAATTATCCAGAAGGTTTATATACACATCTGCTTGTATCCAGTTAAGTCATACTTAGAGTAAACCCACTGAAATCCATAGGCTTGGCAAATGATTTCGATAACAGGTCAATTTTCCACAATCACCTTATACAGAACTTCACGTGTTCCTGGCTTGGTAGATCATATGATGGGGTTTTCAACATGGTGCCTTGCAGGTCGAATTGTAGAATTGTCATCTGGTCCAGGAATCTCAATTAGATCCTACATGACAAATGGCCATCCAACCTCTGCTTAAAAACACCCCAGGAAGGAGAGTCCACCACCTTGTAACTTGAATCCATTGGTTTGGGTCCTATCCTCCAGAGCAGGCGAAAACAAGCTTGCTCCATCTTTCGCATGACAGCCCTTTAGATATTTGAAGATGGCAATCATATCTCCTCAGTGCCTCCTCTTTACCAGGTTAAACATCACCCTGCTCCTTCAACCATTCCTCACAAGGCTTGGCTTCCAGACCCTTGGTTATCTTGGTTGCCTCCTCTGCACACATTCCAGTTTGTCAATATCCTTCTTCAATTGTGGTGCCCAGAACTGGACACAGTATTCCAGGAGTGGTCTTTGACCAAGGCAGCATAGTGCAGGGCTATTACTTCCCTTGACCTGGACATTATATTTCTGTTGATGAAAGTCCCATCAGCCCTCCTGATCATCAGTGGTCAGGGATGATGGAAGCTGTAGTCCTACAACATCAGGAGGGCACCATAAATCGTCCACCCGCTGCCATATGGGGACAGAAAATCTATACGAAAGGAGAAGCTTGCAAGGCTGTGTGGCAGCAGCTTTCCCAATAACTGGAAGTAAAGCTATCCGAAAAAATGCTGGATAGCTCCCTCCCCCACTTATTTGCCACTTCGGTTTTGGTACATACAAAGAAAAAGTAGAATGAAGGGGGGGGGGAATAAAACATTCAGTCACATTTACCTAAGCAAAGACTACTAATGCACAACGTTATATATTATTTTCTTCATGCATGGTTCTCGACACAAGCTCCAGAGGTAAAATCGCTCATGCAGCCTATCCAATCTTTCATAGCTCAGTGGTGCTGCATATTTCTGCTTTTTCATTTTAATTTGGCTAGTAAAAGTTATGTAGTGTTTTGTATGAAGGGAATTGCATATGGTGTTTGTTATTAGAAGAGGCTTGACAGCTGTCTGACAGAAGTAGCCTGCTTGCAGTTCAATCCTAAAGGTGAGCTATGATTTTTCTTTCTCTTTTGAAAACCTGCCGAATGTATGATTATACAGAATTCCTTTTCCCAATAGGAAAAAAACCACACCACGTTGCCTTACTACAAAGTTATCTTTGGATTTGATATCCCGCTTTATCACTACCCTAAGGAGTCTCAAAGCGGCTCACAATCTCCTTTCCCTTTCTCCCCCACAACAAACACTCTGTGAGGTGAGTGGGGCTGAGAGACTTCAGAGAAGTGTGACTAGCCCAAGGTCACCCAGCAGTTGCACGTGGAGGAGCGGGGAAGCGAACCCAGTTCACCAGATTACGAGTCCACTGCTCTTAACCACTACACCACACTGGCTCTCTATTTGTTAATACTCAATGATATATTTTGCATCGGACAAAATATTATTTTTATTATACCATCAGTTTACACCGGGGTAGTCAACCTTTTTATACCTACCACCCTCTAATGCATCTTTCTTGATGGTAAAATTTCCTTACCGCCCACCAGTGCTCGATGGAAGGAAGATTCAGCTTGTACCGTAGAACCCCCTACCACCCACCTAGAATCCTGAAACGCTCACTGGTGGGCAGTAGGGACCAGGTTGACAATCCCTGACTTACACGGTGCCTTAAGGCAGCATTTCCCAACCTTGGGCCTCCAGCTGTTTTTGGACTACAACTCCCATAATCCTCAGCTAGCAAGACCAGTGGTCAGGGATGATGGGAATTGTAGTTCGAAAACAGCTGGAGGCCCAAGGTTGGGAAACACTGCCTTAAGGAATAATTGGGAATGCCCATAAGGGAGTGGAGTTGCATTTGGTTCCCCAGCATTCAGATTCAGATACAGTTTGTTCAACCAGAAAATATGTTTCATCCATTCCATTTGCTCTACAGAAGCAGGCACCGTTGTACAAAAACCCCTCCCAAATATACTGCCTATTAATTAATTAAATTTATATCTGTGATCTTTTCTGTTGGGTGTGTCCCTGGGAACTCACTGCTCGTCATGGCTAATCCCAAAATGTACACACCTGGCAAACAAGACTCTTGCATAAACCTCAAGCCTGACAGTTCCAGCATCAGGAAAATGGTTGTGTAAAAATGTAGCACGCTCTTCAAGAGTTTTAAATGGAATGGTTGAGGGAAAGAAGGCGGAAAAAGGAACAGTTTGAAAAAAATCCCCCCCTACACCACATTTGCAACATAGGAAACAAAGGTTTAATCATCAAACTATTTGGCACTGCTAAAATGAAATGATAAGGAAGGCATTATTTTAGGAGGTTGTATGTGGGAGAAGGATGTTTAACAATAGCAGTAAATAACAAAGTTATGCATTATACATTATTATAGTATTTTACATCTGGCGACATTATATTGTGCATTATATATTAGTACTAGAAAGTATCCCTCATTCATTTTTTAAAAGAAAAAATATACGGTAGAAGCACCACTGCCCTACCTATAGTGTGCAAACTCATTTATTTATCCAACCATCAGCTCCAGTCATTCGGGTTTTTTTTTAAAATAAATTACAAAACCACATATAATAATGGCATGAATGCATGTGTACACACTCATTTGCTGACTCTCTTTAGTAGTAGATTAGATTCGGTTCCACGTTATGGGGGAGTGTTGAGCCTTTACACATACAACACCTTTTCATTCTATAGTTCTATAGTTGTGCCCCCCAAAATGTGGTTGGTGATGGGGCCATGACAACACTGTGTCTATGGTCACAACCCTGTTCTTCCCCTCCATGTGATTGTAACTGAGTGGGCTGGACACTTTTATAGTCTTTTGTCTTTTGTCTAGTGTGGTGAAAACTTCATATTGACCCTGCTTATTATCGATGAAATAATTTGTCATTGGATGAAAGAGAAGTGTGCCGATTTCCCTTTGGTTATTGAATCTCATGCAATTCACTTTACATAATGATGTGTGTCCAGGAAGGGTGTATCTTGGGATAACTAAGAATGTAAACACATCTTGATTCATCACGGTCATTTCTCCCTCAAGTACCTTTTAAAAGTATATTCTATATATGTTCCTCAATGTGCCTTCTCTCTGTTCCATTTTTCATCCAGCCCCCTGTAGTTTCTACACAGTCTACAAACCCAACATAACAATACAAGTCCACTTGGGTGTGTTTTCTGCCGGAATTAAGATGTGAAGAGCTCTTCTACATTTTTGCTTGTCCTTCACAGCAGAGTTCTGCCTCGTTGCTCATTGTGCGCTTGTTTTCTTCCAAGGTATTCAGTGAAAGGGAATTATTTCAAAAGGAGGCAGAAAGATGAAATAGGCACTTCAAGAAAATTAATTGCTTTTTTTGTGACAAGGGGAAGAAAATCACTCGACACCCAATGGGCTTTTTTTTGGAATGGGAAGACATCAGATATTTGCTTTGTTTCACTAATACGGTGCTTTTTATATTTTATTTTAAGAAACCCAAAACTTATCACCCTGTAGTGGCACTCAGTCAGGTGAAGACGACTTTCAGATCAACTTCTTTTTGTTCCCTTTTCCTCATTATCTTTATTATGGTTACATTTTGTTGTTTAGAAGCTGGGCATCTCCTCTTCCCACCAATGATTTCTGGATGGTAGGCAAAACAAAAATCTTCTGGGAAGACACAGAGCTACCTAAATTGACTTGCAGCAGAATGGCCACCTATCTGAAATGAAGTTTCCTGTTTTCTTATTTATGTATCAGAATGAGGCCTTATTATTATTCTGGGCATGGAAGGAGAGAATCTGGCATATTTTTAACTCGAGTTATGAGGCTGATAGTTTTGCCTGTCACATCGATGGTTCATTCCCCCAATCATACTTGACTCAGGAAAAAAACGAACCAAGGATTGTGTTGCCTTCATATTTGCAGATCAGCTTGAAGCAGGATAGCTTTAACACAGAGCATACTCTCTCACACAATTTCTCTCTCCTGCTAGGCTTGTTACCACAAACCCAACCCAAACATTTGCAGTATGCCCCCCTCTCTCTTTCTCTCTCACTCTCAGACACACCTACGAATTTAGCTTAGGAATTTCAACATCACATGACAATGTGACACTGAGACAGATTTAATGAAAACAGCTCCAAGGCGGAACAATGATCGTCCCCTATAAACCGCAGAAACTTTGATCGGAGAGTGTGAGTGACAACCAAACGGAGGCATGCAGTCACTATGTCCCGTTTTCAATTTAGCAAATGCTGAACTTTTCTGAACTTCTCACGGAGTTATATAGATTAATGGCTTCCTCCCGCTGCCTCCTCCCCTCCCTTCCCCTCCAACTGTTCTTACCTACGAAGAGATTCCATTCGGTATCCAAATCAGCTTGGTTTGCAAGGCAGCCTTTCATTACGTTGAGGCAATAGTTGTTGCAAGGTTTCACAGTGGGAAGTCCCCGGCAGTAAGGGCAGTAGAGCATCTTCATTAGGGCTCGGATGCATCCCGGGGTTGGGCTGACCTGCAGAGTTTAAGGGCAGGAAAAAGAAAACAAAGGTAGTCAATTTCCTGTGTCTATCCAGAGACCTGATAGGTGAAAAAATGCAGCCCTCGGGCAACAAAACCACAACTGGCACTGCATGACAATTGTTTAGCACTTAATAATAACTTCTGGTGGAACCATTACTTATCTTCCAATTATTTAAGCTAGTATAGATATCAACGATTCGAAGGACACACACACACACCAGTTGACACCTGTGATATTTAGACAGGGAGTTTTTTCAAAAGATTTGCTTGAATAAAGAAGCAGCAGGCTGGCAGGAATGGACAGTTAGCGATGGATAGAACAGCCTCTTTTTAATGTATTCACTCTACATCATTTCACATTAAGCTATGATTTTTTAAAAAATACCTCATCCCAAAGTTTGCATTTAAAAAACATTTTTAAAAATATCTTCTCTGAAAACACACACACACACATTTTGATTTTCTTCTTTTAGTTGAGAACTATGTCAGATCATTCAAGAGGCATAACAATATATGATGATAATGATAATGATGATGATGAATTTCAATTTATATACTCTCCCAGGGCAGTGTACAATATCAAAAACACGTTATAGAACATCAATAATAAAAACATAATAAAAAGCCTACTGACAGACAGCCTAATAAAATATAATAACAGTCCTCTTCCCCAGACTTTTACAGGCCAAATATTATTTTATAGCCATAGGCATTTTTGTCTGGCACTAAAGATATGTAGTGATGGTGCCAGGCAAGTATCTCTGGAGAGAGCATTCCATAATCAGAAAAGGCCCTTTCTCTTGCTGCCACCTGTCAGGGAACTGACATCAGAGCGAGAAGCGAAGGGGAGGCTCCCAGATTCTGCAGGCGAAGGACCCAGCACCAGGGGGAGAAGCAGCTCGGTAGAGGAGGAAGGAAATCAGCGCAACACCAGGGATAAAGGGGGGCAAATGGGGGAAGCGGAGGGAGAGCTCCGGGATTCTTCTCTGGACTCTGGACATCAGTGAGGAGAGCACAGGTCCTCCACTACCCACGCCCTCCCTGCGCAGAAGACTCCCGCGCAGTGAGAGGAGGAGGCGACTAGGAGTCAGACAGCTTCTATGCTGGAAAAGGTTTAAGAAACGCCCACAGACAGATTCTGCTAGCGACTGAGGCAGCCACGCGGAGATGGGCTGTGCAGTCAGAATGGTTTAACCAAGGCAATTAAGCCTAGAAAGGCGACAGTTTACGCACGAGTAACTCATACTCATTATAACACCCTACAAAGCTTTCTGGGATGGGGGACATATACAAGGGCCTCAGATGACAAGTGCAGGCTCTGGGTCAGTTCGTATGCAGATGGATAACAACATTCCGATCCTCACATTCATCTCAGAGTAGCGGATCATGTCAGTTTATACCAGGAATGAATTTCTTGGGAATTCCTGTGGACAATTTCCCCATCTTTGGTGATCAACCTTAGCTGGTTTTGCCACCCTGTAACAAGGTTTCCTCCTCCTCAGTGGAAAGTGGTTCTGTGACTTTTCTTTTCTTTTAAAAGGGCAACTCAAAAATTATCACCCAAAACTTATAAGCCCACAAAGAAGGCAAATATCAACAGATGTACTCTAGTCCCTCATTGCATCTCCCTGCCAGGAAAAGCTGTTCTAACTGAGTTTCTGCTTGCTATAGCCTTTAGCAATAAAAGTGGTAGCACCTTGTCAACACCCTATTTGTTGTTGTTATTGTTATTCCAACTTGCACTTTGCCCTTTTCATATAAATATGCCCCAAATGGCTCGCAATAAAGCATAAATCAATACATAATTACAACAACACCTGGTGGGAGGCTGCTTTGACTCCTCCTCCATGGCAGGAGAAGGAGCTGGCCACTGAAGCTATGCCACGCTCGTCTCTGTGCTTTGGGGATATTGGGACCCCCAACCCCAACTCCTAAAATATGGGGGGGACAGTGCTCAGTCCCCAGGAGCTGGAACCCCTGTTGGTCAAGAAATGAAGAGTTTGTGCCACCTCACTACAATGAGAAAGGTCTTCCCTCTGAATTTCAGGCAGCAACTGTGGCTGCAGGTCCCTGCTTCAACCCTTTGGTTAAAAAGCTCTGAATGGAAGCAGCAGTCTCCATTTCCAAGGTCTTATTAAATTATTCAGGGCTAAACAAAGTGACAGAAGCGACTATGTGCTGAGTTAAGCATGTCCTGTTAGCTTTCAAGTGAGCAGCTCAGCTCTTTCGGCTAAATTAAAAGTCCCCTGTCCCCCTATCTGGCCCTTGGATAAAACATGGCTAAAGGAGTGCTATGAACCAGCCCTATTTTGGCTTTTTTTTGGGGGGGGGGACCATAGGAACATGAGAATGTAAAGCAAACCCACTGGATCAGGCCAATGACCCATCTAGTCTAGCATGCTCTGTGGCCAACCAGATATCCTGTGTGGGCCTGCAAGCTGAATTGAGTGCAAGAGCACTTTGCCCACCTGCAGTTCCCATCAGCTGGTATTCAGAGGCATATTGCCTCTGACTTTGGAGGTGCCAAGCATTGTGGCTGGTAGCTGCTGATAGCTTTGTCCTCTATGAATTTGTCTAGTTCCCTGGAAAAGCCATCCAAGTTGGTGGCCATCAGGAACAAGCTCCAAAGTATAACCACACACTGCATGAAGGATTACTTTATTTTATCTGTCCTAAATATTCCAACATTCCATTTTATTGGATGTCCACGGGTTCTTATATTATGAGAGACGGAGAATTTCCACCCCTCTATCCACTGTCTCCATGCCATGCATAATTTCATAAATGTCTCTCATGTCTCTCTCTCTCACACACAGAGAGAATTAGCACATTAAATGTTATCATCTACATTTCTGTTTTGGGGAACCATAAAGAAAGCTCAGCCACAGTCCCTTTCCAACAATATTGAACCTATTTTGGTTTGTGTTTACTGGGTTACCCAATCATCCCTTCCGCTCCATATGCTCCCTGTGTTTCTTTGACTCATTATCTTAGCAGAATGCAGTCGCTTCCCGCTGACTGTTCTGCAAATATTAGGGAAAGCACATGCCATTTAACAAATAATGATGTTCTGAAAAAAAGAAGTCCCTATCTTCTTTTTCTTTTAAAACCGAATTTGCTCTCTGCTTGACACAACATTTTCATTTTCACATTGATGATCGCTTATCTCTCCCACGTTCAGTTTGTTATTGCTGCTTTCGTTTAACAAGCTGCACCATGACTTATCAGACTTGCCATTTTTTATGCTGTGGAGCAGCTAGGGTCTGATCTAGAGAAATGTTCCTCTTTCATCTTGCAAGGCTAATCCCCGACTTTCAAAGGGGAGATGCTGTTCCCGTCTCCCAAAATGTAACTGAGAGTTTCAATTTTGCAGTATACAAGAAAGCTTCTCCCTTCACAATTTCCAGCTCGCTTGCTTTATTAGTCCTGGTCTCCTCTAGTTGCACTGGTGTAATTGAACAATGACCTTGCTTGTGTCCTGCTCCACCCAAATGAGCCCATTGTGGTGTGAATGACATTTGGTGTATCAGTCAGTGACTCGACTAACTCCTTTCACAGTATACATTCACTCAATGTTACAACACTGGGCTTGCTGGCTAGAGTTCAGTCAAAATGAGCACATATACATGTTTCCAAATACCGCCTAAGTTGCATTCATATTTTAAAATTGCTTCTGAGTGGTCATGCTTAGGAAGCACTAACCTCACCAATGTTATGGCAAGATGATCAAAACTCTAGATAAGATAATGTTAAGAAAACTAAGAGGGATGGAGAATGGTGGATTCCTAAGGCAGAGAGCAAATGGACAACACAATCATTTAAGAACTAAGGCAACCAATTGTTGACAAGCGACTATAGTACAGGAAAGAAGGGGGACTTCTTCTGTAGGAAAGTCAAATGCGGAGACTTAAGCAAGGTAATATTTAAAAGTGTAGTAAAGTCAGTCACGTAATGTTGTCACTGCTTACCCAATTTTCTGCAAAGACCACATGCTACAGCTTTTGGGGGATTTAAAACTTGGGGGCATAATTCTTAGACCACCAATGTCAGTCTGGATAGCCAAAAACACTCATCATCAGATAATCCAGTGGTACCAGAAGTTTTCACTTTAGTGAATATCATATCCCTCTTTCCAACAATCTTCATGTAACACAGGCTTTAACCTTGAATGTAATGAGACAAAAGCTTCTCAGATGGGTAGGTTTAAACCCTAGAACAGTATTCTTAGAGTGCAATAGCAAATTGTCCTAATGTCCAGTAGAAATGCCAACACTCTTTCTACTTCCATCAGGGAAGGAACAGGGAAGGATTGCCAGACTGGCAAAAAAAGACTTGTGTTCTGTCACAATTAACTTTGCAGTATGTGATGTTATATGGCATCACACAGGTATTATATTCTCTAACCTATAGCATCTGGATGTAGCATTTGGCTTGTATTTCTTTTGACGTAGATGGTCAAGAACCACGCATCATCACTGTAAGAGACCTACAAGAAGTGTTGCTCTGAATATGAACATAAATGGCAACACACTGAACATTTGTAACAGTATGTGAATGGGTTTTCAAGGATAGTTATATATCTCTCTGCTTGAATTAAAAGGGAGGAATAGGTGTCAACAACAGTGCTCATTTGCCTGCAATGGTATAAGCATCATCTGAGGATATATACTATAAAAAAGAACTTCTCATTATGGTTACAAATTCCATTATTTGCTGCATAATATTGTACCCAACATAGTGGTCATCATCCACTGAAAGCTGAAATCAGTGACGGCTGAAGTCTTATATCCACTTAACTACGGAGGAAGTCCTTTTCAACTCAATGGGACTTCCTTTGGAACAGAGAACAGGCTTATGGCCTCCAGTCAGTAGAGGGCAGGACTGAGACTAGAAGATAGTCAGGGGGAAACATACTTTGTGGTTTCCCACTAAACCTCTAAGCACCCTCTTGCTCTCTCAATCTCTCTTCTTCCTTCCTATATGAAGCAGTCACGAAAATCACTCCCCCCATGCAGGCACAGAAGCGGAAGCCATCTTTGTAAATATGAAGAAACTCTAGTAAAAAAACATTCCCCCCCATTACCAATAAGACCAATGCTAGGTGATGTGTGAATAAGACAGAAAGGGTCACAGAAGCACTGGGTAGAGCCATTGCCCAAGCTATTAATTATGTGATATAAGCCAACAAATTATATTTTTACACCCAAGAAGGAGTGGTGTTGCTGAGACGCTCTCCTGAGCACCCTCTCTTCTTTACACATGCTGTTGCTGATCAAATATTTAGCATATGCTCAAGTAACCCATGGGACAATGACTGTAGTCTGAAATAGCCTTGCTCTGGGATGAGTCTTAATAATGCTAAGCAAGCACACTTCAATTACATTTTTGTTTTGTTTTTGGCAATCTGGACTCAGGAACATACGAAAGTATTTTCTTTGTATTTTAGGACCCCTTCCCCCACCTTGTACGGCAATACTTTCTGTATCTCAATCTGCCTGTCTTTACTGCCGGGTTAACGAAGGAGACGCTCATGCTGCGTGCTTGTTGATAGTCATATCAAGTCATGAATTGTGATTGTGAATGAGCCCTGACAGATCACATACCAAAGATGGACCTATCCGATCCCCTCAGGTCAGAGGAGGCTAAAGTTTTTGGCCTGAAGGCAATGCTCACAACATTTTTTGACTCTCTGGCGACTACATGCCAGATTGAGCTGTGGCTAGAAGTCAGTCTGCCCACCTAAACAAGACATATACCGTATTTTCGCTCTATAAGATGCAGCCGACCATAAGATGCACCAAGTTTTTAGAGGAGGAAAACAAGAAAAGCCAGCAAGAGCCGCAGACACGCTCGCTCGGCACAGAGCAGCTCTTGCTGGCTGGTGGGAGAAGGGATGGGCTGCTCTCTGTCTGTTCTTCCACCTCCCTGAAAAGCCAGAGCAAGTTGCTGGCTTCCCAGCGAAGCAGGAAGAGGGATGGAAGGGGCTCCATAAGGGCCCCCTTCCATCCCTCCTCCCACTTTGCTGGGAAAGCAGCACAACAAGAGGTGCTGAGCAACTCTCCCTCTCGCTGTGCTGGCTTCAGCTATAGCTGCGCAGCCTGCATTTGCTCCATAAGATGCACAACGCACAAACATTTCCCCTTACTTTTTAGGAGGAAAAAAGTGCGTCTTATGGAGCAAAAAAATACGGTACTTAATTTCCCCTCCCTGCGCCATTCATTGTTGCCAAAATCAGTTGTAGCTTGGGGGGGGGAGGGCAGAAAAATTGCTTGGGGAGCCACATAGGGTGTCAGCCTTAGTTCAGGAAAGTGCTTTTCAATGTAGACAGTTCACACACGCCAGACATTGAATAATGAAATGACAAGGGATCCGTTGATCTACACGTGTTTGTGAACCAGTTCTGAGAAATGAATGGAACATACCAAATATATCTAATAATTAATTAGTGAACAGATTGCATTCTGCAACCATAGGCAATTGCATCTACTGCCACCAGCAAACTGGCCTCCCCAATCCAAGCCTGATTCAAGTAAATGAAGGGGCAATATAATTCACCACATTTCATTCAATGTGTGGCCTGACTTTTTCTACATTAGTGTACTGGTTTCTACCACTATAATGTTCACCACCACCACTGTTTTTCTTTCGATAGTCCCAGCATTTTGTTTAAGAATCTCCTGGCTCTAAGACGTGCCTTGAGAATAATAGGTTTTTGCATTAGTTCCCCCCACCCAGCTCACTCAAATGTAATCGTGACCGAGGGTGGCTGCATGCATACTATAAACACCCTAAATTCTTATGAATGCGCCATTTAATACAAGGCACTTTTAAATTTTCTCTTTTACATGACTTTCATATAGCCAGCATAGCCTCAACCATAAAACCTGCCCTATTTATATGAATAAAAATAAACCAGGTGTTGTTATTTAAAAGATGTTATTAAATAAGGTGCTTCTTTCTTTAAGGAAGGTGTTTATTCTACGTAGGCAAAAGCTTCTCAGCTTAGAAACAAGCTATTCCTATTTGGCATACATTTCTGATGCTAATTCACAAATACTAAAATACTGTTACATGCCATCCCCAGTCTCTGAGCTCTGTGAGATTCCAGGGAGTTCCAGGTGTGCTTTACCCAGGCTCTATGTTTTCTTCTGACAATGAGGCACAGCAGAGACTGAAGTGTCTCTATGATATAAGGTTTATTTCCACATATATACAACCTGAGCCTACGATGGAGAGGCTAACAGCACTAACACTCCAAAGAGGTTCTTGCTTCTCCTATAGCTAAAGCCTTGCATGCCTGGGGGAGCCTGTAACAGCCAGGAGATAAGAGTCAGAGGAAGGAGAATCTGCAGGATTGGAGAGTGGAGAACAGTTGTGGGAGGGAGCAGAGGTCAGGCTGGTGTGGAGTCGGGGGCAGGCCCTCCCTGTTGCTGCAACTGCCTCATTCAGTGTACACCTAAGAGCAGCCGAGAGACACAGGACTGATGTACATGCCTTTTCTAACTTGCAATTGTATTTTTCACAAAAAAGAGTTAGTTCCTCACTCTGGATATTCCTTGTCAACAGCGCCGTGACAGTTTCCAGTCTCGATTCAAGGTGCTGGTTTCGATCTATGAAGCTGCACTACCTCAAGGATCGACTCTCCCATATGAACCACCCCAAACTCTGCAATCACTATCTGAGGCCCTTCTTTGTGTGCGGTCTGGAGAGTGGCAACACAAGAACAACCCATTTGTGGAGTCCTCTCTCCAGGGAGGTACACCGGGTGCCATCTTTATACAGTGGCACCTCGGTTTTTGAACGTAATCCGTTTTGGAAGACCGTTTGAGTTCTGAAACGTTCGAAACAGAAAACTCAACAGCCGACAGCTAGGCCTCAGGATCTTGCACTCAGTGGAATCCGCGAGGCATGTTCAACTTCTGAGGCGCGTTTGAAAACCAAAGCATCTACTTCCAGGTTTACGGCGTTCGAAAACTGAAATGTTTGTCAATGGAGACGTTTGAAAACAGAGGTACCACTGTATATCTTTAAGTGCTAGGCAAAATCTTTCCTCTCTAACCAGACCTTTGGTCTTTAACTATCTGTGGCCTTTTAGAAAGGAGCAGGATGCTTTAAATGTATGTCTTTTTCTCTGGTTGGTTGGTTGGTTAGTTGCTGCCTTGGGCAAGATGAAGCTACAAAATTTTAATAATAATAATAATAATAATAATAATAATAATAATAATAATAATAATAATTTATTTGTACCCCGCCCATCTGGCTGGGTTTCCCCAGCCACTCTGGGCGGCTTCCATTGAAACAAAAAAACACTAAAATATCATACATTAAAAACTTCCCTGAACAAGGCTGCCTTAAGATGTCTTCTGAATGTCAGGTAGTTGTTTATCGTTTTGACATCTGATGGGAGGGCGTTCCACAGGGCGGGCGCCACTACTGAAAAGGCCCTCTGCCTGGTTCCCTGTAGCTTTGCTTCTCGCAATGAGGGAACCGCCAGAAGGCCCTCGGCGCTGGACCTCAGCGTCCGGGCAGAACGATGGGGGTGGAGATGCTCCTTCAGGTATACTGGGCCGAGGCCGTATATAAATAAATAAAATAAATAAAATATTGGGCAAAGTATTCTCCTGTCACATACACACACACACACACTCCTCCACCACCACCACCAGTATTGCATCTTTCTATTAAGTCAGAACTCTCTGTGAACCATAATCATACACAGAAAGCAAGACCAACACTTGGTGCCCAGCATTCAGTTAATGCCTTTAGTAAGTTAGATTAAATAAAGGTTTCACCGAGGACTGATTATTTTTTAACTTGCCGTATTAGTGATTTAATTTCATCAGTCATCACAGGTGATCATTTGTCAACAGATACTAGCAAGGGGGAGCATGAGTCGAACAATTCATTATCATTAAACTGCACGTGGTACAGCATAGTTCACTTGCAACTTTCTTCTGGCGAATGGAAGGTGAAAGTGCAATATGCTGAAGACTCTCGCTGGGTTGAAACGTCTCCCTTAAAAGCAATAAGTGAGCAGGCCTTAACTATTTGTAATACTCAGAAATCTACACAAACACTCAGGCTTCAAATAGTCCATTGCTACTGCAGGTGAGTAATCCCCATTTGACAGTTTTGAAACACTAAAGGCTCGAATGGGGAAGTGAAAGACATGCCTTTGCTGCCTTTGATGAGAAAACAACAGCAGGAATAGTTTAACAAATAGGATTTGTGTATGTGTCTCTGTCTTCCTGCACATGCTCACGCATCATTATTTAATCAACCCTCCAGAGTCTCTCTGCTCACTTATGAGAGTGGAAAAGGAACTGTAGACATCAAAGCTGAGAGCAGTCTATTCTGGGAGCCAGAATAGTATACATAAAAGGCTAATTAAATCGTTACTTCATTTCAGCAGGATCCCATGATAAGAATCAATAGCTGGGCCACTGATCTTGCATTAATTTGTCCTCATATTGTCACTAAATCTTGTCACAGTCACACTTTCTTGACACCTCAACCTAACCTTGATCATAACCTTAGCTTCAAAATAGAAGCCTGGAATAGATTTTACTTCCCAAAACTTGTATTTGTTTCCTGCAAATGGCTCAGTCTCATAGAAGAACAGAATTGTGAAATTGGAAGGGACCCTGAGGGTCATCCAGTCAAACCACCTAGACTGCAGGAATCTTAACTAGATCATACATGACGGATAGCCACCCAACCTCTGCTTAAAAACTTCCAAGGAAGGAGAATCCAGCACCTCTCCTGGGGGTCTGTTCCACTGAAAAAACAGCTCTTACTCTCAGAAAGGTCTTCCTGACGTTTAGTCAGAATCTCCTTTCTTGTAACTTGAACCTATTTGCTCTGGTCCTATCCTCCAGAGCAGGAGAAAACAAGCTTGCTGCATCCACCATGTGACAGCCCTATGGATATTTAAAGATGGCTATCATATCTCCTCTCAGCCTTCTCTTTGCCAGGTAAAATATACCCAACTCCCTCAACTATTCCTCATAAGGCTTGGTTTCCAGACCCTTGATCATCTTGGCTGCCCTCCTCTGCTCACGTTCCAGCTTGTCAATATCCTTCTTAAATTGTGGTGCCCAGAACTGGACACAGTACCCTAGGTACGGTCTGACCAAGACAGAATAGAGTGGGGCTATTACTTCCCTTGATCGGGACACTGTACAGTGGTATTTCAGGTTACATATGCTTCAGGTTACATACGCTTCAGGTTACAGACTCCACTAACCCAGAAATAGTGCTTCAGGTTAAGAACTTTGCTTCAGGATGAGAACAGAAATTGTGCTCCGGCGTCACGGTGGCAGCAGGTGGCCCCATTAGCTAAAGTGGTGCTTCAGGTTAAGAACAGTTTCGGGTTAAGAACGGACCTCCAGAATGAATTAAGTACTTAACCTGAGGTACCACTGTACTTCTGTTGATGGAGCCTGGCCTGTGGAATTGTATATGCTGACAACAAACACGTGTGGATCTTTTTGTAGCCAAAATGGTAGCATCCATCAACCAGAAGGAGATATCAGCCTCACAATTTGCAGACGTACAAAGTAACTTTTTTTTGCAGGGAAAACCTTATTTGAGGAGAAGAACCAAGAAACACAATGAGGAATGAGTGTGTTCAGTGGTTACAGAATGTAATGGGCATACTTATCTCCATGGCATGTGAGCTCTGCAGCAAGAGTGACTAGCCAGCAGCCTGCAAATCAGATCTACCTCAGCGAGCTTCAGGAATTGACTTGCCAGCTCCTATAGATCACATTGCAAGATGAAGCTCTGCCTGATCTTTAGAGAGGGACTCTAAAGAACGTTGTGCTTTATTTCTCAATCTAAGTGCTAAAATGGGGAGATAAAATTCCTGTCCCTGCTTTTTAGAGATTGTCTAAATCCACAGACTCTATAAACCCGAGGTTCAAATAGCTGTCTGTGGCTGAAAGCCCTTTGTAAACATGCTGCACTTTGATGTTCTGAAAACCAGGGCTTCAAAGTGCAGCATCGCCAGCTGTGGACTCCACCCACCTGCCAGATTTGGCCACCAGGGCTGGGGAGATTAAAATCTGGCCCGCCAGTCACAAAATGTCCCCACCCCAGCTATGGAGTCAACAGACTATAAGCCCCATTCAACCAACCATGGGATAGCTGCTGGCTGCCATGGGCAGAGCTGTAATCTACATGACAGTATTCCTGCATACACTTTATATCAAGAAACTTAGCATTGTGAAGTGGTCCTAAGAGCACCTTAAATCTACCAGCCCTTTCTGTATGCTGTATAATTAATTTCACTTCATCTATTAAAACCCACTCATTTTGTTCTATAATACTACGCGGGATATGAGCCAATATCTTATTCAGTTAAAGAAATAACTGTTTTCAGAAAAGATTGCACATGTACACAGATAATCTTTTAGTACATTTTATGCCTTTTTTATGACAACCGTTTGTCAAGGAACTAAAAATATAACTCATTAATTGCACTCTCTTCTGCAAAGGAAAGTCCTTTAAGTGCATAACTCAATGTGATGATCTCATTAAGACAAGAATGGCTATTTATCAAACTCAGTATAATTTAGTTATTATTTTATCATACTTAATAGAATTCATAGAGCTAGGACAATGTATTATAAGGATGTAACTAAAGCCTGGAAAAGTATATATATATATATACACTTTGCTACTTTAATAATTATCTTCAAATATTTCGGTGATGGGGGGGATCCTCATTTTTCAGCTGCATTTCATTTACAAAAATACTTGAGTAGGACATGAAGAAACACTAGCATTTTAAAAGTATTAGTTTATGGGTTGTAGCCAACAAAGTCATTCTGTTAGTGCAATGACTTTCACTTGTGCTACAGGAATTCATCTCCCCCCCCCCCCCCGGCATGAGGATAGAAGAGGAAGTCCCATTGCGCAGGAAGAAGTTATTGAGCTAACAGGATGGCTATTTTTCCATATAACCT